>NC_135621.1:68512702-68823952 GCF_053574225.1 Canis aureus | reverse complement strand
TTCCATTTCATCTTTTCATGGGGGAATTAGCAGAGTTTTCAGGAAACAATACGAGCCACCACTCTTTTTCAATGGCAAGTGTGTGTGTGGGGGGGTGGAGGGATTTGGTGGAGGGAGCAAGATGTTCATAAGGGCATCTGTTACCTCTCCTAATTAGTGACATTTCAATCTTATGTTCTCTGACTTCTTTTTTACAGTTTTTATCAAAACCTTCCCTACCTCTTGCAAACCTAATTCTATTTTAATGCCCACTATTAAGATAATGAACTGGGATGGGAGCACACCATCAAATGAGGGAATGTCTGGAGTTTATCACCACTAACTCACACTGCTGGGGACTTCAGAGAAACGCATTCCTTGTGGAGATTTCTTGGGGTGGCTTTTTTTTTTTTTTTTTTGGCTCTTTATGCAAAGTCTAAGGTCAAGGCGAGGTCACAGCTATACAGTAATTGAACTTATATTATTGCTTTCTCCAGCTAGTCCTGGAAATGTATAACAAAACATCTTATTAAGTCACTTAAGTGTCTTAATAAGGCTTATTTTGGTTGTTTTTGTTTTGTTTTGTTTTGTTTTACAATTTTTGCAGCCTCTCAAAAGGTGGCCAGCCACTGAAATTTCTTTTAAGTGGTGAGTTACAAGCCTTTACAAAGTCAAGCTTGTGAGATGTCTGAATTTCTGTCTCGGAAGATCCACCCGTATGGCGTAATGCTAAGAATTATGTATCAGATACAGAAAACGAGTGGGACGTACAAAATTCTGAAAACGTAAAGCGCTTGTAGTTATCAACTCCGATTTGAATATATTGGACACGAGCAGCACATAAAAAAAATACAATGGAAAGTTTAATAATGATCCAAGGATCCACAGGCCAGTATGAAGTCCAGTTTGTAAATCTGCCCACTCAGGAAGGAAAATCGTTCCTAAAAAAACAAACCACTACACAGAGAGGGACAGGTTCTTAAAATAAAAATACACGCGTCATGACATTTTAAGATTCTCAGTATCCTATATCCTTATGTTCTTTTATTATCGGAAAAGTAATTAAAGTCAATAATGAAACTGGAATCTAACTAAAAGGCCACCATTAGTGTTAACTCTTACTGGCAATAGGTATTTTATCAAGTCTTGTATATGAAGTTCCCGAACTGGCTAATAAAAATATTTAAAACACAGATCTACAACAAATTGTGTTGCAAATCAGGTTATCATTATCTTGTATAAACCATGAAAATTGGAATCATGTGAGCAGAAGGTTAGATTAATTCTCCATTCTCATTATAAGCACAGGTGTAGCACAAACACCATGTGAAATAACCAATTAAAATGAAAAAAAAAAATCTGCTTTTTCATTAGCTGCCTTCACTGCATGACCAATTAGAAAATTATTTAATATTAATATTCCACATATACCAAAAGTAATTTTCAGAGTAACTAATATAGGTAAAAGAGAAAAAAAAAAAAAAACCCGAAAACCCAGCTCTTTATCTATGGTTCTGTTCATAACCTGCAGGCTTTTAGAGGAAGGGAACTCTGATAACATTTTTTAAAAGTCCTTTTACAAACATCTTATTTTGTGGATAGGAGTTTTACTATTCATCTAAAAATAGGAAGAGCACTTTTTTAAACAGAAGAGAAGCCAAGGCTCAGAGAAATTAAGTGACTTATTGGAGGTCACATGTTACCCAAGAGATGTTCATGACTTGCTGAATGACATACAGCTGGCAAATGGTAGTGAACACCTCCTCCCCCAACATCCTGACAAGAGCATGGCCACTCCTGTGCCACCCATCTAGAATATTCCGGACTAACCAGATATCTAAAAAGGAGCTGGTTTTGAGCCAGTCACCACTGGCAACAACCCTACTGTTGAGTCTGGGAATAAGCATGATTGAACATTTGTAGACTGGGAATTTTGATGACTGTACTGTTCGTGCATATGGACAAAGATAAGGCTACGCATCAGAAGATCCAGTGACTTATCTGGATCCTAAAGATCGCTTCCTTCACACTCATATGTTCAGATTTCCAAAGACCAGTTCATAAGAACCGACTCAGGTTTGAAGCCATGGCCATCACACCCAAGGAATCATAGGAAAATTAAACCTCAGGTTTGAAAAGGGCTTTCCCTGTCACCTAGGTTGGTCACTGACACGAATCCCCTCTATGATTTCCCCACCAAGTAGACAGGTAGCCTCTGCTGGATTGTTTCTGATAAAGCCCTTGCAGCCTTACCTGAAAGTGCTCTCCATCTATGGACAAGGTGACTATGAGAAGGTTTTGCGTTATTCAATCTAGAATCAGGTAATTTCACAGGACAACGTCTTCGGGGAACTGAAAACTATACCCACCACGCATCATGTCCCACAGGTTTCTCCCCTCTCTTCCCTAGGTTGGACATCCCTGATTCCTTTTTGTATTTGAGACCGGGGGGTTGGGGGGGGCGGTGCTGGGGGAAATGAACACAGAGGGGAGGGGCAAAGAGGGAGAATCTTAAACAGGTTCCATGCCCAGCGCGGAGCCCAAAGTGGGCTCGACCTCACCTCCCTGAGATCATGACCTGAGCCGAAATCAAGAGTCAGATGTTTAACCAACTAAGCCACCCAGGTACCCCAAACATCATGAAATCTTAATGAATTCCTTCTAGAATGAAAGTTCCTCTTGGGTGTTGCGTCCACTCATCATCTGGTCCACACTCTCTGCTCAGTATGCTGAGGTTTGTCTGTGTGTCCCTAAAGGTCTCCGGGGGCCATCATTACATGCAGTTACTCCACACCTGCTCTGGCCCCCGTGTAGAGAGCGAGTACCTCATCACAGCCTTTTAGCTAAGAGGCCACAGGTACCAGGTGCTATTTTCTTCTGTCTTGGTGGCAAGAGCCATTTGCTGTTACTGACAACACAGATGGTAGGCTACCTATAGGATATGTAGATACAAAGGTGAGAATCCATGCATTTAATAAAATAAAAATTTTTAGAAACTGAAAACCTCAGAACCCTTAATCACTTTGTCCAAACTGTTTGACGACATTAGTAGGTACGCTTAGAACATCACACTTTTGAAAACAAATTTAGAACGATTTTTGAATATAATGAACATTATCAATACGTAAACTCTCAGAATCTTATTGGATTATGCTTCCTATACTTACATGAAACACTGATAATATTATCTGGTCTCATGGTGGGCATCTTTATCTGAAAATAACTTAAGTAAATAGCAAAAGATTTTATTTTTTTTTTAAACAACATCATCTTTTCGATTTTAAGACCATCTCAACATTTGGTTCTATTTAGTGTATTTTATCCTAGACTGTCTTCTATATACTCTCTCTGGAATTATGCTATATACAGTAAAGCCATGTGTTTAGATGGCTTCAGGGTGAATTCAGATACAAAAACATTTTCCTTCTGGGCAAAGTAATAAAATGACATTCTTGCTCCTCCCACTATAAGTCAAACAGAGGTCAGTTCCCCCATCCCTGTATCTGTTTAAATAAACTGGTCCAGCTGTTTGTTTCTAAAATGCCCTTTGACCTTGCGTCTCATCCTCCCCGCTTTTGTGACTGAATGCTTTACTTTCCATTGTGGAAGATTCTAAATTATCAAGAATTTTCTAAACACTGAACCAAAAAAAGACCCTTAGGTTTTATGTAAACTTACATGAACGTATTTCCTTCTTAGAACACTCATTTCGAGAAGCATCAGTAAAACAGATATTTTAAGCTCGTCTGTGGTGTGTGCGTTCAAAGATATATCTGTGGCTATGTGTGAGTACATAAATATATATTAGAACTTCAACATAAGAAGAAACAATGTTTTTGAAGAGAAAAGAAAAAGAGGATGATAAAATTCCAATTCGAGTGTCCAATAAAAAAAAATCTACTCTCCAATAACCACAAAACAGCTTAAGACAAAATATACCCATGAAATAGACATAATCTTTAGCATTTTCCATATTCATAAGGTCTCTTTTAAAAGTGTGTTAGTTTAGAGATGTAACAGGAGACTTTTACAAGTGATGTCCAAACATCACAGCCCTTAAAACTTAGATGTACACTGTGAGGAATACATGACAACAGGACAGTTCTTCTTACTCATTAAATAGCCTCACGCCTTGGTTTAATAGACTGTGGCTCAAATTTGCCATAAATTGGGCATTTAGAAAGGTAAACCTCTGAGTTCTAAGTGTTATGGTTGGGGAACACCCTGTGGCCTTTCCATGTCACATCCCAAAAATCAAAGTATACATTTTTTTAATAAATCCCATTTTGCTTTGAAAAGACAGTATTTTTGTGTGAACTACTTTTTTTTTTTTTAAGAACCAGACACCCCTTAGGTGGTAGAAGACTGAGTTAGGAAGAGAATCCTTAAATTTCCTTTTTTCATAGCATCATGGATTAGAATTCCTTCCTGTGACCAAGTTACCCCCTTTTGAAACAAGACGTTTCACCAAGGACGGGAAGAAAATGGATTGGCCTTACAGCTTCATTCCATGTCAACGTAAACAGAGGTGTATTTCTGTCACTCTAAGTTACCTGTTTAGGCCTAGAGTTCTACTAAGGGGGAATGAGAGGTTGCAAGGGGAGCAAAAGCTTCAAAAATCTGAGATGTGGGGTCATCTCAAAATTGAATTTAATTCTTTGCATTTTTAAAATAGGAAAATGGGAGATGAATCCCGAGTTATGCTAAAAAGAGATACAGGAAGCTTTCCTTTAGTCTTTCTTTTTTTTGCCCCTGCCCCCTACATGCTTAGCGATCATCAGTCTTTAAAGTTGGGCAGTTTGTTGTTGTTGTTGTTGTTTTTTCCCCCATTCTGCTAATCCTACCTGTCTCTTCTCATTCCCCATTTTTGGATACCTGAACGGTTTTCTGACCAAGATCTGGTAATGCAGCTTTCTGAAGCTGACCTTTGCCCTTTAGTTTATCCTCTACTCCTTGCCCTGGTTACTTCCTACAAAACCAGACGGCCAAGTTTAATTTCCTCTTCGTGAGAACCAGGAAGGGTGGCAGGATCACAGTGGGCATCCAGTAGAACCAATCACAGGGTGCATTTTCCTGGTTCCACAGACATTTTCCACATGGCTTTGCCCTTTCCTCTTCCGCCCTTTGTCTTCCACGGTACGAGCTCTCTGTAATACTAACAAAACTAGGGGGAGGAGACTTGTTCACCTTCCGAAGGAGCATTTTCTCCTTTATTCGGTCCTGTTCCTCAGTGTTTGCCACCTACTTGTTTACTGAGGACTGAGGGGAGCCCACGGCGTTCCTTCAGCATGCCACGGCCAACCCAGCTGGCCACGTGAAACCAAAATGCTATTGTTTCTACACAATGACAGTCATCCCCATAGTGTCTCTTGCCAACGAGGTTTAGTGAATAGTCAACACAAAGGGAGCTACCCATTTAAGAATGGAGAAGTGTCATCATACAGTACCCTCCTATGCCCAAGGAGCTAAAATTACATCAATTGGATATGAAGCAGATGATTTCATTAAATAGCAAGATACGTTAGTAGAGACACCTTCTATACCTAGACTATCCATTAAATGAAGTATTAGTTACAGTCATCCTTGATTAATATTTAGGTGTTAGTTAGGAATACCTACGTACATACTTGGTAAAAATTAAAACCATGCGTTCTTAAGAATAAGTGCTGGTGATTAATACACATACTATTCTTCATCAATTAAAATAAGCAGCAAGTAAATATAATATTTAATCTCTATATAATTCATTTAGGTAGATCTCTATAAATATTTTTATGGAATTAAGACTTGTGAAAATTGCTCAAATATTAAATTTCACATCGGAAGCTAGCTGCTGAACTCCAGAATTCCGTCCTTTTTCTTCCTATCCTATTCCATGAATTTCCTTCCTAGTATTTCTTTCAACTTTATCACCATCATTTAAATAAAACTATATACACTATGTGTCTTAAATTTTGAAAGTCAGCATTTCCTAATAACTTGAAGGCCTGTTTTATAAACAGACCCTGCAGGGAATGCATTCTAGCTATCATCTATCAAATAACTCTCTGTTCTTTTAAACAAAAATCCACCTCAAAATCTTTTGTTGGATTTCTTCATTTCAGATTTACATTTACTTATTGAATTTAATGATCCATAACTGGCAGTCTTTAGGGTCCAAGCCTTCCACACTCCCTTTCTTTGTGGAATAAAATTTCATAAAACACGATTTTAAGACACTCAAGAAAGTTGACTCAATCTCAAGTCAAACCTTATGAAATCATGTTTTTGGCACCTTTTTCCAGTTTCTCAACCTCCTCCGGATCCAACAGTTCCAGGACTGCAATACATCATCTGTGTGTCTGAGGGTGGGAGAGGGGAGTGGACAGGAGGGGAGAAGGGAGCACATGCTCTGCTCTCCATCCATTCTAGAAACAGAATATTGAAATTTCCTCAGATCACAATAAGCCCATCAATCAGCAGTCTGAGAAGATTCCCCTTCTCTAGCATTGATGAGTGTATTTGTCAAATTACTCTAGAAAGAGCGGTAGTTGTCTAAGACCACTGAGGAAGTGAATTACATATAAAATTTTCTTTAAAGCAACTAGTGAAAAAAATTACTAATTATTTGAAAACTATAATGCAAAGTAATAACAAACCCATGTATTAAATGTTGAAATAAACTTTCAAATATTTCATCACCTCATTATATATTATGGTAAGTTTTCCTTGAAAGCAAATCATAACCTGATTTTTTATTCTATATAAATATATATATAAATATATATATTTATATATATATTATTTTATATATAATACAAGCATCTATATATATATAGATAAAAGCTTGCTAAAACCTTTAATCTGACTTGAATTCAAAGCAAGGGGTGCTCCTTTAGTGGCCCGTCTCTATTTCTTCTGCTACTACCCATGACTTTCTAGATCACTAAAGCACCAGGCTCCAAACTCAATGGAACAAATTGTGGGGATATCTTGCCAGAACTAGCATGAGAAATGCTCAACAGTTAAAAATATCTTAGGTATCCATGATATGACATAAAGCATATGTAATAAAATAGTATTTGTGCAATATTTACTGAAATATGACAATTTGCCAAATTTGAGTTTGTATAACTGCACAAATGTAAAACAAATAGTGGTTTGCTTAAGGGATACGGAATGTAAAAGGTTATTGGCACAATGAACAGGTGACAGGGCAATCTAGGATAACAGAACCTCCTATGGTATTGAAAAAGCTCAAGTAGGTATAATAATATCTTCAAAGGACTGATGTATCTCTCTTTGGTTTAAGCTGAACCATTTTTCGTATAAATTCTGATTTTCCCATTTTCACAAGAAGTAAACAAAATTGCATCTAACTAGGCATCCCTTAAACATCATGCAGAATAAGTACGTTTATTTCAAACAAATCTTAATGTTCTGCCAATTTCCATTATAAGTAGGAGGGCTGCATAATTTATCACTGAAGGTCAGATACTTTGGAGAGTAAATGGGCACTATAAATAATTATGTTGGGCAATAGGCGTAAACCATGAATATTCCAGGCAATTGGGCTGTACAGCCACCCAAATGATCAAATACACACTTTTTTCCCCCAAGTAAAACTTCCTCTGCATGATTGGAATTGCAACCCACTTGTGTGAGAATGGTAACCGGCCCTGGCATACATAAGGGGTACAGAGTAGACTCCTGGTCCCCCTGATGGAGGGTCTCTGAGTAACTTCCCTTCTGAAGGATCTTTCCTTTAGTTGCTTTAGCAACCCAAGGCTTCACTGGCCCAAAACTTCCCAGGCCTGGAATCTCCACTCCAAGGAAGGATATCTCGAAATTTAGCTTGATTTCTGCTTTCACCCAGTCACAAGTGAGACTATAGGATGGCATAATGAAGCCTGGCCCGAATGGAGGTCCACGTCTACCCCTTAGAAGGTTCACCGAACTTCTGCTTCCATCAGTAAAGCTTGAAACCTGAGTTCTCTGTAAAGCGTATCACAATGTAACTCGGAGGCCTTAAATGCAAATGGAGCCAATTATACTAAAAGGCAAAAAAAAAAAAAAAAAAAAAAATCTCTCCTTTGGAGTATATGACAAAATTTTTCAAAGGAAGGCAGTAAACTAATAGGATGACCTCCTCTTGGAACTTAGCAAGGCTTTGGAAAACGCTAATGGTCATCTAAGTCACACTGAGGAAATAGGGAGACTGTGTGTTTCACTTGAGCGGCTCTCCTTTCCTTTGCACGATATCACTCAGCGCTATTACGGTCAAAACACTGGCCAAGGACGGGGGGGTCAGAGCAGCGTCTAGGGAGAAAGGTGTGAGAATCGAGTGGGAAAACTGCCACCCTCACGGCTCTGAGCTCGCAGGAGCATTCAGGTGCGACAACTGCGATGACCACGTGCGTGGATGTCTATGAAAAGACCTTTGCAAATTTAAGACCAAAGGCAAGGGTTTGTTGAGACGCTGTCGTTATGATTCTCAAAAATACCTAATGGTCCCGAAACCTGAACCTGAACGCTACTGACCACAAAAGGTGGACACAACCCAAATGCGCAGCAACTGATGAATGGATAAACAAAACGGCGTCTGTCTCGACAAGGGAACCTTCCTCAGCCACAAAGGGGAGCCTAGCACCGCTACCTGCTACATTCATGAACCTTGAAAATAATACGCGGAGTGAAAGGAGCCAGTCCCTAAAGGCTACATGTTTACATGATCACATCGATGGGAAATGTCCAGGATAGTAGGTAGATCATTAAAGACGGAGCATGAGGGGTGGAAGTGTGGGAGGAGCAATAGCTAAAGGGAACAGGGTTTATATATATATATAATATATATGTTTTTATATATAAATATATAATAATATTATAAATATTTATATTTATTTATAAAATATATAAATATATTTATTTTATTTATATATAAAATATATAAATTTATTACTTATATATATAATACATTTATATATAAATATATTATATATATATATATTTAAGGATGTTTTTGAGAGATAGAGTGAGCGGGAGTGAAAGGGCAGTGGGAGAGAGAGAGAATCTTGAGCTGACACCCCGCTGAACGTGGAGCCGAATGTGGGAGCTCAATCTCAAGACCCTGAGATCATGACCAGAGCCAAAATCAAGAGTTGGATGCTCAATGGACTGAGCCACACAGGGGCCCCTACAGGGCTTCTTTCCCAGGTAGTAAAAATGTTCTAGAATTGATTATGGCGACAGTTACACAGTATCTGTGGAATATACTAAAAACCATTGAGTTGTTCGCTTTTTTTTTTTTTTTTTTTTTTTTTTGAGTTGTACAATTTAGATGGGTGAACTTCATGGTATGTGAGTTGTATCTTAATAAATCTGTTAATAATAAATCCGTAATGGTAGAAAGGAAGAGGTGCTGAACAAGGAAATCAGCCCCATCCTTGCCTCTAATTAGCAGCTTCACATTGTAAAGCCCTGAGCCCCATCTGTCAAATGATGCATAAAATCCCATCCAGGTCGGGATGCCCGGGTGGCTCAGTGGTGGAGCGTCTGCTTTCAGCTCAGGGTGTGATCCCGGGGTCCCGGGATCGAGTCCCACATCAGGCTCCCTGCATGGAGCCTGTTTCTCCCTCTCCCTCTGCCTGTGTCTCTGCCTCTCTCTCTGTGTCTCTCATGAATAAATAAATAAAATCTTAAAAAAAAAAAATCCCATCCAGGACTTGGGCTCTGACTTTCTGCAACATAGTGTTCCTAAAATTTTAATCCAGGCTCCCTTTTCATAAACTTCAAAATCTCATATCCCTTTGTTATTTGGAATCTTAAACAGCACGACCGAAATCAAAAGTTAATTCCCGATAGGCTCTTTTATACTACGTTCACTCAAAAGGATTTCGATATGCCTCTTCTGGCCCCTAGTCCTGCTCAGCCCCCACTACTTGGCCCTAAGGGTGGGAATCTCTGCCATAACCTCTTGTACTCTCCTTTTTGTAAACAGGACTGCCAGGTGACCAGCCTTGGGAGCTGAGATCTGACGTCTTTGGACATGTCCAGTTCTTTCCATGTGCTTTTTCAACATCCCCTACTCCCTGCCCTTTCCAAGCACATATGAACTCTGACCCAAAGTAGGAATCAAATAAAGTCAACCATAGCAGATGTTCAAGGGATAGAGGCCAACAAACCCCGCAAGTGGACGACAACTCTCAAAACGACTGATTTACACTCAAACCAGCGTCCTAGGGTAGAAAGCACTGGAAACTTAAATACACGTATTTTTCAATCACAGTGCGTTTGACTTCCATCCTTAGGCAATCTACGAATCTTAAAATATAGTGATTTTATCAACATTAAGCCAGGTCTCTCCAATGACAGGAAATCCTTTCTTTTTCTTTTTTCTTTTTCTTTTTTTAAAGCTGAATTACATTTAGAACCCAAGACCACTAATTCCCCACCGGCCTTGAAAAAGTGGTGTTTGGGAAACCAAAGGTCTTTTCCCTTCTCCAGCCATCAAATAGCATCTCGGGAGGCATGAGGTCCTTTAGTCACATTGGTTAAGAGGGTAAAGAGGGAAAGAAGAGCTCTCAAGGATGGTGACAGATTAAGGGTTTTTTTTTGTTGTTGTTGTTTATTTGTTATTGTTCAAGTGTCAAGAGCCCGGGATAGTAATTCATTATTTCCCATACTCCTGGGTCAGGCTTAAAAGCCTCGTAAGAATAGAAGTAAAAAGGGAAGCATCCATGGTGAGAGGGAGAGCCCTGTCCTGCCAGAGGTACAGGCATCGCGCTGTTGGAGGTTACCGTCTGGTTGGCTGGTCGGCTGTTAATGTTCCCTTTCCCCCTAAAAATCAAGAAGGAAGCAAAGCAAAAATCTAAGCGTCTACCCAAAACTCTGGGCATTCACACACGGGAGCCACGGGGCCCACACATCCCAGAGGACGTTTCCCCCAGAAACATTTCCTCCCCGCCCTTTGAGAGAATTGGTTTTATGCAACCAGGAGGCAACATTTGCACCCCCCTTCCTTTTTTAAAATATATTTTGGGCTGATTTTTTTTTTTAACCACTCAGGACTGCCGTTTGCTTTAGGCGGGTGCAGCCTGAAGGGAGGTGCTGAGGAGGTAAGAGAGGGCGGAGGCGTCTGTGCGCACAGCTCGGTGGCCCTTCGGGGCTCAGCGGCCACCCCCCGGGCCCAGCCTCAGCAACGGGGACACAGGATCGGTGGCGATCAGGTCTGTGCAAGCAGAAAATACCAGAAAGGCAAACTTATGTAAACACACTTAAGACCCATTTGACAAGAAGAGACCTACACCGGACTCGCTAGGAACCTCGGAACGCCTAGGGCCTCGCCGGCCCTCTCAGCCGAGGCCCTGGCCCCTTGCGGGGCTCCCTCCCAGGACAAGACAGGAACGTCTGAAACCCTGGAATCAATCAGTCTACAGGAAGGAGGCGGCTGGGACATGTGAGCCCTTGTCGCGCACAGTCAGGGCCCCAGGCCCGCGGCCGCGCCGGGTGCGAGTCCGGAGCAGGTGCCAGGCCTCGGGGAGCAGCGCCACGGGGCGCGGGCGGGGCGTGAGGCAGCCACGCCGCCCAGAACCTTCTCCTGACCTGCAAGCCCCCCGCGAGGAGGCGCACGGATGAGGCTTAATCTTATCTAACTGACACCTGACAACCCATTACTTCTAGGTTATTAATGCACCCGCTGGAAAAGTTCGTCACCTACGAAATTACGGGGGAAAAAGATGGGACGCCTGGGGAAAAGCCAAACTTTGCTGCACAGCAACTTCAGAAATTTCAAGCCTCTTATCTGTCATGCCCTTCACAGGCTCCGAGCGCACTGCTCGAGACGACTGATTTATCTTTATTATGAATCCGACAATGACAGCACACATGTTGTTCGTGTCTTGTGATAATGTTTAATTTCAACCCAGTTTTTATTTTACGGTTGCTTGATCTGCTTATTTAAGATGAAGGAAAAAGAGCGACTTTTTAAATGAATTTCCCTGTATTTCTCTGTATGCGGAGGACCCGGGGTTGTCTCCCCGACGCCCGGCCCTAGGCCCAGGCGGAGGCAGTTTTGCAGCGATCGCCTCGCTTCTCGGTGCTTCTCGGTGCTTCTGGGTGGATCGCAGGCTCGGGCAGGCCAGCATAGGCCGGCGGGGTGGGGGGACGCGGTCCCACCGGTGGGTCCCTCCCGTGCACCGCAGCAGAGGAAGCTGTGGCCCGCGGACACACAGCGACCGGGTCAAGGACACGCGTGTCAGCGGGCGAGGCGTGGGGAAGACACCCGAGATGCTGCGGCTCAGCGCGTCCCTTCCTCGCCCCGTGTGAGTTGCATGCGGTCATGAGGCTCCGGGGGCGCTGGTGGCTCAGCCACCCTGGGTGCCCGCTCATCCCCGGGTCCTGCTCTAACAGCTTGCATCACACGCAGCCAGGTTCTTCCCATTTCTCCGACCAGGTAATTGCACCGCGACCCCGAAAACAGCTAGTCTGGCTTCGTCAGGCCTGGCGGCGAGTCCTGCTGCCCTGGTTCAAGGTGGATCACCACCACCCCCACCGCCCGGTGTCGCGGCCCAGAAAGGCATCACCAGGAGGCTCGTGGGGGATAAACTCGCCCCCTCCCTGAGCCACAGCCGCCCCCCGCCCGGGCGTGGTCCTCAGGTACTCGAGCAGGTGGCAGGTGGCCCGTAGGCCTCACACCTTGGTGTGGTCCCGAAGACTCAGAACTGCTCTGAACGCTGCCCGGGGACACACAGCGCTTGCCCCCACCCTGCGGCCTTCCAGAGCCACGGCCCGCAGCCCGCACCTCCCTCCTCCTCTGCCCTTGGATAGGCTGTTAAATCCACGCGTTCCACTGTGCCATTCATCCAAACACATTGTCTCCTTGCTTTTCTGTTTAGATCATCTATTAACATATCCTTGTCCCCCATAGATTAGTTCCTTTATGTCTGTTATTACTATTTCATGCATTTGGCTGCTTCCATGTTTATGTACATAAAACTTACAATTGGGATATCTCCTTGTTGGATTTTCTACTTTATGGTTATATAGTGTACTTTCTTTGCCTCATACAGACTTCATTTTAAAGCCCACTTTGGGGACGCCCGGGTGGCTCAGCGGTTTAGCACCTGCCTTCGGCTCAGGGCGTGACCCTGGAGTCCCGGGATCGAGTCCCACGTCAGGCTCCCAGTGCATGGAGCCTGCTTCTCCCTCTGCCCGTGTCTCTGCCTCTCTCTCTCTCTTTCTGATTCTCATGAATAAATAAATAAATAAAATATTTTAAAAATTAAAAAAATAAAAATTAAAAAAAAATTTCTGCTGTAAATGCACACACAACAAAGGACGCTTAGCCGACTGTGGAGTCATATTTTCAAAGGGGGCTGTTGGCTGGAAACTTTTAGACTCTGCAGCCAGAAGCGGCGTCTCTGTTGAACTCCTAAGACTCCCTGACATGACAATACCTGAAGGTTTCTAGATTCCCAGCTCCCTTCCTTGCGAGCTGTTTGCTGGGCTTTCCCAACAACACCCCGCCCGGCTGGCACCCCGCCAGCCCTGTCTCAGGCAATATGCAAGCTAGACATTTTTTTTTGACTGATTTCGATATTTTTTCTTATGAGCAACTAGACGGTATTTTATCTCGTGAGTGTTACCGATTGCTGTAATCTAAAGCCCAC
Organism: Canis aureus; assembly: GCF_053574225.1. Lineage (NCBI taxonomy): Eukaryota > Metazoa > Chordata > Mammalia > Carnivora > Canidae > Canis > Canis aureus. Next base: position 68,810,327 of record NC_135621.1, on the reverse strand, counting down.
AGTCAGTGCCCGTAAAGCTAATATTATTAGAATTGACGCTCCAGGTGAAAAGCGTAGCAATTAACTGGGACTCGGAGAACAACAAGCCACTCCGAAACATGCTGGAGAGTTAGTCTACTTCTCCTTCTCCTTTCAAAAATACTGCACCTGTTACTCCCTTGATCAATTAGGAAGTCTACCTTAAATGTAGGTTACACGGAAATTCTCGAGGGAAAAAGTTAAACCACCTGCTTAATAAAATTACCTTTTGTGTGTGAAGTTGTTTCATCCCTAGGTGGTTTCTGGGCCAGGAAAATCACTATACACCCTGCACTTTCATTTTGCAGTTGAATAGCAAACAAATGACCCAGTGCTTCTTGCATGGTGCACTGTTTTTTACATCTGTTTTCCTTGCTTTTGTGTCATGCCTCTGTTTAGCTTTATTGACAAAACAATCTGTGCCTAATGTTTAAACAACATCTGTAAAATGTATTATTAAATTATGTTGGAAGAAAAAGCAGAGCAATTCTATGAAACCCGGTGACCCCCTATTGATTTTTAGATCACAGAAGTTGAAAGGATAATTTGTGAATGTTTTAACATTTACATCGACACAGGTACCTGTATTTAGAGAATCTTTGATTACTCATAAAAGTATTTGCTACATTATTACCATAACTCAGAAAGAAACCTGACCTTTAACAGTTGAATCTGTTTATTATAAGGGAGATCCTATTTTTTTCTAAATAAGTTTACATTTTTTTACCTGCCACCGGCATAAATCTCTAAGGATAACATACTCCCCGCCACCCCCCCGCCCCCGCTGCCCCCACTGGTAATAAATGGGAAGTGATGCCTGAATGCTTCGCAGTTTTGAAGGTAGTAAATGAAGTAACTAGGAAAATCTGGTATATGTACTAAATCCGAGGACGGTAGAGCTGTGATAGTTCTGCAAAGTGTCACCTCGGATGTCAGGATGCTCCCTGGAATTTCATGCACCCAACTGATAGAGAGTGATTTTTTTTTTCTTTCTGCATACGTACTGAATTTCACATACACTATGGGTTTTGCACCTAAGATCCGTATCGCCTTCTCAGAGCATAAAGAAATAATCATTTAACATTAGGCCTTAATGTTAACTGTCTGGATGAGTAGTAGTAAACAAGGAAACTGTAAAAATTCATTCAATACACCCTAGGCTAGAACTCTGCAGAGGAAGAATGTGTCTGAGGCACCCGGCAAGGAAGACACAAGCGCAGGCCCAAGTCTGCATCATGTGGAAGGCCCAGGTCTGTAACGTGGCGGTGAAAACATAGAAGGCGGGCCATTCCACGCTCACGTCTCCAAGCCTAAAAATAAAGTCGGTGCATTCGGGAGAAAAAAAGAACCGAGTACTGGCTTTGGGTTTATGTGTTTTCTGTAAAGTCCTACCTACGTCGTTAAAGATCTAAATAACCGTCTCAGAATTTAAGATGTTTCTGCCCAAATGCCTGAAACGTTCAACCTATCAGTAATATGTTGGCACAGCTGACATAAGGGAAATAATTTTCACGGCCACAACAATGGAAAGACCAAAAGGCAAAAGTCCCAAAGGCCATTATTTCTCATTTTGGGATATCGGACCATAATTGGGGGTGAGAAAGCAAAGGAAGAAGAACACACGAATGCAGGGCACGTACTGTAGTTCAGACATTACTGCGCTCTTACGTCTAAGTTGACCGCTAGATCAAAATGTTTATTAAGGCAGTGAGTTATGGAAGTCGCTTTTTGCAAAACAGGCAGTGGCCTCAGATACTTAAACAATTAAGGTAAAAATGTTTTCACCCAAATTATTTGCACAATTGCCTCGATTCTCAAAAAGGCGTCGGCATAGACTCATCCTCCGATGTCTCATCTAATACAGTTCACCTTCCATCCCTGGGCCCGGGCCCTATACGCACCGTTAGCCACCGTGCGAGGGTTCCTCCTCTCTGTGTTTCATTCTGACGAGCAGATCTAACATCTGAGCTACAAGAGCTATTTCTTTTAATGCAGATTTTCTTTTAATTAATCAAGCCTGTCTTGTTATGTTCCACTTAAATTCTCCCCATTGTCTCTTCTCCCCCTGGATCCCATCTGCCTTGGCCTTCGCTGGCCACAGCCTGTAGTTCGTACCCTTCAGGGCAATTAGGGAAGTGGAGGATCCACTCGGGGGTGGAATGAACCAGCCTTTGCAACACATCAAACTTTGCTCCTCTAGTTTTCAGCCAAAACCTCACTTGGAGCTGCAGCGGCCTGGGTTTTCTGTGACAAGCAAACAGCTAGACACGAGTCTATGTTTTTCACTTTCACTTTGCGTACGTCGATACGTTATGTCGCTGCCAATAATTATGACTGATCTACACCCAACCTGCCCTTCAGCATTTCATTAAATATCTTCAACAGTGACTCACAGTTCCTACAAAATGTACATGTGTGTTAACAAGTTTTGAGAAATCCAAGAAGGAAGACACACATTTTTTAATGCTGTGGCTAAATGGAGTGAAGGGGACATGTCAAAATAGTAATGAGGACTTTCTTTTAATTATGCTTTCCAGAAGGAAGTAACTTGGGCTCGACGCTCAATACGGGAAGAATATTTTACAAGCTCCCAACAAAGCTTTGTGTAATTTTTTATCCTGGTAAAGTGAAATGAAAAGCCTTTAGTGGTTATGCTGCCATTAGTCTTCAAGCATGCCACAATTTAAGATGCTCTGACACCTCCGGTTTTCATACAGTACCATCTGGGTTTCCCCATGTTTGCAACCTATTTCCTACCCAAAGCCAAAAAAAAAAAAAAATCTATTATCAGCTCTTTTTTTTTTTTTTTAAGATTTTATTTACTTATTTATGAGAGACACAGAGAGAGAGGGAGAGAGAGGCAAAGACACAGGCAAAGGGGGAAGCAGGCTCCTTGAGGGGAGCCCGACGCGGGACTCGATCCCGGGACCCCGGGGTCACGCCCTGGGCCAAAGGCAGACACTCAACCGCTGAGCCACCCGGGTGCCCTTATTATCAGCTCCTTAAAAGTTGACGGTTTGGATGAAAATTAATAAACCATTAGAAACTTAAATCAGACACAGGAACATCATCATTCACCAAATGTGGGAGAAACAATCTCTCTGACAACTTTTATTTAGTTACGGGGAAATTCTCTACCACGTAGCTGTTAGAGCTGAAACAGTGGCCGAATACGAAACGATGAAGTGCCAGCCAAAGCCACTTCCTACTGCGTGCAGAAGGACACTGGGACAGGACACAGCGCCAGGTGAGCACAGAATCATGTCAACGTGGTTTGTGTTCACGCACCTGCGCAGGACTGTCAGCGGGAAGTTTGTGGTACGCCTGCATATAAAACTTTGGAAAGTGTTAGGACTCTTTTAAGGTCCCTTTTTCCTCTTCTACTTGCAAAACAGAGGAAGTTGCTTTCTGACCACCGCACAGAAGCCAGGAGAGTGACAACCGCATACAGTTTGGAGTCCCAGGTGTGCCTGCCTGCCCAGGCGTCCACAGGCAAGATCCCTCAAGTGTGTCCGCCTCGGGAAGGCAAGTTGCACGGGGATCTGTGCTCTGGCAACAACGTGTAGGAGGGTGTTTGCTAGCCACCCTGAAGGGCGAGGGGAAGGGCGATGGCGAGTGAGAGACACATCACCTGGCGGCAGCGCTCGGGCCTTCCTTAAGCAGGGCTGGCCCTGTCGCTCCGTGGCCCTCCGATGGGAACATTTCCCAGGGAAATAACATTAGCGTCGCCTCCGTTGTATTAAAATCGCACCAACCCCCCCCCCCCACATTTTAAAAAAATAAATAAGTAAAATAAAAATAAAATCACACCATCGGTTTAACCTTGAAAAGACACCTGAATTCAGACGTGCACGCAAAATTGATGGTCTACCCTATAAACTTCGTCCAGGAGGACCTGAAGCCTAAGTGCAAATATACAGCATCAACAGTCTCGAGAATTAAGATACAACAGCAGGTACACAGGCCGACACAAATCCTCGGCAGTGACACGCTCCCAGCGGCACACGGAGGGACGGTATGGCTCCCCTTGGCTCCCCAGCCACTCGACTAAAAAGGCCTGCAAAAATTGATCTCCCGAGGCTGCGGTCAGGTCGTCGAAATTGATAACCCTTACAAGCTATGCTTATGTGAGTCTGTCTGTGTCTTGCAGATAGTGCACTTTGTGAATTAATCCTCCAAAGGCAAATATATTGTAAGTAGCTTGTTATCTCTAAAATACTAAATTGAAGAATACATGGGATTATATTGACAGAAATTACATTTTCTGTAATGGGGTTTAATATATCTGGAATCTCTCCCAAAGGCTCCCAGGCTCTCTAACAGAGAAGGGTCTGTTAATGTAGGTGCAATGGACATCGAGAACAAATTTATTCACCAAAATGGATTAGGCCATGTAATCAGAGATTCGGTAATATTAATCTTTGACACTTATTGAACAGAAAGAAATACTTCTGTCTGCCAACTGGCATTCCCCGCTCTCCCCTTTCCCCAACCAGGCTGTGGGCCCTTTCTGGGTTTTACTTCAAAGAGGATAGGGTTTCCCCATCATAAACACTAATCTAAAAATATTAGGACAATTAATTAGATACACTTAGTTTGAGAGGATATTGGATTTCGATACCCTTCAAATATGACACTAGCTCCGGGTGATTATATGAACCTGGCTTTCAGCACACTCACAAAGGGTAATAAATCATACTTCCCCAAAGCCTCATTGCCATACCGCCGCACGTTGTCAGAAGACTGTTGGCTGGTACTTGGTACGGAATCTCAGCTTCCCCCAAATCAGGAATTTACACATTTATTTAGAAACAGTTTTGCACAGCCCGGAGATACATCGGGTTTTGAATAGCTTCAAAGTGGAGACATAAATAATATCTCTTTTTCCATGGAACGGAAGATAGGAGGCAACGGGAGACTATCCTCGAGTGCTCAGCCCCAACAAAATAACGGCAGTTAGTTATTCACTGAATTTAAGACCTGGCTGATATGTGATGGTGGATTTTCTTGTTCCACAGAAAATAGGATGATACCATTCTTTCTATCGATTATCCTAAAGGTGGGGGAGGGGGGGTAAAAAGCCATTTCTGGAGCCACGGTGAACGTGAATTAAAGACTTATTTACACTATGCCTAAGATTCTGATGGAAAGCAATGCAGTGTTGGTGTGTGTGTGTGTGTGTGTGTGTGTGTGTGTGTGTGTGTCGGGTTTCTCCCAGGCCGGCAAGTGCTCTCACCTATCAGTCAACCGTTTATTTTCACCTCTGGATCGCAAGCCACCAGGGAAAACAGCAACAACTGGGTGTGTCTTCTCAATGCAAAACATTAGCTGCAGGTTGCCAGAGGGGGAAGCAGATTGTGTGTAAACGCAAAGCCAAATTACTTACCAATTGTTCACTTGAAGGATGGTGAGTCCCGTGTCTTGTGCCAACTGCTTTTTCTGTTCTTCAGAAGGGTAAGGATGCTGAAAGAGAACCAAAAAAGGTAAGTGTGTGCGCATATACTTTGGGCAGATAGTATAGTGCACATCACATGTCAGGTGCAATGCTAGGGGCTAGGGATTCAATAATAAACACATATGCTCTGTAAAAAAAAAATATATATATATATATATTTATATATAAAAGTATTTATACTTCCCCATTATAAAATACTTTTATAAATAAATATATATATTTTTACATATAAATAAAAATATGTTTATTTTATATATAAATAAAAATATTTATATATAAATATATATATATATTTCAGGCAACATATAGGCTATTTTGTCAATAGCCTAAGTGTCTAGTGAAGTCTATAATTAAAGGTAAAAATGCTGAGGTGTGTCCCTCTTATTAATGGAATACTACATCATCTAATTAATGGCAGTAAAAGACAAGCCAATTACAAAGATTAGTGAAGTGTATAAATAGCTACTTAGGATACTTGCAGAACCTTGATACTGAGTTTATCCTTTAAAGGTTTATTTGTTGCAAACACAGGAAGTTTGGTATGATCTTCACTGTATTGTATAGGATTAAAATAAGGACAAGCCCTTTTCCATGACATGGAAGTATTATCACCTTGGTGTACTATTTTCGTCGAGCCACGGACTCCGAAAGCTGAACCATGTGGACCAACCACCTTAGCTGAGGTCCCCAGTATGAAGCACTTTGCTGAGCATGACATTTCCCTTCCAAAACACCATATTGCCAGATGCAAACATCAAAATTAAAGTGGGTGTATTTTTTTTTTTTAACCACTGATCATTGTAGCTCTTCTGAAACGCAAACAAATGACATTCAACCAAAGTTGGTTTCCATATCTGAATGTCAACACATGCTGGGATTCTGAACACAGGCCAGTACAAGGTCAAAGACCAGCATATTTTGCATGCTAGGAACAAGCCCGGCCATGTTCCTCATGAGTTAGAGTGGATAAAAAAGTATTACAGGATTAGATAATAGAATGAAATTCATACCCTCTTGAAAGAATGTTTGGAATTCTACAGAAATTGGTTTTGGCACAAAAACTTTTTGTTCCGTAATGAACTATATCTGAATCTGAAACACACATTTCTGGAGCCTGGGACGTGGTACCCATCGATGGACACGTTGACTTGCTTCAAACGCTGCATCCCAATAAATTCTCCCAAGACAAAAATCGTTCCGATAGTCAACGCTCTATTCCCGTGTGAATGCGAGAGGGCACCCTCAACTCTCAACTGAACTATCTGTGCCGTTGGAAACTAAATTCTGGTCTATTGAATGTTAATTAACATGGCTTTTAATCTCATTAATAATGTCTGATTAGATGCTAAGAAGTCTCGTTAATGACCACTTTAATGCTCTTATATGTAAGTTTAAATATGTTCTGTATCCGTGCACGTGGGATTCGTTTGTGGAGAGCAGAGAGGTAGCAATTTTTCCCATAAGTATTGACTTTGATTGTCACTTAATCAATAAATACACAATTAGAATAAGGCTTTGCTTTCATGGAATATAGTGCCTTTCTCTAAAGAGCTCCAAGTATATTACAGACAGGATGGTAATTAATCCCCATTATATCCCTTCGAGGGACATAAATGGAATCTATTGTCCCTCCCGTCTCACAGGTGAGGAAACTGGCCAGGGAAAGACATGGGGGGCAGCCCACGTCTCGGTGGTGTTTCCCCTTCCCTTCGGGGTCGAAGCCTCACCCCGACCCACAGACGTAGCCAGCGCCTTTCCTGGCCTTCCTTCTCCTGCCTGCTCAGCCCGTCCAGGCCGCTGTCCAGACAGGCCACCCCCCACTCCCCGGGGCTCCGTGGCATCCTGTGCACCCCCGCCCCACGCTGCTGCATCCTGTTCTCTCCACACACCACCCTGGTCCTTCCCCGGGGCTCCACAGCCTCCTGTGCACCCCGGCTCCATGCCTCCCGTGCACCCCCACCCCACGCTGCTGCGTCCTGTTCTCCCCACACACCACCCTGGTCCCCCCCCCCCCCGGCTCTGCAGCTTCCCGTGCACCCCCGCCCCACACTGATGCATCCTGTTCTCCCACACATCAGCCTGGCACTCCTGGGGCTCCACAGCCTCCTGTGCACCCCGGCCCCATGCCTCCTGTGCACCCCAGCCCCACGCTTCCCATGTGCCCTTGCCCCACGCTGCTGCGTCCTGTTCTCCCCACACACCACCCTCGTCCCCCTCTCGGGGCTCCGCAGCCTCCTGTGCACCCTGGCCCCACACCTCCTGTGCATCCCGGCCCCATGCTGCTGCATCCTGTTCTCTCCACACACCAGCCCGGCACCCCTGGGGCTCCGCAGCCTCCTGTGCACCCCGGCCCCACGCTGCTGCATCCTGTTTTCCAAACACACCAGCCTGGCCCCCCGCCCCGGGGCTCCATGCCTCCTATGCAGCCCCACCCCATGCTGCTGCGTTCTGTTCTCCCCACACACCATCCTGGTCCCCCTCGGGGCTCCGTGGCCTCCCGTGTACCCCCGCCCCACACTGCTGTGTCCTGTTCTCCCCACACACCAGCCCGGCACCCCTGGGGCTCTGCGGCCTCCCATGCACCCCGGCCCCACGTTGCTCCGTCCTGTTCTCTCCATACACCAGCCCGGCACCCCCTTGGGCTCCATGGCCTCCTGTGCACCCCAGCCCCACACTGCTGGACAGAACACGTCCTGTTCTCCCACACATCAGCCTGGCACGCCTGGGGCTCCGTGGCCTCCTGTGCACCTCAGCCCCACGCTTCCCGTGCACCCCCGCCCCACGCTGCTGCGTCCTGTTCTCCCCACACACCACCCTGGTCCCCACTCCTGCGTCCCGTTCTCATCCCCACACAGAAGGCCAAGCCTCACCCAGGCGGCGCCCACCGGCCCACCTGACGGCTCTCACGTGGGTCTTTGCCGTTTTCCCCAAGGCCTGAGCATCGCTCTCTGAAAGCACCTGCTCTTCTGAGTTGGGCCCCTTGGGGCTCTTCTTGCCCGTGGAGTGGCTCCCAAGTCCGTGACTTTCTCATTCATTACGCTCAGGGCCAGCCCGGCGCGTGGCAGGAAACCAGGGAATATTCGTGAAGCTGAGAAGGAGGCTGCAGGACGTCCGGCCACGACGCGCAGACGCCCCCCACTCGGATGCAACATTGATAGCCCACAGGAAGTGCGCACAATCCAATTTGAGATCCACGGTGCTACTTTCCCGACTCCATTCCTTATGGTGATGTCAACCCACTCCTCAAATGACGCTAGATAAGCTTCATAATAGGCTAAGACCACAGGTGACAATCACTCTGCTCGACATAAAGCCACTCATCACAGGCAACATCTCATGACTGGATGCTGAGCTGAGAGCAATTCTCTGCCCTGGGGTTTAAAACACAAGCTCCTGCTGCACAAAGGTTTGCCGCACAAGGTGAACCACATGCAGCTCTCAGCCTACGAACAGGTAAGGCTTGATATGTAGAGGTTCTACGTCTACACTAGTCGGAGAACGCCATAGATGGTCTACACGACCCTATCGGATGATATACACGGTGCTGCTCTTCACTTGCTCTGAGATTTCAAACACGGGACAACTTTTCTAATTCTCAACTTGGTCATCTGGAGCTTAAGATCCATCAAAGTTAAAGGTTACCCATTAAGAGCCTGATTTTGAGATATGCCAACCTCAGCACCCAGCTGTGGGCCCTCCTTGCCATATAGAGTCGTAGACACGTATGCAAGTCGTTTCCAGTCTCTAACGTCTTCTGTAATTTGCTTACAGTGTCTCAGGTCCTGTGGAAAGCTCCGTGATTTTCAACAGAATTAATAAATACGTCAACAGTCTCTCTTCACCGTGGCGGGATGGCAATACCTTTTGCCCTGTCTTGTTAGTTGTGTCTTAATCTTATGACCACAACTGGATAAAAATTAATATTTATGCCATTTACCTTTAGTTGCTTTGAAAATTGAGAATTGTCACAGTCGCTTATTTGTGCTGTGTTTTCAAGAGTATTTCTGCATGCCTGTTTGTGAGTAAGTTTTACAACCATTCTTACAAAGCAAATGGAACTCACGTTTTATTTATGCAGGTGGTGTCAGGGAAATTCTCTCTGGGTCATTAAAATTACCTGAATCATTACAGCTTCAAAGAGCAATCGATGGCCCTCAAAATTTCAGTGCAAGTTTAGGTTGTTTCCTCACATCATGCAGTTTCTGGTTTCATAATTTAAATATCATAAAATGAGAAAGTTCTAGCCTTTTTTTTTTCCCTCTGTCACTTTTCATGTGATCTGATTTTAAGTAATTGGAACAAACTGTGTCTAATTTCATGCAGCATAATTGCTAGGCAGCCTCAAGCTATGGAGACCCAGCACTCTGTCTCCATTAAACAATTCTTAGTCATTCAGGATATATTTTTTTTTAATAAAAATGAATGAGCCTGAGATGAAATTAAATGTCACAATAATCTGGTCGTTGGTAAGGGGGTGGGGTGGGGAAGAAGGTGTCAACAAAATTCCCTAAACCCTCGTCTATGGTACAGAGATTGAATTCTTTCTTTTTCTCATAGTTCTTGGCCTGGGTGTCCCACAAACTTTTAATTCCCTGAAAAAAAAAAAATCCATAATTGCTAGAATCACATGAAAGCCATGACTTCAGGTAGCTAATCCACAGTCAGCCAAAAATTCACAAAGAAGCAAGCTTTTAACTGAAATCCCGTATCTTTAAGTATCTCAAATCCTATGCATCTTTCCCTAAATAAGCTTTTTGTGGACAGTATGAGTAATTCCTTTGTAGACTGAGAGAAAAAATGACTTGACAAAAACCCAACATGCCACGAGCAAGGCTGCTGTAACAACATTCAAAATCCTGTTGCGTTATGCCCACAGGGCGCGTGAGGCTGTAAGAGGGGCAAAGGTAGACATCATTTTACAAAAGAGATGAAGAGAAGTGCCATTTTTTAGGAAGAAAAATGGGAAATTCATTCCAAACCATTGCAACGGAGAGCCTAGGTCACCGCGGGCCGTTCTCCTGAACACCTTTGCTGTTAACGGCAAGGACACTAGTTTAAGAAAGCTCGGTAGGTGCTCAGGAAGGGAAGAGGGCTTGCACTTGCCAGATACACCAATCAACCTAATCACTTTGGGATATCAAAGCAAATTTGACCACAGTCCAATAGGTAGTGACAGGAGACCTCGCCTTTGTTGTGTACATTAGCCTCATGCCATTATCTCTTAAAAGCTTAATTATTTGCAAACAATTGATCAAGATGGGAATTTGAGAAAGGATATGCAGGGGCCACTGGGAGAACTGCAACGCATTAAGAGAGCAAACAAAATTACCTTTAGATCTTACAATCGGAATTAACGATTGAGACGGGACAGCGAGGCAGGGCAGTAGCTGCAAGGGTTCTTTCCCGAGTGTTTCCCATTTGATCTGCATTAACACCTCGGGAATGAGTGAAAGCCATAAAAGAGTGATTATGTCAGGGTAAAGCTGACCCTCCCTTCCAGCCCTAAACCTGCACACGTGTCCTAGGCTGGCCTCGCTGGGGAGAGGGGCGACGCTGGGCTCCGTGGGAAAAGAAGCGGCCTGGGGGCAGCGCAACCCCAGCCGCAGGAGGAACTCCCGACACCAGCATCCTGATTTTGAGAATCGCCGCCCCGACTTCTCCCCGGGGAGTAAGACTCCCCTGTCCTGCGGAAATACAAACAGTGTGCCCCCCCTTCCTGCGAGGCTGGCTCTCCGGGGCAACTCGGAATAATGGCCCAGTGGAGCAGGGATTGCAGCCTAGCGCCTTCGAGGAATCGCCCGCTCCCTGGAGGGTGGGGTCTGGGTAGCCCAAGTGGTTAAAGACCGGCCCAAGGAGACCTAAAGATAGCTCACGTGAAAGTGAAGTCGGAACTGTCACTGGATAGGCCCCAAAGAATAGAAGCGACAGAAAGAAAATGGCAATGTGCTGAAGAAAGTTATCCCTGTGCGCAATTCCAATTTTTATTTCTTGAGGTTGGGATGGGACGAGGGGTTGGGAGGCCGGCTAGCTGGTGTTTGCACGTTTACAGCACCTTGGAAGGACACTTATTTACTTAAACAATCGAGCAGACAGTTGCAGATGAGCATCTGCGGCAAAAGAAAGAAAAGAGGGATCCCTGGGTGGCGCAGCGGTTTGGCGCCTGCCTTTGGCCCAGGGCGTGATCCTGGAGACCCGGGATCGAGTCCCACGTCGGGCTCCTGGTACATGGAGCCTGTTTCTCCCTCTGCCTGTGTCTCTGCCTCTCTCTCTCTGTGACTATCATAAATAAATAATAAAAAAAATTAAGAAAAAAAACAAAAGAAAGAAAAGAAAGAAAAAAAAAAACCCCAACTCTTCGGGACACACACAGATGGAAAATGTCCAGTCTTCTATCTTAACGATATCCTTGACCAAATGTACGCCTTTCATCAAATTTTCCACCCCTGACTGCAAAGGTGGATGCCAAGACGGTGATGAACTTTATCTTATCTGCCCTGGTAACCGAGTTTCAATAACCTCCCCTCCCTCCCTGCCTCGCCCACTCCAACAGCACATTGTAATGGCCGCAGAAAATTTGAAAATAATCCTGTACAGAGCTCGCTGGTGAGATAATGGAAGGCTACGCTGCCCCTGCTCAAGCCTCAGATTAGTAATTTCTTGTGACACACAACTGCCTCTGTACCGAAACTGCAGAAACAGCTATAACAAAGCAATAGAGGTGGAAGCAATTTTCCAAGCAAAATGTTACATGCTATACTTTAAAAGGTATGGGCCTGGGTACCGTGGGAGCCCGTCTAAGAGGACGAATGACGGCGACTGTGCAATGTATCCCTTATCCAGGCGATGCTCTCTGTTGCTTGGCTGAATAATGTCGGAAGAACAATTTTGGGACTTCTTTTATTCTTCTTCCTCTAGCCCTTTTGCCTCCCCCACAGCTAGGTTTAATGCATTAATATAAGTTGACCTTGAGCTAAACTCTGGTATGTGATGGAGAGATACTCCCTTGAAAGTAAAAAAAAAAAAAAAAAAAAAAAAAAAAAGCTACCATATGGCTTTTAACCATTAGATCTCTGTGTTCTTTTAAAACTTCTATGGGGTTTTTGACACTAAGGGAACACGGTGGGTCTAAATTAAAACAACTAGCTATATAGCTATAGATCTGACCTCTCCGAAGAGCAGCGGAGGAGACTTGCTAACCAAATATATTTGTATTTGCTTGATAGAATTTCTGTTGGCCTCCAGAAACTTCTCCCAGTTTAAGTAAACTTGCAGCCCTGTTCCCCTTCTGCATTGACTATGAATAGCTTTACACTGTGACAATTACGTTGATCCAGGATACTTTTTTCCTTAAAAAAAAAAAAAAATCCATAATGCTTCCCTATTGTCTTTCAGCTTTATGAATTAGTTTTACTGTTTCAGTGAATGCTTTTTTGTCTTTTGACTGCACATTATCAAAGAGACACTTTGTGCCTCCCATTTGCATTACAAAAGCAGGGCATCGTGCAGTGGGAAGAACATAGCCTGAATGCATAGTAGTGGAGTCCTGCATCCTCACTCTTGCTGGAATCAAAAGAAGAACCGGTGCTGCTGCCCGGGACTGGCTAAGAAGCCAAGAGTGTTTGGAGCATCATCAGTGAAGTCACAGGACTTCGACCTGCTTTTTTAATTCTCCACCAACGCGCCTCGATTGCCTCGCTGCTCCGATGAAATGTGCGCCACTGATTGCTCGCCCTGGCTTTCTCTCGAAGCCTCGTCAAGCCATTTTCCAGACAGCCCCTCTGATTTCTGGTCTCTCCAGGAGCAGCTGTAGGAAGTTGCTGGTGGGGCGAGGCAAGTGGGGAAGTCAGGTGGGAATCTCCAAACTCCATCTTATCATCTCGTGGAAATGACAGAAGCGTGGAAGGAAAAGTTGGAAGATATTTCACAGCGATCTTTACTTTTGCATTGATGAGGCTACCTGGATGACACACGGCATTGAAAACGTTGCTTTCCAGTCCACTGTAAGAGGCCCAGAGGCCACTACCTTGCCTGTCTCATCTCGCTGACCTTTTACTTTCTTGTAAATATCAAATAACTATAAAATCAAAACACTAACAACAACAAAAACCCCAAATGCTTATATATTTGGGATTTCACAGTCCTTCGCACGGAGGATTTTTTTTAAAAGTTGCTTGCAATTCTACAACAGTGACAATGTTTTAGATCTATTCCCTAGTAGCTATATGTCTCTCTATATATGTTTCGGGAGGATTTTTAAGGATATGCATTAAAGCATAAAATTTAGACTGTAAATTAGCAATTACTTATACCCTCCTCCTAAAAGTATTAAAATTCATGAAGAGTGCTAAAATTATTTTGAATAGTTATGATTATTAATGAACTCCCTGAATATTGATTCTCTTGGTAGAAGACCATGGCTATAAAAGGAAACACAAAAAGGCCAATAAGAAAAACAGGGTGGGGGGCGCCTGGGTGGCTCAGTCTTGGTAAGCATCTGCCTTTGGCTCATGATCCCAGGTCCTGGGATCCAGCCCCATAAGCCGCACCCTACTCGGCGGGGAGTCTGCTTCTCCCTCTGCCCCTCCCCCTGCTGTGCTCACTCTCTCTTTCTCTCAAATACAATTTTTTTTTTTAAAAAAAGAGAAACATAGTGGGAGGAGCAGGGGTTTTGCGGGGGATGGGGAGAAAAGTCATGCTTCACTTTGGGGCCCCCTTCAAATCATTTTAAATCACAGCTCATTTGAGCCCTTACTGTTTGTAGGAAGGACAGACACGTTACGTGGGTCATGTCTGCGCTCTTGGCAACCCCGATGAGTGGGGACTACGCTTGGCTCCATTTCACAGGTGCGGAAGCTGAGGTTTGGCTGGGTCAAACACCCACACACACACACACACACACGCACCCACACACATGCACGATCGCTCTCAGCAACTTAGTTCTCGGGCCAGGTCTGCCCTCCCCTGAGTTTTTCCACCTGGCTGTACTCCCACGGATGTCCCGTCCCAGTCTCCATCCCCTATTTTAAGCTATATCTTAAAACCAAATACATAATGGAGCATGAACTAAGTTCTGTTTTCTTTCTTTCTTTCTTTCTTTCTTTCTTTCTTTCTTTCTTTCTTTCTTTCTTTTTTTTTTTTTTAAGATTTTCTTTATTTATTCATGAGAGACACCCAGAGGCAGAGACACAAGGCAGAGGGAGAAGCAGGCTCCCGGCGGGGAGCCCGATGTGGGACTCGATCCCAGGACCCCGGGGTCACGCCCTGGGATGACCTAAGTTCTTAACTGTGGCCAACAGTGACCGAAGGCTTCTCTGCATTCCAACAGCTGTGAACCAGGACAGAGCTGCTTTTCGGCCACTCACCACCCCCGCCCGTGCGCCCACTGCCTCTGCCCCGGAGGCAAACACTGAGGGGCGGAGCTGGAGCCCTGGGGTGAAAGGGAACTCCCCACAACCTTATCCCACGTGTTCCTTCCAGCATCCATACGAAGGGATTTTGTTGAATAGCTCAGCGGTATTCGTAATAATGATAACAGGAATTAGGGACTGAGGATGTGCCAGGCACTGTTCCAAATGTTTTACATGTGATCCTTCCTAACCTCAGGAGGCAGGCACAACTATTATGCCCATTTCACAGATGGGGAGACTCGGGCACAGAACGCACGGATGACGTTCTCAAGTGCACACAGCTGGTCGGAAGTAGAGCTGGGATCTGAAACTTGGTCGCCACCAATGTGGTGGGATGTACAAGCTGGGAAGACTCACTCCCAAACTACCCTGTATTTTATCTATCATCTATCTATCTATCACCTATCTGTCTACCTACCTATCTACCTATCTATCTATCTATCTATCTATCTATCTATCTATCTATCATCTATCTACCTATCTTTAAAGATTTTATTTATTTATTCATGAGAGACCCAGAGAGAGAGGCAGAGACACAGGCAGAGGGAGAAGCAGGCTCCACGCAGGAAGCCCGACATGGGACTCGATCCCGGGACCCCAGGTTCACACCCTGAGCTGAAGGCAGGCGCTCAACCGCTGAGCCCCCCGGGCGCCCCACTATTCTGTATTTTAAGTGACGGTGCAGCAGTCCCACTCCTCCGCGATGAGTTAATCGTGAATGTACAGGATGATCACTACGTTATGACCAAGCTACTATACTCAGGTGTGTCTATGTCTTTTCTTTCTACAACTCGGTCCTGTTAATGGAAGCGATCATAGATTTGGCTACAAGATACAAAACTCAGTGGAATGAATACATCTCTCACTTTATTCGTGTCTGTAACATGGCTTATGGATACAGGGCCAGGGGTGCCCTGTGCACAAGGAATGCCTGCTATTCCATACAACCCCATGACAATATACCTTAAATTGTCTGCTTTGGGGGCGCCTGGGTGGCTCAGTGGGTGAAGCGTCAGCCTTGGGCTCTCAGGTCACGATCCCGGGGTCCCTGCTCCGCGGAGAGTCTGCTTCTCCCTCTGCCGCTCTCCCCTGCTCCCTCTCTCTCTTTCTCTCTCTCAAATAAATAAATAAAATATATATTTTTTAATTGTCTCCTTTGAAATAAGTTGTTGTGTCTGTTTGGGGGTTTGTGAGGTCTTTTTTCCTAATTGCTTTCATTCCTTATGTGATTCTTAATCAAAGGTGAGTCAAATTACATGTGGAAATCATTACATTTTAGGAGGTTACTAATAAAAACATACAAATGCTATTCTCATTCACGGTGCGGGTAGCTCACAATTCTGTGTGCCCAATAAATATTTGTTGTATGAATGAACGAGTGCGATTGAAGCCAGAGACACCCCCAATGCCTCAACCAGCATTTATAAGTAGATGGCTTCAGGTAAACACCAGAAAACCAGCAGCCTTCTCTCAATAAGTACGCATCCTTCTCACTCAGTCCTAGAAACCCCAAACCATTGCTGCTTTTATTTACTTTATTTAAGTGCTGTCTACATAGTGCTTACTCCGTGCTAGGCAATGTTCTCAATGGTTTGCAAGTATTCACTCATTTAATCCGTATAACAAGCCTACGAGGTGTTTTTTCCTTTATGTAAGGGATGAGGAAGCTGAGGCACGGCGTCTCCTACTTGCAACGTGGATGGAGCCCTAGGCAGTCTAGTTCTGCAGCCCACGCTCCTAATTATTGGGTTATCCTAGTAAGTCTTTCTTAACTATAATTTCCCCCCCAAAGTTTCTCCAGAATCCACCCAATGCTGTTCTCATCGGGCTTATTTGTCACAAAAGTTCCCTTCCCACTCCCACTGGGAGGTGATGAAATTCAAGTTCTCCATCTTCTGGAGCTCAGCACAGGACTGAAGGAAGGATAAAGGAGACCACTTTCCCAAGAATGTCACCCTGACATAAAGATAAAACAAAACAATGGCACACCATCCTGGGCCTTTTTTCTAATGGGTGGAGTCGGGGGAGGGAAAGAAGTTCACGACTGATTTTTTTTATTATTATTGTAATAAACTCCAAGGAAGTGAGGATCTTTTCCAATCCACATGCAGCTCATCTCTACTCTTTCAGAGAGCATGTCAGCTAAGGGCAGACCAATCCCCAACCTGAAGAACACTTTTCCACTTTAAAAACACCATAAATAAATAAATAAATAAATAAATAAATAAATAAATAAATAAATAAGATAAAAGTAAAGAGGTTTCAAAACCATTAAGGGAAAAGACAAGGAGGATGAGACACAATGACACCATATTCGGAATGAGTCTGTTGACGGTAATCAGTGATCATTGTTGCTCTTACGGACGCCCCGTCCGGCATTAAACGTCCAGGAAAAATACGTGCATAAAGGAGAAAGCGTCCATAAGGTAGAAGCACAAATGGTGTATCTGCTGAGGAGATTTTTGAGAGTCGGAGTATAGAGACGGGGAGAGAGAGGGAGAGCGAGAGGAAGGTTTCGTGCCGCTCCCAATATGACTAAAGACCCCTGGAACCGGTTCTCATTCTTCGTGCTAATTTTCCCACTTAAATTACAGTGATGGTGTAGCCTCATCTCATTAGAGATCATTGTCCCCAGTAGACAGTTGTGTTTATGGGGGACGCTGGCTGTTCCACACCTGCTGATCAGGTTGCTATGTGATCAAGGCTGCATACAAACAGCAGCCTCGAGCTTGCTGGACTGCGACTGATGAGCCCGGGCTAATTCAGGGGTGATTATGTAGTTTACTGGACCACTAAACCTCTTTAAGCTTGTAATTACTGCCTATTTGAGTAAAGAACATTCAAAAGCAATTCACTGCATCATGCCTGCCACAGCTGGAAGCAGGCTGCCAGCAGTCTGTGGGGACATTAAAATCTACAGGGACGTGGATGGAAGCCCAGCTAGCAGACACTGTCAGCAGCTCCGCAGCCAAGGATGTGCACATTCCCGCTCACCTCTCCTGACCAAGCTTACCATTAAAGGTGCGGGGAAAACTATAGAACAGCCATAAAGATGACAAATAATGGAATCTAATGGTACAAACTACATTTTAATGATTCCCCCCTCCTTTTGTAAAGCTAAAATTTTAAAAGTCTTTTCAAATGTCAAAGAGAAGCAGGGGGGGTGGGGGGAGAGCAAGAGAGAGAGAGGGAGAGAGAGAGCACATGTGCTTCAAATAATATACACTGCTGAGATTTACTGTGTATGTGCTAAAAGTTCCATCCCCCAAAAAAATACCAGCTTGAAAACAAAATACCCACCTTTTATGCTTGCTAAAAGAACCGAGATGTATAGTCATTTTCGATCTCTTCCACCCACTTAGCTGCTGTGTTTATAACCTTAGCCGGGAAAATATTGTTTAGCTACTTGATTGACATCTTCTAAAATCACATGTGTAATTTTTGCTGTTAATGAATTAAAATGCCGCTCAGACACCTGAGTGAGATTTACTTTCAAGAGTCAGGGAAGATTTAGGGGGGAAAAAAAAAAATATATATATATATATATATATATATATCAGTATTTATCAATGTTCTCATTTTCTTTTGCTGTCACCTTAACAACTGCAGTTCTTTTGTATAACAAAAGTGTAAAACATGCTTTGCATTGCTGCGGGTATAATTATTACTTGTCTCTAAGTAACAAAAAAAGACTGGAACTTAATGAAGGGGGATTAAGTTAATTTCTTTTTTAGCTAACAGTTTCCTGTCTCTTAAAATGTAGACCTTGATGAATATGTTCAGGGAAGGAAAATTAAGCTTTTTATTTCACCAAAATCTCCACTTTGGAATATTGATATTAAAATATTAAGATGATGTTTATTCTTTAAAAGTATGTAAATTTGGTATTAAATAAAGCCACAGAAATCCTCTCTGACTACTCCATCCAAAGTCCACAGATCCAGGGGGTTTATGTGTTATCTAGACATCATTCCTATTAATATTCATTAGGTGGGTCTGCTTGCATTTTTATAAGCTGTGAGAGAGGCAAAAGAAACAATCAGAATTCTTTAACACACAGGCATTATCAATTCAACATATGCCAAATAGCAGCGCACCCAGATCTGAAGTTAAGATTCAAATGCAATTTACCTTTACTAAGCTAATTTTCATGAAAACTCTTTTCTCTTCACCCATTGTAGTCTGAGCTATTTAATTATGTCTATTCTCTGTAACATACACTTCAATTTTTAATTTAAGAGATTATTCAGCACTATACTTTATCTTGGTTAACAACAAAACTCTTATCTTACAATCAAACTAAAGAGAATTTCCCCTTAAGGAAAAAAAAAAAACCCACCCTAAAAACTTCAAATTGTTTTAGTAATAAGATTACCTTTATCTTTATGAACCTTCTTAAGCAAACCCTTTTTAACTTCCCAAAGCATTGACTGATGTGAAGTCCCTGCCTGTCTCCAGAGTAGATTATACAACAGGGAAGAGTCTTAGTCAAAATTGGGGCAGATCCCCCGTTATTTGTTGCACGAATTATATTTTCTCAGTTGTCCAATCTAACGGGACAGGGACATGCTAGCATGCTGCGGGTGTATTTTGGGGGGTGGGGGCGGTTCTCACAGATCTCACAGATGTTTATGGAACATCTTAGGTGGGTGGGAGAAAGAGCCGGACCTGCCATCAACAACATTATAAGACAAAGTTGGCAGAAATAAAGGTATTCAATGAAAGCTGACTTGATCAAAGCATTCCAGTCCTAGGAGCCTCAGCTTCCCTGTTGGTCAAACGAGCATGACAAAACTGGCAGCCGTCGGATGAGACAACATACGTCAAATTGCTCAGCAGAGTGTGTAGCGTATATCTAGTGCTTAGTAGACAGTAACTGAGTTGGTGATGACCCTAAAGGTTGGGCTAATCCATGGAAATACACATAAAACACAATGACTTGAGCAATGCAAAGGCTCAAACTTTGGTTTAAGACTTTGAGTTTGGGGGATCCCTTTATAACACTTTACATCTTCAAAGGCTTTTCATTATATTTTACCACATTTGAGCTTTACAATTATCGGGCAAGTCTGGAAGGACAGATAAGCGTCATTGCCTCCATTGTATACGAGAAAAACACAAGATTCCCAGTGTACACCTGGCAGGTGACATGGCCAGGAAGTTGTAGCTCTTGGACCTGGAGCCCAGCCTCCTGGAATTCCATTTTGTCGCCCTTACACTTACACTCTACCAAAGCTCAAAGTGTACCTTGTTGATGATAAAATAGCTACGACCACATCTGTCAGAAATCTACTGTGAGTCAGTGGCCCCGGCCTCTGTTTTAATGGGTAAATGGGCATCGTTCTCTATGCAGGATGGAACCAAGAGCACAGGCTAACACCAGACAAAGGAGAATACCTTTCAAATTGGGTGTCATCATTTCGAATAAAACTTATGTAAGTGATCCAACTGGGATTTGGCCCTTCCAGAGCAGGCTTTTCTGGGAAAGAAATAGCCTTACTCAAGGGGTAGGAAGTGTGCTCCTCTTTGGAACAGCTAGAAGGTTTTGTTTTATTGATTGTGTCTGTCTTTGCCATTTCACGTGTGACACAGGATGCTAATTACATACACAAGAGGCCTAACTGCCCCTTCCTAAATCACTTTCTAAGAGAACTTAGACCCATGTGTAACCCATGGAGCATAGGAGAGTGATCATTAGGCCCATTTCTGCTTCGGTGACATAGTTACACATTGACAAAAGGAAAACATTTTAAGAGTTACTGGTTTCCAGAGGGGCAGTTAGGTGTACTGATTTAGTTAAATAGCTGGAAGTTAAGTCCTGGGACCCAACCACAAACTGTGTGAGCTTGATCAAAGCATTCCAGTCCTAGGAGCCTCAGCTTCCCTGTTGGCCAAACGAGCATGACAAAACTGGCAGCCATCGGATGAGACAACATACGTCAAATTGCTCAGCAGAGTGCGTAGCGTATATCTAGTGCTTAGTAGACAGTAACTGAGTTGGTGATGACCCTAAAGGTTGGGCTAATCCATGGAAATACACATAAAACATATATAATTTGCAATTTGTCGTGAAAAAGATCAGATTAGATAATTCTAGTAGTTTTCTCCCCTGGAGTTAATCAGTCTCCTCCCCCCCTTAGAATTTAAATTAGGTTTTAATGTTTTCCTGCAATTATCTTTATTTGGACAAACTCACTTCCAAAATATCTAAAGGCAGGGCCACCTTCAAAGGCAATCACACAGGGCCCCCACATAGAAGGGTCCCACTCCTGGTTTAATGTGTGGCTGTTACCATCTCAAAATTCTTCATAATTGTGATTTTTAAATTTTAATTTATTTTAATTTTTTAAAAAAGATTTATTTATCTATTTTAGAAAGAGAGAGAGAGTGCACGCATGTGCACAAGCAAGAGGGGCAGAGGGAGAGGGAGAGAGAGAATCCTAAGAAGACTCCCTGCCCAGCACAGAGCCCTTCTTGGGGCTTGAGTCACAACCCTGAGATCACAACCTGAGCAGAAATCAAGAATCAGATGCTCAACTGACTGTGCCACCCAGGTGCCCCCATTTTCTTTCTTTCCCTTTCTTTTTCTTTCTTCTTTCCTTCTTTCTTTCTTTCTTTCTTTCTTTCTTTCTTTCTTCCTCCTTTCCTTCCTTCCTTCCTTCCTTCCTTCCTTCCTTCCTTCCTTCCTTCCTTCCTTTCTTCCTTCCTTCCTTCTCTTTAAAATTCTTCATAGTTTTTAAAGAAGCTCTGCATTTTCAATTTGCACAGTTTACGTGGAGGATATGTACATTCTCCACGATTCATAGGGCTGGTCCTGCTAAAAGGAAAAGAGGTTATGTTTTCCCTATCAGATGGTTGACACTCAGCTATTACCCCTCTTGGATTTATCTGAGCTTCACTGAGGTAAATAAATAATTACTCCGTTCTTCCTTGAAGAGTGTAAAAAAGAGAAGGCTGAAAAAGCAAGATACAGGATGCCAGATTGACAGTGTGGAGATGTGCTCAGGCCTCAGACAGATGAGTGAGGACACTTAAATGACCCTCCAGTGGCCTTCGAGGGTTCACACACTCCTGTAAGTGCCTAAATCACCCTTGGGGGCTGACGGAGGCACTGAGAAAATATTCCATATTATAAAGTCTTTGGAGGAAAAAAAAAATCAATAATCCGGAACCTTCAAGGTGTGAGGCCCATTCTGGCTCACTGGACTTAGGGATGTTGAGAGCCTTTGTCTTTTGGTGGCTGGAAGTCAGAAGTGGCAATTTGCCCACCTTCCTTGGCAGGGGATGAGCGCCACATTTGGCAGAAAAGTGTGCTCTCGAGAAAAGGGAGTGGAGAATCTTTTGGCCTGGGCTATAGCTAGGATAGATCAAGAGTGAGAACTCGCCCTTGCATGCCAACCAAATGCCGCTGTAATTAAAAACAAACCTTTGGAAATAAAGTATTTGGAAATTATTTCAATTCCAGCTCGCTCACAATATGAGCTCATCAATAGTTACGATTAATTAATTTGGTCACAGGATGTGCTGGAGGGGAGGGAGAGGGGGACAGTGGGTGGGAAGTGCTGTCATTCTTTTAGCCTTTTTTAAACAGAATTCTAGTTTTTACTTAAGGAGGTCCATATAAATATATAAATAAGCCAACTAAGGAGAGAAATACATGTAGTAGGACATAAAGTTTCAGAAACCCCCTGCACGTTTGGATCTGCACCTCACATCTAAGATGGCAGCACTGATGGATAAAAATGCAAAATTCCATCATTTTGATGATGCCAAATGATGGACTTGACTATTACATGCACATATTTTGTTTAATGGCTTCATTTATTTTAATAACAAAGGGAAACTAGATTTTACAGATGAAAGCTTTTTTTTCATGGCTCCAATGCAACTGGGATTTAAAAAATCTGTGATGTTAACCAATAAGTGATAATGGCTGCTCTCAGGAGCCCTATTTTATGACATTTTACACAGTGGAAACCTCCACTGAGTAACTACCACCAGAGTGCCCCATCTCAAGAAGGCACAATTGGGGTAAGCGTCAGAGGCCTCTTGACCGTTCCATGTTTTTCTTCTTTGAATGGCTACATGTTCTGAAGAGTGTTGGCTGTGGAATTACTGGAGCAATGGGATTAACTCACTAAAGATTTATTATAAATGAGGCAGGAAAGTGCTGTTCATGTGATTTCAGGGATAAGAAAATAATTGCATAGACCTTTTTCCCTCCGTTCAGAAATCTGCCTACAGGGTTTAATATTTTGTCGAGAATCGAAAAAATAAATCACAGCAAGTAACTTCAGTTTAATTCTTGTTTGATTTC
Source organism: Canis aureus (assembly GCF_053574225.1). NCBI lineage: Eukaryota > Metazoa > Chordata > Mammalia > Carnivora > Canidae > Canis > Canis aureus. Next base: position 68,787,130 of record NC_135621.1, on the reverse strand, counting down.
TTCATTACACTGCATATCTATGGTGGATCAGGAAACCAGAAACTCATCAAAACCAACTCCCATAGGGACAAAAGACACAGCACCTCAGAACCTTCCTGCTGGCCACCCAAACTTCCCCATTTATTGAGGATGTATAGCTAATTTCAGAAGGAAGGAAGGAGGGAAGGAAGGAAGGAAGGAAGCAAGCAGGGAGGGAGAGAGGGAGGGAGGGAGGGGCAAAGAAAGGAGACATCTGCCCACCAAAAATTCTGGTGAGATGACACAAACCAAGAGCCAGCAGTGGTGTTTTTTGACCGAGAGCCATACCTTGAAGCTCTGAAACACGGCAGGTGACATTGCCAGCCCCGCACAGGGTGTGGTGTGATGGCGCGGGCGCTACCTTGGCCCAAGATGGCAGCTGGAGATTAATGGCCGCGTCATCCTGGCCCTGCTGCAGTCAGGCCTGGGGTCTGATCCTGCCACACAGAGCCTTCGTCTGCAGCCAATCAGCAGATGTAAGCACACAGGCCCTGTCAGGTTGACATATCATTCCTTCGACAGTGTCAGCGAGTATTAATGTTCAATTATCTGTCCTAGAAACGACCCTCGCCTTTATGCGTCGTGGAGCTGCGCGCACGGCGCTCTGCTGACCCCAAAGTCAGGGGAGAGGTGCCTGCAACCGGCCAGCCGCTGGGCACGGGCTTCCCGCCACGGCCACGACATAGCCTGGCGGCACCAGGCGGGAGGCTCAGCTTCGTTCTTTTCCTGAAACACAGGGGGGAGACCGACGCGGGCCATGTCTCTCTCCACCTCTTTCTCTCCATCTCCCCTTCAGCCCCTTAGCGTGCCAGCGGCCGGCGGCTCCAACAGCACAACGTCAAATGGCCACCTCGGGGCCTGGCGCTCACCCTGAGCCAGCTGGGCCTTAGGTACCACGAGGAGCTGTCACTGTGTGCGCGGCGCCTTCTTATGGCCCCACGAGCCAGGTGTGTGTCATTTACCGACAAACCAAAGTGACAGTGGTGGGCTCTTCTGGAGCCGCGCCGGCCGCCTTCCCACTCGGGCCCGGCCTCGCGTGGCTCGCCAAGCGCACCCGAGGCCTTCCTGCTGCTTAACCTTTGCAGTTGCTCAAATATGTTTAAACAGTGCGCTGATGCGTTGGGGCCACCCGGCAGTTCCCCCTTTCCTCTCGTCCGTCACCGCAAGAAGCAAAGTCTGCCCTCAGCGGCGGCCGCGTCTGCCTGGTTTCCCCGAGCGCCCGCTCCCAGCGTATCAGCAAGTCTGCAAACTCACACAACTGCCACTGAATGACAATGTGCGGCGAATGCACGATGACCTCCTCCAAGCCGGGATGAGGCCTTCGCCGTCCTGCGCTCCCCACCTGCGTGCAGCCGCCGGGCCCACCTGGACCCTCGGGCTGGGCGCCATGGATTTTCTCCCATGATGACAATTTTTAAGGGGGGGGGCAACGCAATCATGTTTCTTGCGGAAAAACCACAAAGAGTTCACAATTTTGCCTTAATGTGTGAAGGACAGGTTGCTTATGAAACGGGCCTGCTGAAAGTCTCACCCCTCCGCGTCACCACGCGGCATCCGGTGCTGTTTCTGCATGTGTTCTCAATGGCACCGCGAGAGTTCTAGTACCTTCTTTCTTTGTCTCCCCCCCAGCCCCAAGAGTTACTTTTCCCCAGTGACTTCCACTCCTCTCCGGCCCCCAGTCCTACTTGCTGGACATCCAGCTGCCGACTCTGGTTCCTGGTCTCTGCTAAGACGCCCTCCTTCCCCTGGCCTGGCGCGCACTGGCCGCTGAGCCCTGCCTCAGATGCCAGCCCATCGCTCTCTCCACTCCACCCCTCCACCGCCACCCAGGTCTCCGTCCTCATGCCATCAGTCGGCACCTTTCTGCTTTTGTCTTCAAAGGTTCCTTCTCTGTTCTCCAGGTGGGTAACTAGGCTGTGCATTTACAAGCTGCACGGAACAAAAGAGCAACTCCATGAGAGGCAGCCCCATTCGATGCTAGCTGCAGACACAGCCGCATCTCCCTCCCCCTAAATTGTAGGAAAAGCAAAGAAAAGCCTTCCCTTCTTGTTCCCAGTTCCTCAAACTGCCAAAATGGTATCCTTTAGTGTGTTCCTCAAGCAAATGTGAAAGGACCTCGCCTTGCTGCCTCTGCTGGGGTCTCACCCGCCTGCCTCGTAATAGGACTTCTTGCACCTCCAAAGGGCTGGAATGGCCTTTTTGAAGGTCACTGAGGGTGTCCTAAGCCTCACGCCAGGACTCTTCCCAGTCCTTCTACTTCAAAAAATTCTCAGGTTTGGTCACCTCTGTTTTGAAACCTCACTCATTCATTTAGTCAATAAATATTATCAGACACCTACAATATGTCTCTGAAGATAGAGACATGAGAGGGTCAATCCTGACCTCCAGGTAGGGAGGCTGCTCGTAAATAAAACAGTCACCACGATAAGTGCTCTCTATCAGATGACCATCAAGGTATTATGCGGGTCTGGCAGCAGGGGTCATTTTCTCTCTCCTGGAGGGGACAGGAATGGTTTCTCCAAGCAGGGATGGTTGAAATAAAACATGAAGGATGGAGAAGAAAGCATGTGAAGTGGGGACAAGGTCACGGGGGGGGGGGGGAAACGCATTCCGGGTGAGGGAATAGCACATGCAGGTGCACAGAGACCAGGACCATTTAGCACCTCTGGGGGATGGAAGCCTTCAGGCTTGGCTGCAGCAAAGGTGTGAGAAGCCTGCGTGGGAAGGACGAGAGGACCCTGGGTGCTCAGTGGGCCAGAGTCAGACCTCAAAGGGTCCTTGAACAGTATGCCCAGGGTGTTGCATCCTAAGGCCGAGAAGGAAATACCACAGGATTTTACGTAGAGGGAGACTTGGCCAAGTGTTATTTTAGAAAAATCACTGTGGTGCCAAAAGGAGATTATTCGTAAGAAAGGCCGCCTGGCAGGGAGGCTGATTAGGGAAACAGGTAAGCAGGAGACGGCAAGGCGGTGACAACGGGACAAGACAGGGATAAGAGAATGGGGGAATATTTAGAAGGGAGAATTGGTGGGACTCAGGGAGTGAGCAACTCTCCGTGATGGGAAAAGAAGACCGAAATTTCAAGGATGACTCTTAGGTTCCTGGTTGGAGTTTCTGGGTCCACGGCCATGCTATCAATTGAGATGAGGATGACCGGGAGGGGAGCCAGTCTGAGGGCCACCAAGGACTTGCTTGGGGGATGGACTCTTTGGATCCTTATCATTGTGGCTTCCTCCCTTCTCTGAGACTATTCAAGTGTTAGAGCTGGAAGGCCCCTCAGACATGGGCTCAGCCCACCTCCACATTCGACAGAAGACCTCTCTGCGTGCTCCTGTCTCTTCCTCTAGCTTTTCCCCTCCAGATGGCCTTTCAGACGAGGCACTGACCAAATTCCACCCTTGACCTCCTTCTCTCCTTTAGCACTCCCTGGATCCATGACTCCAAACACATCTTCGGCTTCAGTGGCGGCAACACCAAAGACGTGTGCGCTCACAAAGACCCAGTAATCTCATTTCCAGCCATCGGCCAATGACTCATGTGGCTGTCCCACCGGCGCCAAGGCCACAGGGTATCCCACACTGAACTTCTCACCTTTCCCCTAAAACCAGTTCCTCCTTCTGACTTCCTTTCTATCATCAACTAGACAGCGGAGGTGCCTGCTCCCTACGTGCCCCACGTGAACAGGGAAGTCACCTCTGATGCTCTTCGTTATCAAATGTCCACTCGCGAGTGCTCCACGGTCAGACCCGCTTGATTCAAGTCCAAGCCCCGCTTCTCATCGCGCTACCTCGGGCAACAGTTGTCACCTCCCTGAACCTTGGTTTTCTTATCAGTAGGATAAGGAGACCAGCAGGACCACCTTTGGGGGCTCACTGTGGGAATTCAATGGGTGCCAAGCATGAGGGTGCCGAGTGGTGGCCTACCAAGGGGAAGGTGGGGCGGGAGCCGTGTGCACCAGCAAGGAGGGGTCGTTTACTCACTGACATCATTTGGGACAGCTGGTGCACGAAGATGACGGGCACATTGACTTTTGGTCATTTCGGTTTTACTCGTGATTTCTGTGCACACACTGCGCTGCAGGTGGGCAGCTGCTAGGACCCGCCCGGGCACATCGCTGGCGCTCACAGGGGACGGCACATGTCAGCTACCAGCGTTTCCCTCCAAAAATCCAAAGTACCTCCCACCCCACCCCATTTCTTTGCAGTCCCACAACCCCAGCCTTCTTCCCTGAGCTCTGGCAGCCGTCTCACATTCTCATTCTGGTTCTTTCTACAAACTGCAACCACCACCTCCCTCTGAGCCCGTCTCAGGGAGCTTAGAGAGCCCGGGGCCGCGCTCGGTGTGCAGAGAGCTTTTGAACCTACTTGGAAAATAAAAGAAACCTCAACGGCCCGGGGTATATTGGCACCCGGAGCTCAGGGAGCTGTGGCCTGCAGTTTGGCCTCCGTTTCTGGTGTGGAAAAATAACGAGCCCGTCTTCCCAGCACGGAAGGCCCCGCCAGGAGTCTGCACACCCTCCGGACACCCGAAGGCACCCGACGGGAGGCCCCACGGCCACCACCCCGCCAGCCCGACGTGCATCCCCGCCCCACGCTCGCTGTCGCTGCCGTGCCAGGACAGAGGCCCCGCGTGGCACCCCGTGCCCAGGAGCTCTGTCCCCGTGCCCAGGAGCGTCTCTGGTGAGGTCACGCAGACCTCGACCTCAGCTCTCCCTGGATCTGGCCAACTGTGAACGCAAGACCATGTCAAGAGCAAAAGCAGTCGCACACGGAGGTGTGGGGTGGGGGTGTGGAAGCAGAGAGCCCAGCAGGCTCGATGTAGGGCCCTGAACCTTCTGGTCTCTAAGGTACGCTAACATCTCCCCTCTATCCCGCTTTCTCGTGTAAAATGTTCCACCTGTAATCGATATATTGCAGCGGCGCGATCACTAACGGACGATCACGTGCAGACTAACTACTTTGTACTTAACAACCGTTTACAATCAAACGGGATACTTGCTTTCATCACTTGATTTCTAAAACGTCGACTCTACACTATTTCATGCATGTGTATCTGGCCTTTCTAGTCCCCCCCTAGAAATTCACCCCACCATTTACTCAATGGCTCTCTCCAACACCGAGGTGATGAATGCTGCTGAGCGCTCGTGGTCTCGGGTCCGGCGTGAACGCTTTCGGGGACTAGGTCCTGGGCGCCTGTCGCCTGGGTAATTGATAATGTTTTCACTTCGAGGTGTGGGCCCGAGACCCACAGGGCTCAACGGGGAGGGGAAATGAATTGACTTGACTACATCTCCTTCCCACCGCTCCTGACACGCGTAAACTCATGACTGCCAGACGCGCCTCGATGTCATCAAGAGGGGCTTGGCGACGTGTGTTTTCGACAACGGCTGAAACAGCGCTTCCGTTTTTATTTTACGTTGGCGCATTAAAAACACTTGGGTCGCCGTCACAATTCTTTGTGAGAATCCGGTCTTCGCTAAATTCGCAATGAATTATAAATGCCTTCGCCAAAACAAAGAATAAGCCACAGAGCCATCAAATGTATGCCTCTCTTCCTAATTTTGATTTCTAGGTCCCATGGCTTCCATAAGAGAGAGCATGCAGGGGCACACACATACTGTATTTCAAATGGAGATTTTATGTAAGCTTATTTTTATAGTGATTCTGAGAGTAGCTTGCTCTGGCTTTTTATCTATGCAAACTGGAAATAAAGTAGGCACCCTGCCAGCTCCCTGACAGCAGGCCAGGCCCGGGCTGCCATGGGTGACTCGCACAATGACATCTAAGGAGTCCAGAAAAGAACCCTGACTAATGGCTTTTGGATTCCTTATGACCTTTGATCCTCGATGACTTAGACCAAAATAAATGACCTAATTTCAAGAAACTACATCCAGCATGTGAACTCTAACGAGTGACAGAGTTTACCTGCTAAGCGATGATTAATAGGTATGTGGTCCTTATAATAATTCCTTAGATCTTAGCCCAACTGGAGAGGACATACTTTCCAGAGGCTGATTTTTTTTTTTTTCTTTCCCCCAAACGAATCCATCTTCCGGGATGCTGTGCGATTTGACAAGTGCCCACGGCAGACGACGTACACGAGGTAGTGGAAATACGAAAGGCTTTCCTGGGGCAGACATAAAGTTGGCGGGTACTGCTAGAAACAAAAGCATCGCTCCCTCAAACGTACGTATGGTTTCCGCAGTTGCTCGCTCAGTAAGGCCGTTGGGGTGGGGGGGACCAGAATAGGGAGCCGGGGAGCGGACACGACGGCCGCGTGCACCCCTGGCCCGTGATGACACCCATCAGGGCGCATCGTCGCCAGGACCCCAAGGCCAGAGGGAGGGGAAGCACAAGGTTCGGTACCGCTCCACGCTCCGAGCTACCTCTCCACCCTCCGGGACACACAAGCGCACTATCAACGAGCCCAAAAGACAAAGTCCGGATGTTGGCAGAGTCCTTGGTCGATCAGAAGCTTTCCGGGCATTCGAGAGAGGCTCGACGAAGACCCTCTGCTGTTCATCTAGGGCGGCGAAAGCGGCCTGCGTGATCCTATAATGATGGACACACGACGTGCGTTTATCCGAAGCCCGTAGAAAATGCAACACCAAAAGCGAACCCTGCCTTTGGACTCTGGGTGGTAATAGTGTGTCAACCACAGGCGCATCACGTGTCCGGCGGGGGGCACTGAGAGTGGGGAGGCTATGCACGTGGGGTGGTGGCCGGGGCGGGGGGGCGGGTGGAGATACAGGGGAAATCTGCATACCTGTTCCTCAGTTTGGCCGTGAACCTAAAGCTGCTCTAAAACACAAAGCCCGCCTTATAAAAACTCCTCGGTAGTCAAAAGAGAGTTCTCGTACACCGAGAAAGAACTGCAGGTTTGCAGAGGAAAAACAGAAACACTTCGGTTCCAACTTACATGATAAAATAACGGGTTAAGTTTCAACATCAAAGCGGGTGGGGGGGGGAGGGAATCAAAGTATAAAAATCAAAGATGGAGAAAAAGAATCAGCATCTCTCCATTTAAAGTCCATCCTCTCGTTTCTGTTCCTTAGATCCTTGCTGAGCTACGCGCGGTCTGTGCCCCAGAAGCATCGGTATCTGCTGGGAGCTTATTGGAAATGCAGAAATCTCAGGCCCCATCCCACTGAACCAGAATCTGCCTTGAAAGACCGCTCCCCATATCATCTGAGTGCACACGAGATAAGAAGTACTGCTTTAAAAAAAAAAAAAAAAAAAGAAGAAGTACTGCTTTAAAAGAAGCAAGACAAAATTTAATTCTGTAGAGTTCTACTTTCTGGTTTTTCAGATGGTAGACTTCCACTTTCAAAAAATTACTATGTACACGTCCGTTAAACCTCCAGGTGTGTCCACTGCTAAATCCCCTGACCCAGACTCAAGGGAGCGTGGACAATATTGACGCTAGATTGCATGAAAATTAAAACGGAGAAGACATCTTCAACTAAGAATCTAACTCATCATTCTACTTCTCCCCGTATCAACCCAGCAAGAGCGCCAATGACTGCATTCATCACCCTACCTATTGTCACCTTACCTGTCGTCACCCTACCTGTCGTCACCCTACCTAGCACCCGCACACACTGATGTCCAAAACCCAGAGAGGCAGGCCGGACGGTGTGCGCGGTGTCCCGGGCAGAGAAGGAAGCAAGTCACCGTCTGGGCTCACTCAGCGTAAGGCAGGGAGGTCACGTCCACGCCAGCCCAACCCCTTCCCGGCAGACGAATGGCACCTTCTCCCCAACTTACCAGGATGATGACTTCAACCCTCCCGTCTATTCTGGTTACGAAAACCAGCCTTGCTCCCGAAAGCCAGGACTCCAGTACACGGCGCCTCATTTCTCTTCTCGTCATCTTCCTGCCACCGGCGGTCAACCAACCAGCAGGTGCCCACGTCTACACCGTTTCTCTTGAGGGTGGTAACGGGAACAACACCGGAGGGGAAAATGGACCCTGTGTGGTGCTACCTACGCAAAGGCCGGCCTTGTCTCTCAGAGGTTAACGTCCACTCCTCAGAACATTAGAACAGCCCGAAAATTCCACACCCGGCGACGGTCAACTAGCCGTGTCAGTTCAAATGCAAGCTATGGCACCCATGGCCCTGGAGAACGACTGAATCATAGGCCCCACTGGAATGGTATCTTACGGGTTCTTCCAAAGGCTGTGAGCATCTACCTCTTAATTAAATCCAATTTGCTTTCCACCCGGAGTGTTACCGAGCATCTTCGCTTCCCCATACAGGCAAGCTCGAGACACATCATCCTCACCTTCCAACTACAGCCTTATGAAGATGTTTCCGCGTGGGAACGTCCCAAACTGATTTATGGCGCGACTGCAACAACTAGGCAACTAATCTTCCAGTATAAATGCGACACATAAGGACAGCCTCACCGAAACATATAAATTCCACATATACTTAAAAATATTATTGTCTGTAATTTAATACAGCAGAATGTTTCTAAGCCTATAACCTCGCATGCAGAAGCAGTTTTTCAAGCATTAATACTTAAATGGGTCATAGACACCACATCTGTCATTCTGTCCTGAAGTCTATGAGGCAAAACCGAGACTATGCTGGCCTATTGATTTTTCTAGCATTTGCTTTAATTTACTTAACCATTGAGAAATCCATCAGTACATAAAGGGCAACTGTCCATTACTGCCTCATTTGCAGACATTCCTTCCCCTCGTTTTTGGTAAATATTTCCCTTAAATTGCTACGTGTTTACAGTGTAAAAACGAATTAGGAAAGTGCTCACACCTGTTTCTGTTCAGTAACTGCTGCACTGAGGTATATGTAACGTGCTTAAAGATAGAATAAATATCTAGACATTATTACATCTGTGTGCAAAGGGTGGTAAATTAGATCCTAATTACATTAACAGGGACTCTGCCTCCCAGCTTAAATTTTACATGAGCACTCTGCAAAAATTCAAAAGCTCTGCTGTGGTTTCTTTATGAGCTGGTGATTACAGCTACTTCCTATGCGGTCACTAAATATTCTGTTTACAAATAAATGAAGAAGCTTTGAGCCAACTTGCCAGGGTAATAATCTATTTCTTTCTCCCCCTCCCTCTTCCCAGCAAACCCTCGCCACATATGCATGGCAACAATCAGGAGCCCTGGCTTCATCTAATTACTCCATCACATAATTTCACAAATTGCCTTGTCACTGGGGAGCCAAGTGCAAAACACGCTCACAGTGGGATTTCAGGCAGCAGCTTTCATTTACTACTCATTCCTTGTTAAATTAAACACGAAAACACCAGTTGTGTGAAAGAAGTCAAAAAGAATGCCTACGAGTGAGCCAGACGAGTGTATCTCCTACCTGCCATTTCACCAAATGCATTGCTGGCGACAGGAGCCTCCACAGGAGGATCCCGTTGGCCGGCCCATTCTTACTTTGAGGCAGCTGCTGCGGTCGACCAGAACCAGGAGGCCAAAAACAAAAAGGCTGCTTCGAGAGAGACAGCTTCATCACATGTCAACGGGAAGCATGGGCACGTGGTCCAACAAATAAAATAAAATAAAATAAAATAAAATAATAAAATAAAATAAAATAAATAAATAAATAAATAAAATAATAAAATAAAATAATAAAATAAAAATAAAATAAAATAAAATAAAATAAAATAAAATAAAATAAAATAAAATAAAATAAATGATATTCTCTGGCCCCTCTACTCTTTGCCCTTTCTGCCCGGCCGTGATCCACACGCAAGAACACATATCTGCGCCAGATGAATGATGCTAAGCCCTCTGAGAGCATCCACAGCATCCTACAGAGCTCCACCCTGCCTAGGAAGAAGGAACCAGATTCCACTAATCTTTGAAAGTTCTCACACGGCAGGATCATCAATCAAGTTCACACAGTATTAGACGTTTCCCTTTTAAGTATTAATGCCTTACACGTTTCTGAAACACATCAAGGTAAACGCTCACCCATCTCACTACGGATGTGGGTGGAAGAAAGAGTATACGGTGGGTGACGTGCCCACGGGGTGGGGGGGGGGAAGGGGGTGGACCTGAGGTCACGTCCCTGGAAGCTGACACTGGTACATCCACAACGAAACACGGCCACCGGTAATTAAAGGTATTTCTTTGTGGCTCAGGAGCCGGCAGGGTCAGGTACCGTTTTACATCACAAACCAGTCCTTTATGCATGTCGATTTGCCAGCATTATCTGCACAGGGAGAAGAAGACATTAGCAGCAGCTGTCTCTCTGCTTTTACACTGAAAATTCTATTCACACAGACAGGTGGAGTAATTTAAAAGCCAATGTGGTGCAATTTCGATGTGACTAATGTCACTGCCTACTAAAATGCCACCATTACCACTGTTTATGGAAACATTACTAAAATTACATTTTATTCATAAGAATTTTAGGATTCTGGTTATTACTAGCTTTAAAATGATCAGACCGCAGTGTCAGGGCCCAGAGCAGCGGCCTAATTCTCCAGGCTTTAGCAGCCTTCTTTGCTGAGAAACGACAGTTGGATGGTAGTTTCAAGAGTAATCGAGACGGCAGCAGCAGGTTCCTCGGTCTCCATAAAGCAAATTAAAGACATAGCTCTTTGGCGTCCTGGACACGTGACGGGCAAAAAAAAAAAAAAAAAAAAAAAAAAGTCTGCAAGGAGCTAAATTCTGTGTGAGAAGGTTCACTTAGGATTTGCATGAGGAAAGAGCCCTCACCCCCAAACTGCTATCAGACATTGTTAGTAGTAGACAGGGCGAGAGATTTACATATTTCCATAAGGAAGGAGGAGCAGCTAATGTTTAAAATCTGAAATTCTAACAATGCATAAATTATTCCAGTTGCACAAAATATCAATAGCTCTAGCTATGCCTTTTTTTAATGGGCAGAGACATCCAGAAAAAAAAGATCTAGGGGAGAAAGGATCATCCTTGATCCTTCGTTTCCAGTAACCATCAGGTTGCATGATGAAGTTTTATGCCAAACCCTCTGGCTCTTATTTTTATTTAAAAAAAAATACTAATTAGCTAGTTCATGGAATGAGATTATGATTATACCTTTGAACTTCCACAATGCGATTTGATTTGCTCTGTATTTGAGAGGCAACGTGGTGGAAAGCACTGGGAAATTCAAGTCAGGAGAATCTGCTTCCAGCTCAGCCAGTTCCTAGCTTTCACCCTTGAGAAAAAAAATCATTCACTTCACTTCTCGAAACTTCGTTTTGCTCATCCTGCTACCTCATAGGCTTGTCTTAAGAATCCAGAGCACGTGGAAATATTAAACTACAAGGCACCGCCAAGACACACGTTGTGATTTCATTTAACCTTTGGATCAATTTTTTTCTTCAGCTGTTAACAGGACAGAAAGATCCAGTGTCAAAATAGCCAAGCCGTTAAGAGATCTTTTTTTTTTTTAAGCAAATGATAAAAGTAATGTCATGTAATGTGAAATCAAGTTTTTTTTTTGTTTTTTTTTTTAGCTTCTCCCCCAAGATGTTTGGAAACTGGCTTCTCTTTACATAATAGGAATTAGCCCTAAACTTCTATCACCTGCAATAGAAGTTACCTCTACTCATTGATCTTTCTTAGGATGGGTGTTCCTGTTCGCTGACTCTGCCTCCTGGCCCCCTGGTATCCCGAGAACTTCCTAGGACACTGAACTCTCAAAGGTCACTCGTGTCATGGGAGAGAGCATGGGCTCTACAGGGATGCCAAAATTAATGTGGGAACAGATGAAAACTGCAGAATATTAAGAACTGAAGAGCAAAGACACATGACAGGTTGCATTCATATATATATAGTCCCATTTTGCCTGAAGAGATAATACCAGGAGGACAAGGAGTCATTTCCACCAAACCAAAGGTCTCTAGGTCAGAAGAGTTTGAATAATACATTATAAAATCAGGTAATTTGTATCTCATATCGACTAAGTTGGGATGTTCACGTTTATAACTTCAAGTTATTTGGGGCCTATCTCTTCTTTATAGTGTTCAAAGACAAAGCCACAGGTCTTGCATCAGGACCCACACTCACTGGGCTGTAACTTGCTGAGTGAAGGCATTATGCAACCGCAAGAAAAAAACCAGGGCTAAAGGTTCTTAAGATGTTAGAAAATTGCCTGTCATAACTCTCTCAGGTACTTCTTTGTTCTTGGAGGCTTTCCACGGGCCTATCAAGAAATGGGTGCCTATCTGCATCCCCGAGGGCTCTCTCCTACTCTTGACACACTAGGAGGAGCAACAAGTCCATCGAGGTGAGCCAGCCTTCCCGGGCTCAGGACTCTGCCAACTGAGGGACAAGCAAGATTGAAACAGCCTTGTCCGTCTCAGCCATTTGGATGGGAATCTGCACAGTCACTATCTCTGCTTGGAGCCTTACTACAATAATTTTTGCTACCTCGTGGCATTCTGTTATTACAGGTGAACTTGGACCGTGACCAGCAGGGTTTAGTGACCTGAGCAACAGACCATCGACTGCAAGGTGCTCTCCACTATTGGTTATCTCCTGGCATACACTCACAACAGTCAAAATCAGAAAAATTAGAGCCCTGAACATAAATATTTAGGAGATAAAAAGAAGTAAAATGGGTCCGTTTTCCCCACTAGGATTGGTCCAGGGAACAGGGGTTCAGAGAGATCGGTCCTACAGAATAATGTCCACGTATGTAGGGACGTATTTATGTATCTACACGTTTCCATAAGGAAGACTGAGATGTGATTGGGATGTTTCCAGTCAGATCAGATAAAGTATCCTAAATTCCATGACAAATCGATTTACCTCTCCTGGACAAACAGCCAACCAACCAAACCCAACCCAAACACTAGAATCCTTTCTAAAACAAAACCAACCGATCTTCTCTCCATCAAACCTTCATATTTTAAAGCAAAGTACCTTCCCTAGGAATCTTAAACACTGAGAAGGTAAAAAGTCAAGCTTGCATTATGGGAGACTCCTAAGGGTTGGGCTGAGTCAGTCTGAGAGACACACTCACACACACATATAAGCAATGCTCCAGTTTTAATCTGAATGATTAACTGAGGAGGAGCAGTTGCATACTCACTGACCGAACTTGATACTTTATCTTCCAAAATATATCGGAGGAATCAGAAGAAGACATGATATTGATGTATGCTTTGAAGTATAAATGGCTGGCTAGTGTTCAAGCAGTTATGTGCATCAGCAACCATCAACTTAATAAATTGTGCTTATATGGGCACTTTTGTTTTGAACCTCATCTTTTATTTAATTAGGCCGATTCAGAGCATATCAGAGAACCGAACTACTGTGTATTTTCAACCTATCCTTGGAAACAAAGGAAAATTTTAGCATAATCTAAATTATAAATTGCCAGCCAGACTCTACACAAGCCCCTTGTATATGGCACCAATCCTCAGAGACATGAGCAAATCATTTGAGCACAAAAATCTCTGTCACATTCCCCAGTCAGAGCTCATTGGCTTATGAGTCCTAGGTACCTGGGTAAATGGGCAATTATTTAAAGTTGGACTTTTGTTTTACTTTTGATTGTTTTTTTTTTTCCCCCATGTCCCCTCATCAACCGACTGTAATTACCCCAGGTCAGAGGTGCACAACCATGATGGGGAGGAAAGGCTGGGACGAGGGGAAGGAGGTGTGTGGAAGGCTGCGAGAGAGCTCTCCAGGTCACTAATGGCCTCTGGGGCAACGACTTGGAGAACCGGCTGATGCTTTGCCTTTGATCTTCTAATTCACAATGATCATTAGTATTAACTCCGATTCTTCTGGGTGAAGAATTCCAGCTGTAGCCTTTTCAGTTTACCTGACCTAAGAAAATTCATCACCCATCCCATTAGGATTTCAATAACCAGCTAAGAAAGAGAGAGAGAGAGAGAGAAAAAAAAAAAAAAAGGCAGTTGCCCCAGAATCTAGAAACCACCCGCTTCATTATTAAAACGGAGTTTATATGGCATACATCACAGAAGAATTAGGGCATTCCAACAGTACCTCCAAGTAATTAAACAATCTATTCCATTTGCCTCCTAAGAGGGAGGATTCCCAATTGGGTGAAAAAATCGTCAGGGTCCAATGTAATCACAGTGGAAATATGCTATCTCCAAACTAGCAGAGAACTTTTAAAATTAAAGTAGAGGGATCTGTCACTCAAACTTGCGCTAGTTTTGGCACAGCCTTGCTCTGACCCATCATCATCATGAAAGCCCGTGAAGGTGAATGGCAACTACATGCAGGAGAAAAAGTAGTAGCTACAAAGATATTCTCATAGGTTTACGAGAGCTCATTTTTGATAAGGCACATGGACATCTGGAAGGGAAAAATTCTTGTTACCCCTACATCCTGGTTTTCAAGAATCTCAATTTAATCATGTATCTGCGGATAACACGCAGCGAAGAAGGACTCAAAGTTGCTGTCTCCACAAACCACCTTCCTGGGGTCAGGCACGCGCACATGAAGATATGTTAGGACTAGTCTGAAGGAAGGACTGTCCTTCTCAAATACTCCTTCCCATTCTGGGCAAGAGTTCAAGAACACTGCCTTCCTGACCCCACTATCTTCTTAGGACTGATTTTAGCCGACTCATACCAGCTGGTTAGGCACAATGGAAATATTTGCTGTTGAAACCATCAAATTTTAGAGGTGAGGGACAGAAAAACAGAGGACGGAAGGAGGGGACCAAATCCCATCTGTTACCTACCTACATGCCCACCTACAGGTCCTTCTGTCTGCCTTTTGACCTTTCACTCACCTTAACCAACAGAACGGTTGTCTGGATACCAATGAGAAGGACTTTTTCAGTGTAATAATAATTCCTAATGTTGAGAGAACAATTCTTCCAAAACTGCAAGCAGAGATATGACACTAAGATGTCGCCAACAGATCTTGTTACCAAAAGCAAAACCAATGAAACAACATCTGTCTCTTCTAGAGCATTCAATTCCCAATTCAATTCCATTTACTCCATCCTTAGAGTGGCGGACCCGCAGGGCACTTTTCATCTAATAGTGTTTCTATGGAAACGCCATTCTCAACCTGGAAGATTCTACAACCCCTCACTTTGGCTTTATCCACATTGAGAGGAAGGTCTTATAAATCAGAAATTGAGCCATAAATTTCGCCACAGACAAACAAGGATTTTTCAAGGCTACAAGTTCACAAATAAGAAACAAACAAAACAAAACCAAAGAGTCAAAAAAATGTGTATCCAGACACAGAAACAAAGTGTCTCTATTAAGCATCCAATGAGATCCGAAAGATCAGTGAAAGGAATCCAACAAGAGAATGTGAATGAAAAACCAATTCACCTTGAGGGTCACCTCCCCTTACTGGTCAAATACCAGATGCGTCGCCCCTCGCATGGTTTCTTCACCTGACCCCGCAGGTGTGTATTTGAACAGCCTGCATTCTTCCTAACTTTCAAGATTCCTGGGACACACAGCAGCTCCATGCCGGAAAACATGTCACTGCATATTTTAAATAAGAACCATATTAACCGCTTTTCTATTTAGATTATATTTAAATCCGCAATATGCAAGAGGGTATAAATCCAATAGGGTAGGGGGGAAAGAAACAAAACAGAAAACCCTTGATTTTTTTTTTTTTTTTACCTGAAACGTTGTATTTCTCCCTTTTTCTCATTTTCGCTAGGCCCTTAGGCACATATCGCTGTAACACCATATAGCAAAATAACTGGCAATATGTAAAACACATCCAGTTTAAACACTATGACATAGTAGGTTGTAGTTATAGTTGGAATAACACCTTTAAGAAGGAAAAAGAAACCTTCATGGAGCATATGCCCCCGAACTGACTGACTATACAGTGACTCATACTCAGATATTAAGTATTTCTTAATTGTTTGCAATAATTTGTCTTCAGGCAAATGCAAGCATTTCTATTAATAAATGCTTTTGTTTTCTTTCGAATTCTCTCTTATTATCTAAATAATGTCTGTCATCCTTTGCGATTCCAGGGAAGAGTTTCTTTTAAGAGACCTGCTCCTAGTTATCAAAACTGGCAAATGCTCAACTAAGACTGAGGTGGAGATTTACATCACTGAAATTTCCTTTTACCCCAAAATCACCAAAGTTTAAAATCTGTTTCCTTTTTCTTTTATTATTTTCATCGTATACAAGTATTTCCAGTTTAGCTCACTGTGAGTCACAGAATGAAGGTTTAGTTCTCTCCTTGGAGTAGTAAAATGTGCTACCGATTAAATCTACCTGTGGACAGCTACAGAAACAGCACATTTTTCTTATGCAGCTGGGGTGCAAATCCAGGAAGGTTTTTTTTTTTTGTGTGTGTGTGTGTTTTGTTTTGTTTTGTTTTCAGGGCCCATTCTACTCCCCTGACACACAAATGCTTGAAAGCCCTTTCAAAGACAGGTTTTTGTTGTTGTTGCTGTTTTTAACTGAATAAACCCAATGTAAAGATTGACCCATTTATTTGAAAAAATAAAAGAAAGTAGGAATTTGCTTTCAAAAAAAAAAAAAAGGTATGTGAGGTTTTATAATACGCTTTTTGGCAGTTAAAAGATTAGTTTTTACAGCTTGCTAATAAATTGTTATTGCTATTACGTTAATTAGTCAGAGTTTCGAATGCTCTTTCGTATCCTGCAAGATTTCAGACAGGATTTCTCCAGATTAAGTTACATTAATCACATAAGCAAGAATGTGATCATTTAAAATTTGTAGCATCTTCCAAATGAATCATGCAATTCCCCCAGAACCCTCAGAACTTGACATAAAGTTGCTAAAAGATTAGTGCGGAGATATCACTACTTAATCATATTTGAACAAATAACAAAACTCTCCTTAAACTCTAGAGGCCTTTCCCATAGAATTCATTATGACCGGCTCCTGACTATGAACGATTACCTAAGCGGTTTGTGCATTCCTTCAAGAGGTGTAACAAGACAACTGACAACTGGACGTCTAGCTGGTCTTGCAATTAGAGAAGAGGGTAGGGCATCGTTTTCATTGGGGGAAGGAAAGAGGGAGGAAATTTAAATGTATCTCCTTTGCTTTTTAGATGATACTGTGAGATATTCGGTTTTTTTAGAGGTGGTTACCGTTACCGATATTTTTGTACGAGCACATGGCAGCGGAGTGGGGAAGCGGGTGGGCATGTCCGATGCAGGCCACTAGGCGATTTCTGCAAACATGCACAGAAAGCCAGGGAGGTGTGGACAAATGGGTTTCCCCTTCCAGGGCAGGGGCAAAGGCCAGCACAGACCCCAAAACTGAAAGACGTTAGCCAGACCTCAAGAAATCAGGCAGTTTATGAATAATTTCCAATCGAATTGCCCGAATAACAGATGGACCACAAAAAGCATCGCAATGCAGGTAAGATCTTGCTGGTGGCTACAGAAGTTTTTTTGTGTTGTTTCGTTTTGTTTTAAGAAGATAATATAGCTCTCTCTACAAGGTTCTTCCCAAGGGTATGACCTAGAAAACCAGGAAACCTGGTGGATGAATAAAAGAACTTGCTTCTCTCTCTCCTGATTCTGTCTGAACTAATATTTGATTATATTTTATTCAGGGGCATCTCAGCCTCAAGCTCCTTTGCAGATTGAGATGGAGGCTGATGAAATCCATTCTTTTTTTTTTTTTTTTTTTTTTTTTTCCGTTAGTACAGGCAAGAGATTTTGGTCGTAACCTCAGGGGCCACCTGATTTTGTCCCCTTCCGCCCCCAGGCTCCAGATCTGGTTGGCTGGTTGGCCCCAGTGACGAAACATCAGCATGGCTGCATCAGCACCGTTCACCAACTGTCTCTGCCTATCTCCCGCTACGTTTTCCTCCTGCCGTGCCCTCCGTGCCCTCCAGACCCTGGCCCTTCCCATCCCCCTCAGTCGTGGTCCATAACCCTCAGGGGCAAACTTGCACCAGGCACATCTCGGACTATCCGCGTACAGGTAACAGACATCAGGTAAGTAACGGCACCCGGGTGGGGTTTGGGGTAAACCGCATATGCTGCTAAAATCAGCCACACGATCTAAAGCTCCAACTAACTACCAGCCCTAGGCCAACCTCCAAAGCTGCTTCCCAAATGGTCAGGGTAGTCTAGTTGCTGTTTGGAATCATGGTGACTGGGGCAGAGGGAGGAAAGTATTTTACTTATTTATTTTTTATATTTTTTTTTAGTTATCCTTGCCGGAAAGTCTGGATTAATTTACACCCTCGAGTGTTCCTGGAGGCAGAGCCTCCATCCAGAGGAGCAGAACCAGCGTGGTGGCCTTTGACAGCCCCTCCTGTCTCCCTGACACAGTGCAAGCTAAAGGCCAGCGCTCTGAAGGTGGGCAAAGGTGGGGAGGGTCAACTGACCTGGCCACATGGGTGACAAAGCAGAATTAACCTTGATATTTAAACATAAATGACGTTAAGGAAAGCAAACTATGCTTAAAAAAAAAAAAAAAGTAACATAAAGAGTTTGCTTCTGACGTTTCTCAAAAAGCCAAGACTTTTAGCATTCGCTCACTTGAGGCTACCAGGCGGGGGCTAGGCGATGACCTATTTTAAACTCAACCTCTGTCCCTAATATAGTGAGAAGTCCCCCGTGGCGACAACGTTGCTGATTTTTAAAATATTATTTTATCCATAAATTTTCATTCCGTCTTCTTCCTCGGATGTCATTAAGTCGGTATGCACTTACAAAAATATCCACCAAAATATTATGATTATAAATATTTTGAACATGAAATTCATTCAGAACAATAACCAAACAAAACAAATCCCTTGGTGGCATAAAGCCCCAAATCTCCAGTTTCTCACATCTCCAGGAGAATTCCTGCAGTGAAAACAGCAATACTCACACAGACAATATAAACTGTTACTCTGCTTGAAAAGTCACAAGGGACTACACAGGAAGAGTTGACTCTATATTGCTGTTTCCCTTTACAGTTCTAAGCACAGGGACAACTTTCACTGTGCAGCTCGGGCTCGGATGAATGTCTCGTAATGGCAACCAGTGCATGCAAACCACTTCAGAGCAATTTATGTGAGCATCTTGCCATTGCAACAAGATTTAAGCTTTTTGGGACCGTGCGCTAGGAAGGTCCGCTACAGCGTTAGGAGAAAGGAAGTCCTTCTCTCCGGGGTCTATCTTACTTTCTTCTTAGTAGGACTTGGTTCTAGGGACCCAAGAGTCACACTGAGAAAAGCAACATCATTAACATACATACTTAAAATCACAACTCCTACACCTTATAACTTACAGTTAACAAAATTGCAATAGTGAACTTCAAATAACACTCCTCGTTTGGGGTAAGTATCTAGGAAATAAGGGCTAACACTTCTGTAAAAACTAGGGGGACACAGTGATTTATGAAATATTCCAAGTGCAGAGGGATCATGTTCCCCCATCTTTTTTTTTTTTTTTTCTATCACAACGGGTTCATCGTCCATATTTAGTTTACATATGTCATTTAGAATCCACTTACTGTTAGATGCTGGAACAGCCACGCCCTCATGATATTTGTGGCTACTTTGGGAAAGATGCCACGCTTTTTGTGACGCTTTTTGTCCTTATCTGGATCATCATCGTCACCTGTGCTGGGGGAAGCTACACTGTTGTCCAAGCCATCACCTGCAAACATAGTGAATCAAATTTTGACTGATGCTACCTTGACATGCTTTATGCAAATAGAATGCCTTTGGATATAAACAAAACCAAAAGAGCAATATAAATGATTAATAGTTTATTTGGTACTGTTTTTATTATTATTTTTTTCTTTTTTTTCCATGACAAAGAGAAAGAACAAGGCCTAGGCTCAAAAGTAGTCAGGTCTGAGGAACTTCTTCCAAAGGACAGTGGGAAAGGTCAAAGGGAATGAGGGGAAATGGCCAATCTCTTTAGTAGCTTCGTTGCCATGGTAATTATTCAGAGGGGTACAGCTGAGACGAGTTAAGTGTAACTGGGGAGTTCGATATGGTGGTGGCCGTGGGCAGACGTGCCGTCCCTGCCTGGGTATTCAAACCCCACATACAGTCATTGATGTCAACTTGTGAGAAGATGCATTTAAGACAGCAACTATTTCCACAAGTGATCAATCTAAGACTATAAAGTAGGCCATGGAAATGTAAGTAATCCATCATCGAAGCGCTTTGACATAGGGATGCTTCAAATAGAACATAATTTTTCTTGTCATAGAAAGAGAGCATCAAGTTTAGTAAGGGCAAAACTCCCTGAAATAGTTTTTTTTTTTTTAAATTAGGAAACAATTACTATGTAAGTCACTAAAGTGATGTTAAATTAATAGTCCATTGAATTGGATTACCCTACAAATCCAGGCAATTTCTAAGATTTCTTCCAGATTCAAATTTTGCTCATTGAAAAGTCACCTGTTTACAAACCCCTGAATATCGTGGATCCCATTCTTCCATTGCTCTCTGTTCTAACGTTTATGTTGTGTCCTCTAGAAAATACTCTGGCGCTGTGACACGATAAAACACAAAAATGCAGCATGCCCTTCACAGCGCCGTGCGTGGTAAGACAGAAAAATGACGTTTCAGCCCATGGAAGCACACACTGCCTCGCGCAAGTCGCGAGGTACAAATGGGAACTGATACCTCGTGTTTTGGCACAAAAGTTCAAAAGGAAGACGAGGCTGGGGCTGGGCAGCTTGGTTCCTGCCAAGGGGGCCTCCCGACCCGCCACCTGCGGGCCACCCCGGCTCTCGGGGGAAGCCACCGACTTCCAGGGCAGGACAGGGCCCCGCGGCCCAGGAAGAAGGCTTGGCGGTGAGGCAGCCGGCACACCTGGGGGCATGTGGGCACGCGGCTGCACGCACACCTGGGGGCACATGGCCTGCACACACACCTGGGGGCATGCGGCCTGCACGCACACCTGAGGGCACATGGGCATGAGGCCTGCATGCACACCTGGGGGCACGTGGCCTGCACACACACCTGGGGGCACGCGGCCGGCCTGAGTATGCTACTGGAGGGCCGTCTACGCGGCCGAGGAGTCGGGTACTCGGATGAGACCCGTCTCCCGGCCACCGCGCGTTGGCACTGGCCTCAGGTTCGGTTACCTGGCTTCCTCGGATCCCTTATTCCCTGTTCCTTATTTCTGTCACCCAAAGACACTAGGTACAAGTGTACTACTTTGATCTTCGTGATTCTGGTCTAATCTACGGTAATTAGGTCGCCATTAATCAATTGTTCTTACCAGCTCTCTCAGGAGTCCCCTGCCGAGCCCCCCACCTCACCCCCCAAAAAAGGAAATTGCCCCCAAACGGCCTTAACTTGTATGGTAAAGTTTAGAGACTGGTGGGCGAGGAACAGACTAATTTCGACGTTTCTGCGATGACTGCCGCCTATGCCACAGACACGAAACTTTGGCAGAACTTTTCTGTGATTTTAATTTTAAAAAATCCGTAATTTTATTGTATCTAAAAATCCCTCTGTTTTGTTCAAGTTCCACAGAATCATAGCTGTGTTCTCGGTGGAATAGATCCTAGAGACCCCCCCCCCCCAACCCTCCATCCCCCGGACTCCGGAGCCCTCACTTGTATGGGCAGCGAGCCAAGAAAGTGCTTAGGTGACTTGCCCAAGGTCACACGGCAGGTCTGGGGCTGGCAGGCCTGGGCCGGCCCAGACACACCGCATCCCCTAAACCGGTGCTCCTCCCACCCCACCAAACCCATTATTTGCATAACCAAGTGTTTTAGAAGGAGTCCCCTTGGATTTGCCTAATAAATTCCTTGAAAGTCCAGTATTTAAAGAGGCTTTTTATTCAGAGAAGCAATTCACCATATAAAATAACAATTCATTAAAGAAACATGAGAAAAGAAACCAACTCAACAGCATTTAAAATTTCAATGGGCTAATCCACTTTCAATATGCAAAAGGTAACCGAGGAAAAGAAACATATTACTTGATCATTGATTAAAAATGAAAAGCTTCTAACCTAATGACAGTTTTTCACCACCTCTCCATGATTGTTTTCCACCTTTAAAAAAAAAAAAATAGCCTTTCCATCCGTCTCAAAACCCCTTCAGATTAATTTAGCAGGCGATGCCTAGTGCCTGCCTCGAAGAGAATTCATTGATAATTTATGGAAATATCTACTATAATCCAGCGGAGATGACTTTTTTCCAGCTTTGTGCATCAATAGATAATCAAGGCCTTAAAGCAGCCTTAGCTTCCCATTACCTCAGGCAAAAGAATTCCTGAAAGCGTGCCTTGAGGGCACCTGAATTATATACTCCATTAGGAGAGGAAGGCTTTCTGCATTCCATGTGTAACACTCACCAGAACCTTTCCTGTTTATTTCTGCTGTATGAAAGCAGCAGCATTAGGAACAGAATTTTTTAAGTGAAGACTTATGTAGACACAATGGAGAAACCTTTCAAGCAGGAGCCAGATCACCCCCTTCAGTCCCTGGCAGTGACCTCTCCCGAATAAAAGGTTTCTATTACATCATTAGCTCAAGCCAAAAACAGCCTTGGCTTAATGCACAGTTTGTTCTTCCTACTGTTTTTAGGCAAATACAGCTACTTTACTCCCATCTGGGAGGGAAATTACACTGCTGGGTTGTAATCTAAGACAAGATTTTCATTGGAAGCAAATGCTTTCAATCCAGTGTAAATACTGGTGCATGTTCAGAAAAGCCTAAAACAATAAACCCTGCTCCTTCCCGACACAAGTTAGGGAAATGGAGAAGATGGGGAAGGAGAAGAGCATAATACAACAGACTATTCTAAAAGCAAACACTTTCATAGATTTTCATAAATTGTTTAACCTCTTCCACTTTCTAGAACTGAAAATTGATCTCGAAACGTCTCCACCTCTGAGGAACAGTCTAAATGGTCAATTGTACCTCTAGCATTTCCATTCACTCTGCAATTTGATACAGTCACCTCGATGCGGTCTCTGGAGGATTTATTTCCTTTTTATTTTTTTTTTATTTTTTATTTTTTTTTATTTTTAAGATCACTAAACAAACTTGGAGAACCGCCGGCCGACCACATGGCAGCAGGCAGCAGCTCTGAACCACATTTGTAAAATGTCAGCAGTGACTTCATTCCTGGAGCTGACTTCTCCTGCCGCCAAATGAAGGCAAACTGAAAAGGTGGAAATAATCATAAAAATGATGCTAGTCCATAAACAAGCTTACAGCCTCATTAGGATAGCAGTAGGCTCCAGTGGGTGATTTATGCTCGTTTTGCTGATGCTATGAGGAAATGCCATAGGGCGACTTTAGCCAATTGCTAATGGTTTCTGACAGCTTCTTAGCAACTAGTGCAAGCAACGTTGTGGCGTTTGCTAGTGACAGAAACCGAAAATGTCATATTATCTGCCCATGTGTCATGAAGTCCGTGTGGCAATTAACTAGCAGGCCAGTGACTGAGGGGCCAGAGGCTCCCGAAAATGGCCTTTGGCTATGCAGAGGCAGCCGAGGGGCGCAGAGCACCCGCTGCTGCACATATGCAACATTCTAATGCAGCACCCCCTTCCTTGTGACTCCCCGGCTCTGATGAGGCCCGGCCACTCCAGTCCCTTTTTTCTTCTCACTCAAGTGAAACTCTGGGCTCTCCTCTCTCCTCTCTCTCTCTCTCTCTCTCAACCTCTCTCTCTCTCTCTCTCTCTCTCTCTCTCTCTCGCCACTGGCTCTGGCCTTATGAGAAGCCTCCAAAGCCTCCAATGCTTTGATATGATTATCCCGATGGCTCCTTAATTGGCAATACCTGGTTCTGGGCTCTCTGGACGCTGGATTGTAAGGTGCCAGCCATTTTTCTGCTCTCTCACGAATTAGTCTAAAAGGATTGAAGATCACTGAAGCAGACTCATTGCCTGTCAGGTTGCAGGGAGCAGAGGGACTCGGCGGCAACAAGACACTACGTGAAAAACACCAGGCTTCTAACGAGGTGGGGGGGGGGGGGGATCCTGGCCACACTTTCCAGTTTCCGAGCTATCAAAACCATGCACTATATGTCAAACTGTCAAACCTTTCAGCGTGGGCCATTTGCCCTTTCAAATAATATTTAAGAATTGTTTTTACAAAATTTTATAGGCCATGGTCTAGTGAAAGAGGCCAAGCAACAAAGAAAGGAATTTGTACTACAATTCGTCTACGGACAATTTCTTGCGAGACCTGGTCTGTCCCTGCGGAGCAAGGCAGGTGACCTGTGGCAGCTCCCAGGCTGTCAGAGAGCTCAGATTTCAAACACGCTCAACTCAAACATCCCGAGTCGCCTATTTAAGCATGCCCAGGCATTTAGACTGTGCTATCTCGTGCCTTTCAAGGCAGGATAAAGCGGCATTTACCGCATTCAGGCCATTCAATGGGTCAGACTGACCGTGTCAGCAGGGGCTCCTCTCTGGCAGGTCAAAGCCCTGCTCCCATTTTTCTCTTCCTCCTAACTCCCTCTCTCCGCGCACCCCCCCTCCAACCTCCAGGATTGCCCATCCCCTAAACCTATTCTGAGCGAGGCCAGAACAAAACCCCCCGAAGTGCCCAAGATTCACCATCACAACCCAGAGGGCCCTCCAGCGTCGGCCGGCCAGCAGGTGTATATAAAACGGGTTGGGTTGGCTGTCAGAGGGCTCTTTCCGTCGTTGAGGCAAGACTCCTAATTAGGGATATGAACTTTCAACCGCCGGGGCAGAGGAAGGTGTCGGGTTGTGGCCCTTCTTGTTTTGCTAGAAGCCGGGCTGCGAGGCCTCCCAGCTTAGAGACAATTCATTTACAGACCTGTCCTGAGGACCCGTAGTCTCTGGCCGGGGTCGCTCCTGAACTTTTGCTTTGCTCACCTTCAAGTGCTTGGAAGCAGAATGTTTGTCCCAGAGAGGCCCGCAGACTCCGAACCAAGGCCGTTCGTAATCGCACCTCTCGACGCGGAGTAAACTCTGCCATGACTTGGGAGGTGTCTACGCGGTCAACCCAAAAGCACGAAGACCCTACAGCTCATGTTGTAAGGTGGCTCCCTTTTCCTCCAATATGAAGGCTTGCTGTTGTTTCTTTTTTTTTTTTTTTCTTTCCTCCAGTCTGTTTTCTCACAGAGCACATCTACGAGGATGAATATGGCATTTCACCCCTTACACGGCGTGTAGAACATTCCCTGCCCTTCCAGGGGCGGCTGCTGGTGCAAACATCCCATGAGCATGGGGAGGTCGGGTTTCCTCTGGAGCGGAGCTACCCGAGTGTGCCAGGTTGTTAGGAAGGATGTAAAACTACCCCAAGCCCACTGCTCCAGATCAGGGCTGCGTCTGCTTAGCCAGAAGTCAGATGGGATAATGTTTCTGTGTTATGTTAAGAGGATAAATGGTGAGAATTATAGACAACCCTTTCTCAGGAACCAGCTAGAATGCTTCAGAGGTTATAAAGAAGTGTTTTGTCTTCGCGGGAGAATGTGTAATAGCTGCCAGAGTGATTTTTCTAAGATACGTATATGATCTTATAACCCCGGCTCTCAAGATCCTGCTGCGGC
The DNA here is from genome assembly GCF_053574225.1 of Canis aureus. Classification (NCBI taxonomy): domain Eukaryota; kingdom Metazoa; phylum Chordata; class Mammalia; order Carnivora; family Canidae; genus Canis; species Canis aureus. The sequence goes on along the minus strand of NC_135621.1, from coordinate 68,761,698 downwards.
TATCATTTGCCTTCAGGGAAAAGGGCGCCCGTTTTAGGCCTCCGAGGAAGGCCTTGCACCATTTCTGTGTCCCCTCCGGGGGCCTCGGGCCTGCCTCCTGCGGGAGTCGCACCCCGGTCCTGAGGCTCCCGGGCTTCTCACCCCCTCCCCGCAGGCACAGCTCCCACGCCCCGTGCGGTCCCCTGTGCTAGGCCTCTTTGCAGGGTCCTTCCTGGCAAGCCCTTTGGTGACCGTCTCTAGGTTTCACCCAACTGCCATCGCCTCTCAGGAGCAGGAAGCATGTGCCGGACTCTAGCGGCTTGGTGCCACCCCTCCCTGACCCCCAATTTTTCCTCCATCCAAGCACACGTCGCACTCTCGTGGGACTGTTGGTGTCCTGTAGTGTTATATCCCCTCGACTCGGTCACAGGAACTATGAAAACAGGGACAGGGTCCTGGTCCCCTCCAAGAGTCTCCAGGCCCTGGCTTCAAACTTGTCCCTGGCTATGAAAGGAACGGGCACATGCGTTTCCTTTTTTTTTTTTGCACTGCATGGAGAAAACGGGTTTCCATTTCCACCTGTGCTCATCCTCTCTGCCAGCTGCTTAAACTCTTGAAGCACAGTCACCAAGGAAAATCGGTAAACCCTACGAAGACGTGAAGGAAACGCATTCTCCAAAGCTGGGACGTTCCCTTGGAATCTTGCAGCTCGCCGTGGACAAAAGGCGGACTGACTTGAGGAATCAGAGTTCTTCTCAGTGTTTGCCATTGTCTCTCGGGAACACACTCCTACCTCTTTTGATGACAATTTAAAGCACTTGGCCTAACTAAAAGGTCTTGCTGGTTGCACAAGTTTTCCTGAGTTCGACTCTAAAAGATGACGCCGATGTGTTTGCTCCCCTCTGCCCTTTCCCCCAGCGAATGACACACGTTACTTCCACGCCTCCCAGTTCGACCCTAGCAAAGGAGCCCGGCTGCCTCGCAGCAGACCATGTCACCCCGAGCTCAGGCTCCGGGCGCACGCTGTAGAGACCCGCTGCCAAACACAGAACTCCAGGACCCTGGCTTTCCCTTGGCTTTGCCGAGTCACGGATGGGCCTTCCCCACCGCACTCCTCCACCTGCCTCGGCAAGTTCTCAGCAACAGGTTATCGGAGGACCTTGGCATCTCATATACAGACTGACGCGCCGTAGGGTCCTCGGGGACATTAGAAAGGCTTCTCCAAGATCAATGAAAACCTAATACGACCCCGTAAGTCTAAGTACACGCTTTCAAGAGAAACACAGCAGACTCTGTACGTCTTCAAGAGGGCGGCCAATAGACAAATACACCATTGCCTGCATCCAGTGGTTCACTTTGGGGTTCGACTTGAGTTAGGTTTCGGTCACCTCGGCCTCCCTTTTGTATGTCTGCTCATCCTTAGGTGTTTGATGTCTCCTTGTTCCCGGTTCAGAGCGATGCTCAGTTGATTGAAGAAAAGTAACAGAGGAGAAGCACGTTCTCACATGTGTTATGGTACCACCGCGACCTCCCTGAAAATCTTGAGGTGTTGGTTCCTTTGGAAACCAGGATAAGGAGCCAACGGCGGCGTGAGGTTCTAGAAGGGGCCTAGGACATGGCCTGCGTTACGGATAAACGCTGAAGGCCGTGGCTGAGAGACAGAGGTGAAGGGAGAGTCGGGGAGAAGATCGAGGAGAAGCAAACCTTAAATAAACACGTTATTGGTACTTGTAAAAAGGAATGTGTAAGGTGTATGCTTCCCAGGGTTGGCTTTCCAGAGGCCTGCCATGAAGCTTGTCCTCTCTCCTTGGCGTAGGTCTGTTAAGCGGTGACACCCACTTGTTAGTTAGCCACCGAGGAGCGAGCTCGCAGCTTATTTTGCCCTTTAGCGGACTGACATCCTGACATCACAGGAACCTAACGGAAGAAATGGAGAAGGCAACGCCCTCTCTGAATGTACTGCCCCCCTCTTCTAAAAAAGCAAAGCGCAAAAAAAAAAAAAAAAAAAAAAAAAAAGCAAAGCACAGACTTTAAAAATGAGCCCCACAAGGGGCACCGGGTGGCTCAGCGGTTGAGCGTCTGCCTTTGGCCCAGGCCATGATCCCTGCATCAGGCTCCCTCTCCCTCTGCCTCTCCCCCTGCTCTCTTTCTCTCTCCAATAAATAAATCAGATTTTTTTTTGCAGGCAACCATCTTTTGCCTAAGCGGTCACCCCTTACCATTCGTTTATTCTTTTAACAAAGAAAGTATTGAATTCCGACTGTGTCCCAAACACGACATCAACCGTTAGAGACACGGATGGTGAACAAAATCAGAGAGGGTCCCTGAGTCTTCGGAGTTTTCCAGAGAGAGGGCACAGATGTTAGAGAAGACAATCACAGCAATAAAGGTGCGACTGCACTCGATCAGAAAGAAATCTAAATCTGTGGGTGTGGAAACAGAGGAAACTGACGGGGGAGGAATCTGGGGCAGATTCCGGAGTGTGGAGGAAGTCGGGCCCGAATGGCCAGCCGCCGCAAAGGGCCAGAGAGCAGAGAAGGAGCCGCAAGCCACGGGGACGGCACGGACCAAGGCCCTGTGTCTGGAAGCGTGACACAAGCACAGAACCGGAACCGGGAAAGCAGGACCAGGTGACGCTGGCGAGGTGAGGGGGGCCAGACCACTCAGGGCCTTGTAGGCCATGGTCAGAGGTTGGGTGTTTGTCCTTAAGGGGCTGCTAGTGACCCGCATGCCCCGATATCACATAAATCTCACCCAATAAAGCCTCACGCCCTGGCATCTCTTTCCCTTTTTTTTTTTTTTTTGACATTTTAAAAAATATTTTATTTATTTATGAGAGACACAGAGAGAGAGGCAGAGAGAGAAGCAGTCTCCATGCAGGGAGCCCGACGCGGGACTCAACCCCGGATCCCGGGATCACGCCCTGGGCCTAAGACAGACGCTCAACCGCTGAGCCACCCAGGCACCCAGGCGCCCCTCTTTCTAATTCAACCTAGCAGATCACTTGATTCCAAATTAAGATCGGGGAATGAGGGACAATGAAAAAGCGATGAGTCCATTCAGGTTGACCCCAGTGTAGGCACAGATCACACGCTGGTTAATTCGCAAGCAGGTCTCTTGGACATGAGAACATACGTTGACATAGAAGCAAGTTATGAAAGGTGTCCGGTCCCTAGGCCTGCTCATCGAAGCCAAAGTAATTCATTAAGCGAATAAAGTTCTGACACCTGAAGTCTGGGTGCGGGGAGTCAGGAAGTATAAGAAGAAGGAGGAAGATGAAGGTTTTTTCCTCATATTTCTATACATAGAATCGGCCTAGGGAAATATTAAAATGTGCATAAGTGCCTTTAGCGCCTCCTTTTCTTTCTTTCCTTTTTTTTTTCTTTTAAGATTCTATTTATTTATTCATGAGAGACATAGAGAGAGAGAGAAGGAGAGACACAGGCGGAGGGAGACGCAGGCTCCCTGTGGGGGGACTCGATCCCAGGACCCCGGGGTCACGCCCTGGGCCGAAGGCAGACGCTCAACCCCTGAGCCCCCCAGGTGCCCCAGGACCTCCTTTTCTATAGTCCCTTCCACAGCGCAGCCTCCATCTCCTGGGCTTTCAGAGCATCCCAGCGCCTTGGCCTCCCACCTGGGACACCCCACCCAGCTCCATCCTTTTCCTGCCCTGAGTTCACGCTTGCCATCTCCCGACAACCACAATTCCCAGCCTTTCAGTCTGGTTCATCTAAGCCAGACCCACTGAGGTAGAAAGTGATCCGCGAGATCAGAGACACCGATGCCCCTTCACCTTCCCAGAAACGTGGGCGTCTCTGAAAGAAAATTCGTTACTGCAAACAGATCTTTGACTGGCAGGATTTCAGGTAGAGTAGTAAGTAAAGTCAGAAAGAAAAATAAAAAAGGGGCAGCTGGCGCTGGGAAAGTCTTGTTGTGGTTTTAATCAGCTGGTGGCAGCCTTTCAGAAGAGCCCAGGATCGGTTCCCAGACGTGCCATTCCGTCCCTCCACCCTCAACCACTCGGCCCTTGCTCATCCCTCCCTGCATTTGGGAAGCCACGCAGGTGCCTCACCTTGCTCAGTTTTGTTTTCTTTTTCACGGAAACTGCGGAGACAGAGAATGGGTCCTGAGGGTGCACAGCGGGGAGAAGGGCAGTAAGAGATCTGGGCGGGACGTGTGTGTCTGGAGGATGCTCCTCTCACCTGGGTGTCTATAACTCAGAGATAACTACAAGCAAATGCCTTCTGGTAAGCATCTATCAATTCATGATTCTTCATGGAGACCACAAATAATGCAGAGAACGCAGCAGGGTAAGAAGTACGAAAAGGATACAACCAAGTAACGGAGACCCAGAATGGAAATGCCCACTGGATTTTTATGGGACACGAAGAAAATCTGTTGAATTATTTTAATTTCGATAGATTTGGGAGAAGAAATGGGACTTTCTAAATTCGTGGAAAGTAAGGATTGTCGGTTGGAGTTGGTTATATTCATATTTGCAGTTGACCTAAGATTTATTTTATGTAAGTATTCCTATGCGTAGAGGACTGTGGATAGATACAGCATGCACCAAGAAATCAGCTAAATTTTCCAAGTTTTTTTTTTTTTAATCATTGTACTTTGTTCTTTTGAGATAGGAATACCTTTTTCTAGTAATTCAATATGACTTTTTGACTTGAATTCCCCTCAGGGGAACAACAGCAAATTAGTTACCTACATACAGAGGACAAACAGCAATGATGAATAGGAAAGGAAAAAAAACACAGATTTTACTCATTTTTCATCCATTCAGCATTTTTTTTTTTTTACGACTAAACACCATGGAAAATCCCTGCAAAAACAGCATAACTTCTTAATGAAGTCTTAGAAACTTCAGGATGTGAGTGCACTGCAAGATATTACTGAAATCTTTGTATTTATACTAACAGTAAAACAAAATGGAAATCCCCCAATCTTTTTCTAAGGGAAAAAGAAAAAAGAAAAAAAAAAAAAAGATATGCTTATAATTGCAAAGGTAAAACAGTGCAAAAGTCATAAACTTTTGTTTCGAATCAATATCTTGGCAGCATTTTAGGAACTGGTACTTTACCTTTTTAATGTTATTATAGTAATGGATGACAAATTCCTCGAGATATTCTTCCCAAAATATATAAATCATATATTAATGAATGGTCAGAGAATTCTATTTAACCGTGAACATGAATCTCTTAGTCAAAACAAAAACAAAAGCACAAAAACAAATGCCACACACGGGATCTTATAGACAGGCACACACACACACACACACACACACACACCATTTATTTTTGTGAGATCCTCATATGCATGCTATATAATTTATTTTTAAACTTTTATATACTCTGCACGTGTGTGTGTATATACATATGTGTGTACCTATGTCCACTAACACAGAAAAGACAGTATTATTTTTTTTTAATCAAAGAGGTCACTCCTTCAGCAAAGTAAATTATATAGAATACACTTGAAAAGGAGGATTTAATTTTTTTTAAAAAGTTACTGACATGCAGGTTTTGGAAGCATTTGAAGTGGTTCTCAGCTTTGGCTACACATAGAATCATGTGGTAGTTTTTACAAATCCCGATGCCTTACACTGTACCCAAGACCAATTAGATTAGTATTTTGGAGGGTGAGATCCCAGCATTAATGATTTTTAAAACTTCAAGATGATTAAAATGTACAGCCAAGTTTGAGAACCAGTGGATTAGAATCACAGATTACATGTGGCAAGGCTCAAGTATTTTTTTTTTTTTTTACAGAGAAATGACCGTAAGACCCTTAATCAGAGAACTGTTGTGTGTATTTTAGATGCAATTTTCAAAAAGGTTTACTCATCTGGTTTCCTATCTCATGGTTTGCAGACTGAGAGCTTTGTAACAATGTAAGATGATAAAAAAAAAAAAGGCAAAAAATAAGAACCTGGCACACTAGGGCCCATTAGCATAGGGGGAAACAGCTCTGTAAATGCTAAAGAGGCTGTGTAGACAAAACGATATGCAGCACAGGGCCATAAATCATGTATCGGCTGGATTTAAATTTTTTTAAGTTTGTTAAAATTAGGTATGATACAGTGTGTGTGTAGTCGGAGACATTTTCCTAAAAATACCCTTAAATTTCTTAATATTTAAAAAAGTAGGATTCTGGTCATCTGGACCACATCATTCTTGAATGGCAGCAGATAAATCAGGATAACGTGTCTATGTTCTGTAGAAACTTTTCACATATTTGTCGTCCCTTCCCTGGACTGTATAGTGAGATGGAACCCGGCCCTCACTGCGAGCATCGTGCGTGGGCTAACCTGGGGCACCACCTCTGTCTTCTGACCCTCCCTGGCTTCCAGGGAATCTCCTCTCAAGGTGCTCACAGGTTCTTCATCCCTCCTCTTCTGCTCTCAGTACGGAAAGGATGCAGGGGGGAAGGGCATGGGGTGTGCAGGAAGGATGAAGGGTCAGTGGAAGGGGAGCGCAGCTAGAGAGTGGGAGCCTCCTCCTGCAGTAAGGTAAAAGCCGGAATGCCAGGGATGGGGGCGGGGAGAGAGAAACCAGATGGCATTCCATGCGGGTAGATTTCTTTGCATTCAAAGAAAAATAGAACTAGGTTGTAAAATGTAGATTAGGAAGTCTTTGGGGCCAGTGAGGTGAGGCGAAGTTTAGTTAGAAGGAAAACAGGCAAGGAGGACGTTGGGATAAAAAAAAAGAAATAGGAGCTTGTTATTCTCCAATCGCAAAGCCATCTGAAGATCCAACAGTTTCCGAAAGATAAGGTCTGAGAATTACCGGCATGTATCTGAGATTACATCTAACCTTCTCTCCTCTGATTTTCCAAGACTCTGGTTCTTTTGTCGAGTTTTTGCGGCACACGTAGCTGTCACCCAGTTAATTAGGGACGGGTGCCTGCCACTCGAAATAAGCACATTTCGTGAAGTGGCGACTCACTATGGTGGGCATGGTCTCTAGGACTAACTGGAGGATCAGACCAAGCCAGGTTATCTCCAATGGGTCACTCTCTTTTTGTTGTGATTTGCTTTTTTTTTTTTTTTTTTTTTTAAGATTTATTTATTTGAGAGAGACAGTGAGAGAGCATGTGCGTGCGCAGTGAGGAGGGGCAGAGCAGGGACAGAGACTCTCAAGCAGAACCCCCCACACCCGCCAAGTGAGGGGCTCAATTCCAGGGCCCTGAGATCATGACCTGAGCCAAAATCAAGAGTCGGATGCTCAACTGACTGAGCCACCCAGGGGCCCCTCGACTCTCTTTTCTGATGGCGCCACAGATCCTCTCTCGGCCTTCGTCTCCCCAGCACATGGGACACCTCACCTCTTGTCTGGGAGGTCTAACCAGAGCACAGTGTAGCCCCTGGAGGCAGATGGTCTAGGTTGGTGTAAATCCCATCCTCACTACTTGAGAGCTGCATGACCCTGGACAAGTCACTTAGCCTCTCCAAACCTCTGTTTTGCACCTCACCCCCACCCCACCCCCGGAAGAAAGAAGCACAGTAATAGTACACCTTAGAGTTACTGAACAGATCACATAAAATAAGCCACACAGAACATCTACCACACGACCCAGCAGAGCCGGCTTAGCCCAGTGAATGCCAGGTCCTGTGGCTGTTTTGCTACTGAGGATTTTCTTCGAGCAAGGGGACGTTTCCCCCTGAGCCCTGCACGCAAAGCAGGAAAACAACCACGGCCACTCCAGCTATGTCTCCTCACTGGTCCCATCCCGTTCTCACTCCTAGCAGCCACTTTTCCAAAACATGTGCACCCATTCTCCCAGCACCGCATACCATTTTTATTTTTTCTTTTCTTTTTTCACCCCCCCACCCCCAAAGAGCCCTGGAATGACTTGGACCTCTGTACGTGTGCTCCAGAGGAAAAATGGGTGGGCGGTGCCACCTAAGAGGCCCACCACAGAGTGCTGGCGGCCTAGGGCCGGACCGTGATACACAGAAGCATGTTTTATTAATACAAGCTCTCACTCCCCACGCAAAATAGGTCACTTCATAATACCTTGTCCTCGCCTCTCCTAATAATATATCCGTGGTCATTAATAGCAAAGGCTTTTAGCAAAAGCAAAGATTTTGATTCACAAATAGGGAAAAACAGCTATATCATTTAAGAAAGTACCTTTAAGGTCTAGGACAAGTGGGATGCCCTATAGAAAAAAAAAGGGCTCATTTTCAAGTTTACAGTCCACCTCTTGTCTAGACAGCAAGAATAAGAGTAATGATAGAGACTAATATTTATTGAGCACTTACTAGACACTTGAAACCGTTGGTGAGCCTTAGTTTTTGATCAATTCATCCTCACAAAAACCTTAGAAGGTAAATTTAAATTTGTTATCATGGTGAAAACAAACGAATTAAACCACAGTCCATTTCTCTGTACTTAAAAAAAAATAATAATAACCTTCACTTGTTACGTTTTTTGTTTTGTTTTTCTCAAACTGTTTCGGTAGCCAACAGAGACGACCCCCACGTCCTGGGGAGCACACCCCTGACTGAGAGCTTTTCGGAACCGCCTCCCGTCACCCTTGCCCTGGCCTCGGCGCACAGACCAGGGAACAGGGCTTGCTGTGAACTCAGGCCCGCATGGGGCTGCTGACCGTTCCAGAATACTCTCCCCCCCTTAACCTAGGAGGTTCGGTACCAGTCAAGACGCACCCGTCGCCCCAACCTGCGGAGCGACCTCCCGGGGCAGCGGGGCCTCCTCCCAGGGCTGCTCCCCGGGCACCTCCTGGCCACGCTCCTGCTGCTCAAGTCGCAGGCGGGGAGGCCCGGCCCTGAGCAGCCTGCCGGGCCCCGACGGCAGGATAACCGAGGACACCAGCACCGAGTGACCGCGGCCCGGGAAGGCACACCCGGAGGGGACGATGCCACCAACAGCCCCGGGTCTGCAGGAGCCCCCGAAGCCGGAGGGAGCACCACCCGGCCGGCAGCTGGGCCCACCCGGGGCACCGCCCGAGGCACCACGGGGCACACACTTCGCAGCAGCATCACGCGGGGGGCTTCCAGGCCTGTGTCCGCGTGGGGGGCCCGGGGCCCTCGAGTGGGAGCGGGAGGGGCAGCCAAGTGTCCCCGTCCCTGCAGGTGGGGAGCAGCTCTCCGCACCCCTGGGGCTCCCTCCGGAGGCCTCCCTGCATGCAGGACCCCTTGGTCCCCAACACTCGCCCCCCACAAAGACCCCCAGGGTCAGGCCTGGGCCCAAGATGCTCCCAGAGACGCAGCTCCACAGGGGCAACGGCCGCCCTGCAGCCCAGGCCACCCCACCCGCGCTCCCACACGCAGGGGGCCGCCCCTCCATCTCCTGCTCCTCGCTCGTCCTCTTCTGGGCCTAGTCTTGACCCCGACGGCAGGCCGACTGGGGATCTCCATTCTCCCCTCCTCCAGCCCTGCCAGCGTTCTTTCCCAGGGCTAAATGCTGCTCCCACGAAGGGCCAGCTGGAGGGGATTCTCTCCCGTGAAAACAGACCTCAGCACGCCAATCCCAGCCCTGCCTGACTTCAGAGTTGGCCTGCGGCCTAGAATTCCTTGCGGCTGGTCCCACCTCTCAGATGGGGTATCCGAAATGCCAGGCCTGAACTTGCTACACCCTTCGGACGCTACGTCTTGGACCACCCAGCTGCCTGTACAGAGGCCAGGTTTTATATCCAGGTTAGGTGCTCCAGGCCCTCGTTCCTTTTAATAACGAGGATGCCTCAGCCCCGTCCCAGCCTCGTCTTGCTGCCCAGGGGCTCTGTGTCACTGCGATTCTCGGGGCTCCTGAGCCTCGGCGAGTCCCGCCTTCTCCCCATCTGGCGTGCCAAACTGGGACACGGCCCCCAGGTCGGATCCGTTCAAGGCTGGGTGGTTCAGTTTCCACATCTGATACTGAGAGGGATGCGGGAAACATGGCCATCCTTTCTGTATTTCGTTCTTCTTTCCAGAAACCTCTGAAGTAACTCTCCCCAAGCCAGGCATCTACACAATTATTTGGCGCAACAAGTCCCCTCGGGTTGTAGTAGAGACAACCGAAGGAAAGACCCACTGCCGGCACAGTCCAGGCTGAGCAAAAAGACTGGCGGCCAGTTGTATGGCGGGTCGCCACAGGCCCCAAACTCTCTGGTCAAAAAATATGAGTCTGATCAGGTTTTAAAAAATGCATAATCACAGTAGGGGAATATAATCTCCATCAGAGAAGCCCAAGGCACGGAATGAGACTATTTGGAGCCATGTTATCATGAAAGAAAGGATGAAAACCAGAATTATGAAAGCAGAGCTGAGCGATCATGTTATAATCGCCTCTCTTCTATATTGTTTGCCTTGTTTCGTTGTGTTTTGTTTTTAATGGGAAAGTGGGTGTTTGGATCCTGGGCTATTTGAAAGTGGAATGATTGTTCCAGGCCTTCCTACACTTAACACGAAACCGAGGGTAAAATCCCAGATGGTCAAACAGTGATTTCACAACCTCAAGGCCACGATTTCTTATCTTTCCAAGTTCCATGCTTTCCCGAACACATGTAATCACGACTGACCTATGGTCACAGCCCCGGACTGAAGCTCCAGGCCAATCACGACTGTCTGCGTGGCTTTTGTGAAGCAACTCAATCTTGCTGAGCCTCCATGCCTCCATCCACAGAGGGCTAGTGGGAATGAGGAACTAGCTAATTCAGAGGGATGTTGTGAATAGTGAGTAGAATTATATATGGGAAAACTCCTGGAAAGTGTGAAATATTGTAAAAATTGCCCCTTGTCTAGGAGAACTTCCAGAATTTGCCATGACAAGAGTAGGTGCGGTTTCCACGTGCTGGTATTGCAGTTATTTCCATGGCCTGTGTCTACACCTGTCATTCCCACTGATCCCTTAGCTCTGGGAGCACAGTAAACGGGTCTTGTTCAGCACTGGACATCCTCCGAGTCTACCACTAGCAGGCCGCCAGTGTTTGCTGAGTGGATGGCCGACCGAAATCATTAATTTATTTAGATTTATTTAGGGTTAATGGAGGAGTGAGATAGTAGCTAATGGAGGAGTGAGACAGTAGAAAAGCAACTTTATCTTTCTAGCTTTTGCTTCTCTACAGAAAAAAAAAGCGTAGAATTTCTTGCCCTGAGTTAGTTTTACTTTCTCCACATGTGTGGAATATACAGAATTCATGATTAGGAAAATTTAACTAAGAATGTGGTCATGGGGGATCCTGGGGTGGCTCAGCGGTTTAGCGCCTGCCTTCGGCCCAGGGCGTGATCTTGGAGTCCTGGGATTGGGTTCCACGTTGGGTTCCCTGAGTGGAGCCTGCTTCTCCCTCTGCCTGTGTCTCTGCCTCTCTCTCTGTGTGTGTCTCTCATGAATGAATAAATAAAATCTTTAAAAAAAAAAAAAAAAGAATGTGGTCATGCATTCCAGGGTTTGCTAAAGCCTCCTTTCCCTACAAGGAGAGCTATTACCTTTGGAACACCTGATGGATTGGTTAATTCAACTGATTGAAAGGAGAGGAGAGGCTGAGGACACCTCTTGCATAATGTTACTCACTCTGTCACAAGTGAACTGGACTAATGAAGATCACACTTCATGAAGTCCAGTAAAACCTATATTTCTATACAGCCCATCAGACAACCACCTATATATGCACCACAGGAAACAATGGGATGGCCCAAAAATCATCCTCGGCCTACACTCTACTCATATTGCCACCAGACAATATACAGACAGATGATCCACTCATATCTTCATTCTCTCTCTCTCTCCTTCTCTCTGCTGAAATGGGTGTGATTAAGTGACATATGGGTCAGTGAGAGTAGAAGCAAGCAGTTAAAATGATCATTTTACACTTAATGCAGTACATCCCTATTTTCAGCAGGCCCTATTTATTAAAAAGTACATTAGGGAGGGCAGGACAGTGGACCCTGTGGGTTACTGGTAGGGGAGTCATAATGTGTGGTGGAAAGAAGCATCAAACAGTCAGGAATATTTTGTCCCTGTTCATTTGTAATGAATGGAAATCAACATCACGGTGGATGTGTTTTTCTAACCACTCCACAGAGGCTATGGGGAGAGGAATTCCAACTTCTTGGATTAATTTATTATTATTGGTATGATGGTGGAAGAAAACCAAGACCATTTTCTAAAGATATAGTTGAAAGTTGAAAGGGGGAATTCATTTGTAAGGAAAGAGCTACCGCAGTAATGATGGTAGTAACAAGACTTGAATCACCAGGGTCTGACACATAACTGTAAAGTAAGGTACAAATATTCCAGTTAGGAAGACAGCAAGGCCCCACGTTAAACTGGGAGAGGACGAATCAGAGAATGCATTTTGTGCTCAAACCTAACAGTCATATGGTTGGGAGAGTGTCGGGGAGACGAGGAAAGACTTGAGCCCCAGACTCAACCCCAATTTATGCCTTCAAGATCAAACGCTAAGTATAAGCATTTCTGCTAATACCAGCTGTCTTATGGTGTTAAGAGATAGCTGGTGATCTCTCAGACAAACTCGTCTTATGGGGTTTAGGTTTTTAATACCAATAGGTCAAATGCTTATGTGCTTGTGCTATCCAGGCCTCTCCGCCACGCAACAGCATCCCAAAGCCCACCCCCAAAGTTTAAAGGCGATTTGGTGGAGCATCAACTTCCTCTGATTCCTCTTTATGAAGATGGGGTGGGTATACCTGCACAGGAATGAGTAACATGACTTTTCCAAAAGCGAGGGTGTGGTAACAGGCCCCAAAACGTATTTAACAGTAAAACCAAGAAGGTGCAACTCTCCTTCAAGCAATGAGACAAACTTCAAATCTCCTGAATAGGAAAAAAAAAAAGAAGAGTTTTCCAGCTGATAGTCACCAGATTAACTGCAGTTTTCACTAGCATCCATGCGGGATGCCTGGCCATCACTTAGGACAGCCAGATCTGCTCAAACAACCACAAGGTGCTTGGGGCCTCTGCTCTGGGGATCTCTGGGAACAAGCAGATGGATGCTGGGAATGCTCAGCCTGGAGTCCACTGGAGAACTGCATACAGGAATGAGTATTTGCATTCTCCTGACAGTCTTCTCCTGTTGGACCTCACCAGATGAGAGCAGCAATTTTCTTAGCTTGGTGCCCAGGAGGGTAGAGAAGTAGAGAAGGCAACCAAGTGAAAGAGGTATCGACCATGTGTGTGTGCAGTATGGGATGTAGCAAATAGAGCTGGGTTGGAAGGTAAGACCTCAGTGCTCCAGAGACACCCCTCCTCCTTCAGAAAACAGCTAGGCAAGTGTGCATCTGCACTGGTGGGTCAAAACCACCTGTGCAGGCATATCCTATTTTCTGAGTCCTTCTTACAGAACACGTGGGGTTGCATCCACAGGGGCAGTGATGGTTCACACGGGCTGAAAGGTTTAGGGCTGCCTGGTAAGTGACCTGCACTTCCTGTCCTTGCAGGACTGGAAGGGTATGGGTGGGGATCCCCCAGTCTGCAGGCTACAGTGCCCCCCCAACCACCCTCCACCTGGCCGACCTCCATTACACACACACACACACACACACACGCAAAGAAGTGAGTGGACGCTCACTCTTCATGACTTAATGAGCTCTTTGCCTTTAGATTTTAATTCGCTGTACTATCAGTGATTTCAACATATCCACTATTAAATATCTACAGTATACTGTATGTTCACAATGACTTTCCAGCACATTAGGTGTGTTTTCTTCAAAAGGGGCCATTTGGGTGGCCTTGCGAATTTTCTGGGGCAGCTTCTGGAGTGTTAGGCAACGAGCAAGGGAGAGGAACCCAAATCGATGGCTTCCATCGTGGAATTAAAGGACTCTACCAAGCCCCACACATCACCATCACGTGAGCGTGGACTCAGAGCTACAAATGGCCGTCAAGCAAGTTTTGAAAGCCAGAGTTTGGTAACCCCCAACCATGCCTTCTCACCGCACTTCTTGGGCCTAACTTGATAGATTGATTCTGAAAACATACACTAATTTTTTAAATGTGAAACAGACCCACTTGTGTTAGGGCCTGCACAAACAGAGGACTAGAAGAGTGGAAACAGCATAAACAATGTTGTTTATATCCGAGGCCTGAGAAAACTGCTGCCCTTTCCTCCAAAATTGCAGGAAGTATCAGAGTAACCCCCACCCATTAAGGTGGAATAAGAACCATATTTTCCACAGGAATGGAGACAATTTTTCAGATAGACTGACATTAAAGGATCTTGGAGCAGGGGCACAATTAATAAAGGATGGGTTTCCCTCCAGCCTGCAACTAACTGCAAGGGCAGAAAATCCCCACCACAAACCAGGCTGAAAAGTTCAAACTCCATGAAACCAAACACAGTGAAAAGGGCAGATGTGGAGAAACACTGACCATTTTCCATTGTTCTCCTTCACTCCCGACCTCCTGGGGAGGCAGAGAGACAGGTTCCTGCAGCTGAGTACCTAAAAGGAGATTTTCATTGCATCGAGGGTAACCAGCCATGTGACCTGAGCCCTAAAGTTGGAGAGCCACACTGGTAGAGACCTGCCTTTCTCCCTTTCACATCAGTTGGCTTCCTTAATTCCTTTCTCCCATTCTTTCTTTCTTTTTTAATTGTTGTTGTTGCTTTAACAAAACTATATTTAAAAGCAAGCAACAGGAAGTTTTCACTTGGGAAGTTGAGGTTGAAGCACTCCGTGGCAAACAATGAACCAGGGAGATAAAGATGCAACGTGAACGGGCGGGAACAGACCTTTGCTAGTTTCCTGTCGGAGTCGTCTTGTGAGCATGTGTGAGGCCACGATACGGGCTAACAGTGCTAGTTTGCTTTTATTTACTCCAATTTATTTGTTCCTGTGAGAACCCCTATAAAAACAAAGTGTGGGGACACACAATGGAAGCCTTGCCATCTCCTCCTTGCCAGGGCTTTTATTTTCCACATTATCAAATGTTTTCATCAGTGGAGCTCAGCCCATTCATTCAACCCTGTGAATCACAACCCAGATCATATTGCATTGGGGGAAGAAAAAAAAAAAAAAACCAATGCATCGCCTGTATCAGCGAAAGAAAGAAAGAAAGAAATGTTTCCCTATCATCTTTTCCCTTTGATACTTGCAAACAGATTTGTGGCCCTTTGTCAGTGCCCTACAGTGGACACTTTGCCCCAGACGGCCAAGCAACTAGAACTTTTAAAGAAGTCAGCTTGCAATTCCATAACATAATTTTATCTCCATTCCCCTTTTGGGCCTCCTTCCCCAAACAGGTATCCATGTCAAAGGAGAACTCTTGAGTTGGGGGTTTGTTTGACCTAGGTCACACAAAGGTCAAGCTTTTCACCAGTTGTTAACACAAAGCTTCCAGCCAACCCACCCTCCAAATCCGGCTACACAGTCTGTTTCCATCTGCAAATGCACTATGCACATTGGATTTTTCTCAGTTTTGCAGGAACTAACAATCCCTTCACTGTGAAGTGGTCTCAGTGACAAATAAATAGGTCAGACACTCTTTGGTGAAACTGCAGGCGCTGAATTTGCCAAATATGGAAATGTAATGGATTTTGACTTTTTTCATTTTTAAAAAGGCTTTTTAAAGTGTTATTTTAAAACCAGTTGAACAGATTGCTTTATTCCTTTATTGAACTTCAAGGGATGCTGTCTTTTAAGCAGTTTTATGCAATCCAAACTGCATTTTTGCCTTTCTGAAAGAGATCAATATTTATTCAGATTGATTTTTAAGATTTACATGTGAAAAATAGATAAAATTGGATCAAATATAAACCAAAACTAATTCCGTCAACTCCCATGAAAGTCAATAAAGCCAAAATAAATTTAGCAGATTTCATCTACCTGCATTTGAGAATTGTTTTACTTCATTATTTCTTATAAACCTACTGAGCAGAAATTTGCTTAACTCTTGCCCATGCTTCTCTTACTGAAACAGTAAGACTCTCTATGGAATATTTTGCACTTGAATATTATCACCAGGATGGCATATGGCAAACTGGCGGGAGGCAGTTTATCTTCACCCTCTTTGTAAGCTAAAATTAGCACACGGTGTTTGCAGCATCCTACCCTTGACTCGGGCCAGGGTGGTAGTGTCCACAATGCCACGCTTGTTCCGTACCCTGCCAGCTTCCAGTATTTAAGCAAACCGGTTGAAGGTTTCTATTAACAACACAGATACATTTTAATGCAATAAAACCTCAAAATAGCACCAACGATGAAGAGCGAACTAGCTGCCGTATTAGGAATCGACCCGAGAAACCTTCCTTCATCTGATTCCTAAAATACGTAGCGTTTCGACTACAGAGGAGCTCGAATGTTTGCAGAGGCTAATCGTACCGAGTGGGATATACATACACGGGCCGCCAAAACCAAGAAACAATTACCCTCTTAGACAACTGAGGCATGTTTTTCTACTTGTTTGCCATACTCAGTTTTTCTTGGTAGAACGTTCTTGATGCTAAAAATGCGCCGTTGCTGAGAATTTCGTTTGCGCTTTCACAGGATTAAATGAAGGTGATCTGCCAATGGAAAGAGCTTACTCTTTAAACAGGAAAGCAGCTACTGGCTGGCTCTTTGAAAGGATTACAACACAAACAATGATTTTAAAAACAATGGAAGTGGTTCAAATAATACATCCCTTTTAGCTGGCCTGTAGCAGTGTGATCTCCTCAAATAGTTAAAAACAAAACCAAAAAAAAAAAAAAAAAAACCAAACTTGAGGAAGAATTAAGCTGACTGGCACCCAGATTCCGCAGGTGAGCAGTAGAAGGATATTTACCTCTTAGGAACAGAGAGCGCCTCCGTCGCTTAATGCCATTTACTAAAACAGATGCGCAGGAACACGATTTTGCCGGGAATCTCACCAGCCGCTATCAGGCTGAAGTTTCTATTACCTCTGTGTGCCAGGACATATGTATTCAGTTTGTCACCAACAGATTAAGTCCAAGATGACAAATAAACCTTCATGTTGTCCATTGATTTATATCAAAAGATTAAAAAAAAAAAAGTCTTCATCACCTCTCGAAAGGAGGAGGAAAAAAAGATAATTTCTCAAAACCTCACTGTATACCGGACCTAGTCATGTTACCCTCAGAAGACTCCATTTGATAAAGGGGGAAAAATGTAAACCCCCCCCCAAATATTGTAAGGCAACTTCATATATGATTTTACTAAAGTGATGATTTCACTTGGTGTAACATGTGACTCCATCTCTCCCAGTCACTCCTGACCCACACACTCCCCGCCTCCCCCCCCCCCAGCATAGATAGAGTACACAGGAAAAACTCAGGATACAAATATTTAAATATGTAAGTCACTTGGAAATTTCAGTAATAACCAAATAAAAGTTATATATTCCTATTCTATTCAAAAAGCCAGTGTGCATCTGGACCTTTTCCGCTCTGTGTGTACAAGAATCACATCCATAACACTACTTTGCACCTAGCTATTCATCAAACTCACATATCTGTACTTTTTGATTGCTGTTACCAATGCCGAGTCCCAGATTCAGAATTTCTCCTCACTGACCATGAAATTATGTGGAATTTACCGACCTTCGGCAAATTCCAATCTCTACGTTTATTGAAAGCTCTTCATTCTATCCAGGTTCGCTCAACTTGGTTCTTTGAATTTCAGTATTTCAGAAGTTAAGGAAAATGTTTCAATGGCCTAGCCCAGGCTCTTTCATTTCCAGAAGAAATTTCAACCCTGTGAGGTTCTGGGGGTGGTCCAAGCCCGAGCACAGGGCTTGGGTGTTGACCAGTGGGGACAGAACCTGAACAGTTGTCCTCAATGATAGCAGTCTGCGCCCGCCACACAGCCTCTGAGAAAGACCCTTAAAAGTTCCCAGCGTGAAGCACACATCAGCAAGTATCTAAAATAGGAATTGATCACTATGAGCTGATGCTCACATAAAATCAAGCACAGCTCTATTCTCCTGATGTTTTAGCATTTGTTTCTGAGATGCCAAAATAAGTGGTTCAGCACTGTGATGGGAGGAGTAGGTGCCGTTGATTCATCTATATTCTCAGAACTGCATGGATTCTTAAATATTCTTTTTTACCGAAGGGGAATATTTAGTAATATAAACACATATGTGTGTGCATCGTGTATTTAGACAAAGCAAATATGGCAAAATGTTAACAACGGTTGAAACGGACTGGTGAGTTATGGGTACTTCTTAAACTATTTATTTGGGTTTTTTCTGCATGTACGAAAATATTCATAATAAAAGGTTGAGAAGATGCTACCGAATAACACGTGGAAAAAGAATCTCAATGCAAGGCTGCACAAGTGCAGCTCTGTGTTTTTCCATCCTCTGGGTATCATCCTCGGCCTTGCAGTGGGCCACTGCATTGTGCCACGATGGAACAGAGTCATCACTGCACGTATCAGAAATGCCTCTCTTTAAAAGGAACCGGATCGTGTTCGGTTGTTAGGAAACCACCCCTATTCCCTCAAAGAGGGATGGCTTTGCAACTAATACCAAAAATTCAAACCCATTCCTGTGCCATGAGTGAGTGGTCACAGAAAGAAATTAAAATAGTCAAAATGGGAATTAGACTCTCTGCTGCCATCATAATGGGGCCACAATACTGTCAATATAAAGAAGGGCATGAAGAGGCATGAACAATGAGGTGGGGGAGAGGAAGGGCGGGCAGTCAGCACCACCAGTAATTCTGCAGGTGAAAGAAGTCGTAGAGCTAATTTGCTATAAACAAAGACCTGCCCATATGTTTAGTTTCACCTCTTCACAACCACCCATGATCAACTTTTCCTATTCGCTATGGATAGGCATGAGATTTTTTTAACCAATTGCAATTACTATAAATCTAGTCCTTAAGATTAAAAAAATATATATATTTGGCAAAACTCATCTGTGATACTAAGGATTATCTTCCTAGATCATAAAATTTGCTGGTGACATGGCATCCTGAAATGGAAAGGCCTGATACTGTCCAACAGCTTCTTCAAAAGCCAAAGATTACTGTGACAAGATAAGACCGGAGACGCAAGAAGAAACTTTGTTATGTTCCCCACCTAAGCTGGGCTCTCGGGTGCATCCTCTGAGAACACAGAACTCAACCCAATCTGATCACCGGCAAGGGGAACGCTATTCAACACACCACCCTGACTCTCCCTGCAAACCTCCTCTTCTCATAAACACCTTAAGACATGGTGTAGAGAACTCTAGAAGGATCTTTGCTTTAAAAGAACCCAGCAGACCAGTGGCCTTGTGGTAAGAAAGGTGGGCCGTTTTTACCCATTTCTCTTCTTAATTATTTACTTCCTCATCATTGCCTCCTAATGTAAAAGTGACAGACATGACTTGGGACATTTGAGAGTGGTGGATGATAGAAGGGAGTCTTGTATGAGTAGAAATCTCAGGGGCCCACCAAGTTTAGAATGACCCTGTCCTGACACAAAAGGGCAAACACTCTCTACTGTGCAGTGAGTAGCACTAGATTCTCGATTCCTTGTTACACCGTCACTCACACTCAGAAACGAGCACCAGTCCTAGACAGAGTTTCTTTTCTGAAGAGAGAAGAACAAACCAAATGATAATGATGATGATGATGATGACGATGATGATGATGATGATGGCAGCTGATACATAGACACATACTATGTGCCAGGCATTGTTCTAAGTTCTATACATCAACTTGTTTGGTCTTCTCAACAACCCTGTACATAGGTACTAATACCACCCTATTTTATTTTTAGGTAAGTTTAGCTGTTTTCCTGCACAAGGAAGTTAAATCCACACCGTTTTTCCATGAGGAAAGACCACTGAATGGAAGACTGCTTCAGTTCTATTCTACTCATCTACTGAAACCCCCTTATGCCTGAAGATTAATGAAACGCGTCAACTGAATTGGATGAAAGAGAAGGTAACTCTTAAAGAGAACAGCATCACAAAGAGGCTTGTTCCAGACATTTCCTAATTCGGGATTGAGGGGGAGGATCAAACACTGGACTGGAAGTTCCTTGAGGGCAGGAATTGGTCTTATTTGTCCTTGTTGTCTCAGGATTTAGCACAGAGCCTGGTATGCAGGAGGTAGTCTGTGAATGAATGGATGAATGAACGAAATATAAGGCTTAGCAACACTTCATCACTTCCTTCTAAAGATCCTTCTACTTTATTCTCTCTTCTTTCTTCCTAACGATAGAGAACTGGTGAATGCACTTCAAAAGTAAGCAAACCAAGGAGATAACAGTTGCTAGGTTTCTTCTCAACCTCGTACACAAGGACATCCTCTGAGAACACAGAACTCAACCCAATCTGATCATCGGCAAGGGGAAGGCCATTCAACACACCACCCTGACTCTCCCTGCAAACCTGACAAGGAAGGTGTCAGAGTTGAAAGACCTGGCTGATTCAGGTCCCAGTAGACCCCGTCCAACCTTGGGTAATTCTCACCTATGAAACAGAGATGTGGGGAGCTGCCCTGCTAGGAGATTGGTGGTGGAAGGCCCACAAATTAGGTTAGATGGACACATTTCATAGACTGAAGTCATGAAAAATTGTTATTTTTAGTAGATACTTCCTTCCCATTGCCCAGCACTGTATACGGCTTATCGTGGGTGTTCAATAAATATCTGTTAAGAAATGGAAGATATGAACAAAAGAGCACATGGGTCCTGATACTTTAAATCCCAACTCATAAGACTTCCTCCAACAGGTTCACAGTGGTCAGGGCTGCCCTCTGGAGAAAGAGGTTGAGTCAGGTAAAGGGGCCTTTATTTCTTGGGGTTGGAATTGGGAAAGTTACACCCAACGGCACATCAAAACAGACACCACTGTCAGCCTCACGGAGAAGCAGGACTCCCGGGCGGGGCGGGGGGAGGGGAAGCAAAGAAGAGACTAAAGGGACTGAAGTCTTGAGAACCCAGCCGATGGCCCTCAAGGCTCGCGCCCCTCTTCCCTCTGCCCCTTCCCCCAGCACCCCCCGGGTCACAAGCAGAGAAATGGCAGCGTCATCGCTGTCACTCTACTCCTCTGAAATAGGAACCTGGATTAGCTCTGGCTGGCTGAAGCTCAACCCAGATAAGTCCAGGGCAACGCTGATAGGCAGCGGGAAGGAATTTGAGGAAGTGACAAGAAATGCCACGTCATCCGCCATAAAGAAAGCTTTCCCACAAAGTGGCCTGGGAGGTGGCTTCGCAGCGACTGGTGCTCAGAAAAATGCAGATAAACGCAGAAGTCTCTCTAGCAGCAGGATAGAGGGCCAGCCACAAACAATTCATGTCCTTGCCACATCCTTCAGTGACTGCGAGGAGGAAAGGGAGCACTCCCCGCCCACACTCTCCTCCTCGGAGCAGCCCAGGGTGAGGAGCCTGAGCTGAGAGTCCCAGGCCTCCCCCCCCACACCTCCTGCTGCAGGGGAGCGGGACACGGGGGCAGCACTGTCCCCTCTGCCCACCTCCATCTAATGTAGTCATCACAGGAGCCCCGGCCATCCCGAGGATGTGATTTGGAACAGAGATTCTAGGTTACAGCCTCTCTGCCACAGGGAAGGGTAGGTGCCACGGCAGAAATAAACTCTTCCTAATTTCATTCACCAAGTAATGGACATCATAATAATCTGCTGTGGCATCTGTCACTGCAGACATTTCCACTGTTCTTCACAGAAAAGTTTCACAGAAAAGTGGAAGTCAGCAAGCAGTTATTCTCCGAAGAAATCCACAAGTAAAAGCAAAGGGGCCTCGGAAGGAGCCCGGGGAGGGTGGAAGTCCTCTGTTCTGTCACCGTCTTCTGAAAGACAGCGTGACATTCCCGGGTGGTTACAGATGCCACGGCTTTCTTTACTTATATTTGAAAATTTCATTCAATGGACCTGTTCTCACAAAAAAAAAAAAAAAAAAAAAGTGTCATCCAAAGCTTCGCCTGAGATAACCCTCCCGAGAGAACCTGTACTTTGAAAAACAGAGCAAATGGTCAAACATTTTTTTAGAAAAAAAAAAGATTGAGCCTGTATTATTAAATCATACCAGTGACTACCTGAAAGGATACCCAGTTCATAAATCCCACAGCCAGGGTTCTAAAGCTCTCTGCAGGAAATTCTTAGATTCTGGAATCTCAAGCTGCCCCCCGACTTCTGTCTAGAGAGAAACCTCCAGCCCTGGGTCGCTAGTATCCCAGAGCTCTCATAAGGGCCACACTCGTCAGCAGACCAGATTTTCATCCTAGGTAGCCGGGAAAATATTCCAAGACAGTACACCGTTACTCAGAACTCTCTGAGAACACAGCAGATAGGAAATGATAGGAATCACATTTACTTACTCTCACATATTAGCATTAAATTATTAGTTGTATTAGTGTCTTAGGTTTACATTAAACTTGCAAATCATATAGACCCTTATTTCCATTCTATGAGCATCTCGATTTTTTTTTTCCCCTGCACGCATATCTAATCATTTGCTTACCTCTTATCACTCCGGGAACCCACAGTTTTTAATTCCATGGATTTCCACAGGGCAAGAATCTAGGCCACCGTTTATGCACAGAAATCAATTCATCCATCACTACACTATGCATCAAAACAACATTTTAAGAGCAAAAGTTGAAGCCGGTGGCGTCAAGCCAAAGCACCTCTCCTCGCAAGGAAAATGCAGTGGGATCTTTAAGAGCCAGAAGGACAGGTCACCCCCAGGCTCTATGCCTTGCCAAGACGCGGGGAATCCATAATGGCCCCGAGTTTCTGGATTCAAATCTGGAACTTAAGGCTGGGTGCCCAAAGACAAGTGCTGATGGTCACAACCCCCAGGGTACTTTTGCGGTAAATACATTCACCGGGTCAAATTTTCTCTCTCCTTGCCCCTGGTCAAATCACGAAACAGTGGTACTTTCATGTTTTTGATTAGAATCTGAAAGAGCATTTTTTGCACCATGGTGCTTTTCTACGAGATCTGCATCTCCGAAACACAGTATTATATTAACGGGACAGTTTCAAAAGAAGTCCTGTTGCTAAACATCGTAAATCACAGGAACGTCATCGGCCTCTTCTAAAACCGTATTCAGTCTGCTAACCACACCATTCACAAGTTACAACAATCTATGCAAATGTCCGTTAAAACTATAAGAACGTCCCCCCCACGCCCCCCCCCAACCCAGCAACCCCCGTCTCCCAGCCCCATATCCTTTTCCCACAGGCCAAATGAAGGTGAATTAAGAAAATCTGGCAAAGGGTACGCCGGGCTATTGCCATTTCCCACAGCAAATGGGGTATTTTCCTCTGGGAATAAAACATTTTCTTTAAACTACTGTTTATAACCCTTATCAGCTCAACAGCAATAGAGCCATCAAGTCCAATCTCTTGTGGAAAAAAGTCAAGGTCAACAAGTACTTGCATTTTTGTTTATCTTTAGCTGCAATTGCTACTGACATTCAATTGGGTAATAAACACGAGGTCTGTCAAATGTTCCCAATGAACAGGTGATCCAAAAGCTATCTCAGAACAAGGCCACTGCCAGGTAATCAAACAGTCCTGTTATTACAATTATGATTTGAGTCCATTTATTTAGAGGGGCAAACATCAGTCAGTCCTGAAGGGATATTGCCCTACCATTCCCACCACACCACTGGGGAATGGAATTGAGGAAGTCCAGGAGGGCCCTGGCTGGAATGACAGTAATGTGTGCGCTCCCACGGGCGGAGAACCACCCAAAGGAGAGGCTTTCTCCCCGTCCCTCCTGGGTGGAAAGGCAATTTCGTGCAGCTCGATGCGGCCTTGTCCTCTGTGCTATGCCGCCCGGGTTCCTGAGCCCAGCTGCCTCTCTCTGCCTGAAAACCAATTCTACGGTTCTGTGTGTGTGTCTATTTGGAATCGTTGCATTATCCCTTTAAGCCGGCATGGTTGCTACATTAGAAGACACTTCATTTTAGCTTGAAGAGTGCTGGGATTTGTTCAGCATGTTTAATTCTAAGGAGTCAGATAGATATTTGGAATAAAGGCCACATACTTCTTTCCAGTCCATCGTGAAACTCACTGTTATCAACAGGAACTATGCATTTGGATCCGGGCAGCACCTGGCTCCACGCCATTTTCGACTTACAGATTAAAAATAGAATCTGTTCCAGCTGCAAAGTAAGACACGTTAAACCTACCGCCTTCCAATCTGAAATATGAAAATTGAATCTAAGGACCATGGCCACTATCTAAGGCGAGGACTCTGGGCCACATAATGCAAACCTATTGTCTCCACTTCAGTTATGAAAAACGAGCCTAAGAGTAATGATTATGCTTCTTGCGATGTAGCTTTTATTAACATTCTATCATTGAGCAGAGCAATTAACGTTTTCCAAAGCCGACCCCTTTCCTATCAAGAGCATCGGGACATCTGGAATCGAAGAGAAGGACAATCCTCCTAAAAATACCCAAACCCACATCCTGGGAAAGAAAGTGAAAACCAAAAAGGAGCAAATGGAAAAATTCTGGATACACAAAATGAAGTACACGGGTTTTCAGGGTTTTCAGGCCGACTTTCAACGTAGGCACACAAAGTACCAGGTGATAGTGACGTTAGTCTAATAAAATGTGTAGTTTCAATATACAAAAAAAACTATTTTTCATGCTTTAGCATTCTGGTAAACGCGACCAGAACTGCATCAGCAGCCCGGGCGTACACTATTCCCGGTCCCGGAGCCTCCGCAGTCCTGGGCAGGTGATCTGAAGACTCTCCAGAGGCAGAAACCCTAACCAGCCGGGAAGGGGAAGGGGCCGGAGCGCACGGGCCTGAGCGTCCAGTGGGAGCCCCGAGCACCGAGGCCCGTGTGACAAAACATCGACTCTGCAAATACTCAGGAAATGTTCATCAATCAGCTGTCAAGCCGAGGGGGAAGTCACCTCCTTTTCAGAGCAGTAAACTGATGAAATGAGTCACGGAATTCCCATGACAGCGTGGCTGGCCTCTTCCTTTCTACCCAGGCCACGGTCCCCACGGGCCGGGCCCTGCCCCGGGAAGCGGGGCGGCGACTTCCGTGGGTGCCCCTCGGGAAGGGGGAGGAGAAGCGCTGCTTCTGGCCAGCCGGGCCGGGAGGAGAGCCCACGCAGGGCCCGCGGCCCCCGTGTTGTCCCCGTGCGTGGAGGGGAAGCTACGCGCAGGAGACCGGGCCGCGGCCGCGAGGGGCCTGTGCGCGGGCAGCGGCGTCCTGAGCGCTGCCACCTGCCAGGCTGTCCCCAGTCCACTCCCCGGGCGTCCCCTCGGCCCGGCCGGGCTCCCCAGGCCTCCCCAACTGCCCTGCCTTAAGTCAGGGCCTCCACGTTTTGGGGCGACTGCAGCCTGACTCCCGCTGCCCTGCATCTGTTCCTCCCGCACTCAGCTCCGCACGACGCCACCCTAACATTGTCCGCGACGCCCCCCGGCCTCCCAAGCGGACTCCCCACTCCTGAAGACGACAGATAGGATCCCCACGGTCGGCCCCCGCGGCCTCTGGCCTCCCCGCAGACCCCCTCCCCCCGAAGCCACCCTCAGCGCCTCCAGGGCTCGTGCTCCCACCTTCCTCCTCGCCTTCGCACCAACTCACTTCTTTGCCTCACGCGTCCTTCTACGTCTCCACCTGCGCCGAGTCCCCATCACACACTCGGCCCCGTGGAAGGCTGAGGCTGGAAGACTAAGACTGCGAACGGAAAGCTGACCGGGGCGAGGGCCAACTCCGGGGATGGGAGTGCCATGGGGAGAAGGACCCCCATCCGGGTCCCCTTCGGGCTCCGTGAGAAAGGGCGCTGTGGCGGAGTAAGGATGCGCCCACGGAACGACACGGGGAGGCCACGCCTGTGCCAGGTACTTGCTCCATCTCTGCCAGGTTGGCAGGCGCCCCTCTTCCACTTCCACGTGCCCCTGGGCCTACTCAGTCACGAGCCTTAACCTACTGCGTGTTAGGGGCCCACCCCGCCACTGGACGGTCAGCTTCCGGGGGCCAGGAAAGCCCTCTTCGCCCCGAGTTCTCACATTGGTCACAGGACTGGCACATAGCAGACGTTCACCTAATACTTATTAAAAGTTAGGGAACGGTGTGATTTCTGCTTTCCCTCTATTATCTTTGAGAATACTCCTCCCCGAAGCTTTAAGTATACAACATCAAGCAAGATTTTTTTTTTTTTTTTTGCACTGAATGTATTCCCTTCACATAAGGGGGTATGTTGGTGCTGGGAGATGGTGAACCCGATATTCGTAACGCACAGCCCCCCTCTGATTTTAAATGGGCTGAAGTCACAGTCCCTCGAACGTCCATATTTAAAGAGTGTGGTACCTGAATCTTCGCAAGCCAGCACCCTACTTCCTCACGGCCTGATGAATGTCTCAGGTGCCACCAATCCTGTTTCAGGGGACAATGACCAGCATGACAGGAGCATTCTCACCGTCGTCACTGGTCCCAGGGACAGGGAGAAAAGACTGGGAAATGGAGCTGGCACATCATGCAATGGGCAGGGGAAGGAGACGCAGAAGGGGGAAAGGCGTCGTCGTGAGACAACTGGCACCCTGGACTCGGGTTGAGAGAGGCCTCCATCTCTTTCAACCAGGGAGGTCGAGACTTGCTTAGGTGCCAAGGAGCCGAAGGAAGACTGGGCTGACCCTGAATCCAGGCATCTATCTGTCTCGTCAAACGGGTGAATCAAATATTTACCTGGCACGGGTTGCGTCTGCAGCACTGCGCTAGGAGCTGGGCAAGTGCAAGGGGGGCCATGTCACCCACTGGATTCCCCGGGTGAGGACACACACGAGGATCTCTCTCCAGGCTTCACCCCATTCAACGGGATTCTTCCAAACAACGTTCACGGACGGACGCTGTAAATCTTGTAACTGATTCTATTTCACTCTTCATTTTGGCTGCTGGGTAGCTGAGAGCCACGCTGACTACTTCCAGCAACTGCACGTGGCCCTTGACAGTCCGCACGGCCCCGTGCTGCCCTTCTGGCTGGCCTCTTGCTTGTTTTCCTTTCACTCTCCTTTCTTCACATCCCGACTTTCTCCTATCGTACGCTATGTGCTTTTGTTAACCTCCTTAACCCTTCCTTAGAACGGAGAGAATTTAGAAGTACATTTTAAAATTAAGAGAGACCCTCCTCTCCCGAAGTGTCCAAATACAAGGGCACTCAGGTGCTGTGTGTCCCGCCGTGAGAGGGGCCCTCAAGGGAAGATTCAAACCAAGACAAAGGAAATGTTTAAAGGGACAGCGTTGATCAAACACTCATAATCTAGCAACACGCACGTCAGGATTTTCTACCCTCACCCCCAATTCCCCCTTCCTGACAAAGATACCAATTTGAAGAAAGCTGGCGATTTTCTAGGTACGTTCATACCCTCTTTTTCTCCTGATATGGAAAGAAGCAGAAGAAAGTTCTATGTCTTTCATCCTTTGTTAGGAAACGAGGTGAGCTATGTCTAGGAGGGAATGCATATGGGTTGATATTGGTAAATGGGGGAAAGCCAAAGCTAATTGTACTAATCAAACAGAATGCTTTTAGGTTAAGTAATTATGGAAAATTATCTGCAAGACTGAACTAATCCACAAAGCCAGACACTTGAGCAAAACCCAACTTACCAACTACACTTCTGGGACCAATCAATGTAAGAGGTAGACAACGCCTACCTCTTTTTAAGGAAAATGCTTGGCATAAATTTACTGTTTGGGTTAGTTTTTGCTAGGCCAACAGCCAAAACCTCTACCACTATCCTTAATTAGTGCTCGCATTCGTGGAGGAAAGAGATAAATTCAGGAGCAGAGCTGACTATCACAATCCCACGGGATGGAATCATGTCTGCTGCTGGGAACAGAAGAGACATAAAAGCCCAGGGTGACATGGGCTGGGTCCTGTCTCAGCATTCGTTGTTCACCCTGCCCAAAGGTTCCTTAAAAGACCCTAAAATGTTGCTGCCAGCCCCCACCCACCCTCTCCTAGAAGCCCGTGTGGGGCCACAGGATGGTGCCCAAGAGTAGGAGTAGGTGATTATGTGGGCGGCACGATTTAAGGTGCATCCCCTAAGCCCATCTACCACCAATTCTGAAAAGACTACCCGTTGAGTCTTTTCTTGAGTGCTTCTGTTAAAATGTATCTCAGGGAGTCAGGACAGGTGAGACCTCAATATCTATTTACATTTTGACTGAGACTGCCACGTGATTAGCCATCTGGCACCCAGAAGAGATCAGTGCTCAGAGAACGTGGTGTAATCACAGTTTGAAAGCACGAGAGGGTTCCCAGTCCTCTTGAATAAATAATTATCCACCCATGGCCATGTGCCCGTAACTATTCCGGGCGCAGGAGATGTAAAGATGAAGAAGACACAGTCCCTTCGCAGGAAGCATCCCGGGGAGGCTGATGCACGGGTGGCTCACTTCAATATATGAGAAAGGTTAAGACATGGGATACCATGACCACACAGAAGAGGGTGACTCCCTCCGATCTG
The DNA here is from genome assembly GCF_053574225.1 of Canis aureus. Classification (NCBI taxonomy): domain Eukaryota; kingdom Metazoa; phylum Chordata; class Mammalia; order Carnivora; family Canidae; genus Canis; species Canis aureus. Next base: position 68,733,362 of record NC_135621.1, on the reverse strand, counting down.
GGAGTTCACAGACTACTTGCTGAAGATGACACTTGAATTAAGTTCAGAAGTTTTTAACTCAGGGCTACTACAGAACCTCCCTCCTTGGGGGGCCCAGGGTTAGAACTCAGAAGACCCCTGTACTTGGGAGGGGAAAGAAAGATTTACCTCTTATTCTCACTAACCTCTAACTGGAATTATATTTCTTCCAAGTGCGTATCTAGGTAAGTAACAAACCACAGCACCATTAGCAGGACCTGTAGCTTTGTCACCAAAGGAAATCATATTTACATACAACAATACGGTTGTTACAAACATCGTAAAAACATCATTTACATTCATCACTATTTCAAAAATGTGGTAGACGATAGAATCACTGCCAGACCTCGTTATTTAATGCATATTTAACAAAGCTCTTATATCATTTTATTACAGTTTGTTTTTTAAAATATTTTGATAATTGGATTTCAATTTAATTAGCTTCCCTTGTAGTCCTATGTATTTTATTTTATACATTTATAAAAATATTACACTGACAAGGCATCCATTGACCTTGCCAGATATCCAAAGGCATCCCCTTTCCCCCAAAATGGCAGAGTTCCCTGCGAAGGATGAGAACGAGTCAGCAGCCACGTGACTAACGGTGGAGAAAGCAATGGTGACCCCAGTGGTCAAGGCAGCAGAGGCCCCCAGTGGCCACGTGGCTACGCAGGAGGGCCGAACCAAGTTCGCAAGAGTAGACCGTGGATCCAAGTTGATCTCACGGGGCCCACCAGAGGCTGAACCAAGGGAGAGGTGTCCGTCTGCAAGCTAGGCCAAATATCTCACACCTTGGCTTTTGGTCAACAGCCCCGACCACAGCGTTCACCGCGTCTGGGTCGTTGGCATATTGTGAAATAAACACACTCAGAGCTCCCCAAGAATACTCGTTATTTAGAGAATATTCCGCTTACACAAGCTTGATGCTCTTGGTGGCACACACAAACTTTCTGAGGGCAAATAATACGACCTACTCATTCTTAGAGCCTCATACGGAGCACCTGCCATGTAATAAGTGCTTTTAATCCATTTTTGACGCCTTGACTCAAATGTATACATTTACCTCCCCACCCCTCACCTTAAATACAATTCTTGATAATATTTTGGCTCATCCGCAGGAGCAATTACAATTCGCAACTCTTTTTTTTTTATCTCCTTGGGCTACATTAAATGGATACTTCCCTAAAATTAACTTCCTTGCTTCTGCCTTGCCAAGAATGACACGGTGCGAAGAATCCACCACTGGGACAATGGGTTCTCTCCTGGTTTATTTTCTTGGGTAGAAACTGAAACACGTGTTTAAGCTGTGCCAGGCAGGCTGTGTGTGGTAGCCCTGGAATGCCTAAGGAAGGCTGACCTGAAAAACAAGTTACTGCTTTATGGCTTAAAACCCCATGCAGAATCAAGAAGGGAAAGAAAGTGGGAGAGAATAAGAGAAAAGAAAGGCCTTAGTTACAAACTGCGTTAAAGAATCAAATAATGACACCTTAAGATCTGGGTTTTTAAAGCTCGGGTTGCCATTTTTATCATTAACACGAGGCAATAAAACCTATGTTATTAATGTGAGTGTGGACTATGTTCTTTTATATGTGATGCACTTGGGGGAAAAATGCCTCACAGCTCTGGAAAGAAAGGACTGAGCATTACAAACAACTAACTCTGAGTCCACTACAATAGAAAATATATTCCACTCTCACCGAAAAGCTAATGCTGTTGCAGCCAGAGAGGCCTTCTCTGATTTACAGCAGGCTGAGGGCAACTGAGAAGAAGATATATATATATATTTTTTTTTTTTTTTAAGTTTTCACACTTCCTGGCTGCAGAGCCAAATGATGAATTGACATAACATCATTATTCATATGATTCTTCACCACTCATTTTTTATTTAAAACTATCACATGACTCTTGCGAGACCAGTGTAATTAATTCTAGGAAAGTCAGAGAGAATTGGGGTATAACCTCAGAAGTTCTACAAGTCACGCTGGAGCTGGTGTTTCTTAAGAGGCAACCGCAGCAGCAACAACAACGAAAACCCATGCAACTCGCTCGCATCCATCACCTGCAACAAAACTCCGCTGTCGGCACAGGTGACGGTGGCAAGCGTCGGGAGCAAGCTCCGCATCACTTAGGGACCCCGCCACCACATCGCAACCCAAGGGGAAAAACAGAATTGCGGTTTTAAGGCCGTACCTAACAAGTGTCATTATTTTAAAATTTTAAATTCAAAAATTAGAGTAGGAATTTGATAAGATATCCGGACCGTGAGTCCACACATAAATAAAAATGAGCCATCAACAGAAAATATAAGACACGACCCTGTCGGCTAATGCCCCGTCTCTTCCAATCGAGGGTCAGACCTATTCAAAGCCAATCACAGGAGGATGGAATCAGTAAAGGTCAATCAAAGGCAGGCTGAAACTCCAACTGTCTAGCTGACCTTCAGAGCTTGTGACAAATTGGTATCAGTCAATGTCAACTAATGACAGGAGCTCTTTGGCTAATCAATTGTTCTAAAAATGATCAAGAAAACTACTCACAGGACAGCTCATTTTCACATCAATGCCTGTGAAGTATGAAAAGCTCATTTTTTTGAGTTTTTAATAAGCTCATAAGTAAAGCAGTTACTTGGTAACAGAGGTCACCTTACTGAAAAGACAGAACCTTTGTCTGCCTTTTACATATTCTTTTATTACCATATTATAGTAAAATTATGCCATGGATATGCCAGAGGGCTACATAATAAAGTAGGTAACACTTCATGCACTCCCTGCAACAAATACTTCTGTGTCGGAGGGAAATATATTTGGGAGTAAATAATAATTTCGAATGCGTCTTTCAGTGGCTCGAGATGAAAAACACTGACCTGGAGCTTACCAGCAATATCGCCCTACTAGTCAGGGAAGATGCACTCTCCGCGCAAACACTCGCAGCCAAGTGCGTGCCCCCCTAAATAGACAGTTACCACTTTTTAGGTGATGAAGTCATTTTCCTTTGTTTTTAAGATGACCTGCTTTGGTGATGCCAGAAGTCAAGAGAATGGAGAACAGCAAACAGTTACTTGCACTGGATGAGTCAACAGAGAAGGAAAGGTGACTACGGCACGAGGTGTTCTGGGGAACACAGTTCTCTGTCTCTGCATCTCGTCCAACGTGTTTGATAAGTTAATGATAAGGACCTTTTGATAACAGGGATCTGCTGAATGTAACCACTTCCCCTTTCTTTTTTACACCTGACTTTTCTTCCCATCAGGAAATCGTTTTCCCCTTCCGCCTGCCACTGCATGCAAAGGCCACCCTTTCATCTGCAGACCCACATGAAATGTAACCAAAGTAACGCGCGGGGCTGCCGTGGTCTGAGGGCCGAGGCCTGCGGTCACAATGATATTTTACTTTCCTCTCCGAAGCGTGTTAGTCAAAAAAAAAACCTGAGGGCACCATTGAAATCCAAGAAGTCCCCGCAGAAGTGTAAGACTTAAGAAGTAAGTGTGAGCAAACAGAGATCGTTCAAGCTACCCTGACCGACAGACAGACGGAATGGAAAAAAAAAAAAAAACCCAAACAAACATTTGTTTGATTCACAGGGTTCTTGGGTTATTATAAACACTGTTTTAAAAATCTGTCGGGATTTAAAAACAAAAACAAAACAAAACAAAACAAAAGAAAGAAAACCGTTCCTAAACAAGCAGCGTCCACTTTGTGTTTTCATCTGAAAACCTGCAGATTAGAGATCACATCCCAAACCTGACTTGCTTGCGGGTAGTTTGTCAAATTAAAATATCTTCTGTGGCCTGCACCGCTCTCGAGTCGTCCATAGGAAAGAAATAAAGGAGGGAGGGCGACACTTAAGCCGAGCCATAATTGGAAGTATGTGAAAAATGAAGTGTCAGTTTGGTCAATAAAGGGCAAAGGTCAAGGGGAACTGCAGCCCAAACTCTGGGAGAAATGTGCTCATTAAGACACCCAATCAGAGCGCGCCTTGCCACCTATCCCATTATTCATCGGACAGCTGACTGTTTCCAATGCCCGGGTTTGGGCTGTTATTACTTTTCTTCTTCATGTAAAAAGGCGAGCTGGTATATAAATCCTTGCTTAGTCATCTGGAACATAACGTGGCCCTTCCCGCCGCCCCCTCCGCTCCACGCCTCCTCCAGGCCCGGCTGTGCCTGCTGGCCTCCCAAGCCTGGAACAACTGCCTTCAGATTCCCTTCAATAATAAATGGGATTGCCTTCCGCCTATAGGTTCCCTGAACTCATACAAAAGCTGGAGCGGGGGTGGGAGGGCGGGGAGGGACACTGGGAGGCATTACAACTATTGACACATTATTAGAAAGAAATAGCAGTGCTTTTCAATTATTCCTCTTTAAAGAAACATGCTGGTTTGGCCTTCTTCTTCTTCTTTTTATTTTTTTTTTTTTTAAGTGGGAGCCAAGATACTATTGTGGAACTGAGTCCTGCCCCCAAAAAGGAGAAGTTCAGAAGTGGGTCTTAGAGGTTTCAGCGATCATTAAGGCCCTTTAGACTTGAGATGTTTTACATCAAATTTCGACGTAGAAATAATACTTTTTCTTTTTCCTCACAAAAGAGGAAAATGAGATGAGCTGTAAATGGGAAATGCTCTGCAAGAGAGATGCCCTTATTTGTTTTGTATGCTCCTATTCTCCACTCAGTAAATCTCTGAATGAGTGAAATGGTATAGGCTCTTAATGCATAATACAAATTAATCATATCAATCATCACGGTCCGCTGGAAATACCTCAATCATTCCACTTAACACACACACACACACACACAAAACTAGATTCTCACTCCCCAGCAGAGTATAAGCCCCCTGAGGCTAACGCCGGTTCTGGCATATTCACAGCTCCGTCATCACCACTACAGAGACGGGCGGGCCCAGTGCCCACACTGGGGAAAGAGATCTCAACTTGGGTTTAACAGGAAGAGTATCCACCGATGGTCTGTTTTCCATTCCCAGCCACACTAAATCACTGGGAGACACAGGCATGGGGAGCTTGGGCTCTGGAGTCACACTGTGTGGGTTCAGGTCCCGACTCTACCACCACCTGGTAGATGACTTTGGGCAAGTCTCCCAGCCTCTCTGAACCTCTGTGATCTCCTTTACAAAGTGAGAGATGGAAATGCCTACGCTGACACCCCTTAATATGTTACTGGATTCTTTTATTACTGTCATATACTCATCTCTCTTGACTTTGAACCAAAAAAAAAAAAAAAAAAAAAGGAAATGCAAAATGTGGTCAGTCACGGCTAAAGCTGCTTGCAAGTTGTAGAGTGACTGCAACAGGCCTCCCGGGAAAGAGTTCAAATTCGGTGGGGCAAAGGCACCAGGTGGGCGTGGTGTTCTCCTGCTCCAGACCACGCGCTTCCTAGAGGAGGCCCTGACTGTGGTCAGCAGGGCAGCTGCCCACGGTGGGACAGAAAAGACATGAGAGAGTCGCGTATCTGCCGATGTGCACCTCATCTTATTTACAAGACGCGGCCTGGGGTCCCCATCCTACAGGACTTACAAAGCAAGGCCAAGAGACAAGATCCTAAGGCTGAGTCTGACAGTTACTTCCACATTTCTGAGCTTTACTTTTTTCCCTTCTGAAATGGGAAAGGGGCCAAATGATAGGGATAAAAATCAAAATTCAACCTCCTATCTTTGAGAGTGCTTTGAGGCAGTTAAGGTGTACACAAAAACCGATGTCATAGCAACAGCAGCAGAACCCCCACCACCACCACCAAATACAGATGTCTGGCCTTCCTTCTAAATGCCAGCTTTATAAAGGAGCCTCACTATGAAAGACTCAATTTCCGGCAAATGGCCACAAGTGTTAATATCAAATGAAAGGTAGATGCCACAGGAAGAGTTCCCGTGATAAACAATTTGAGTTGGGGGAAAGATGTGTGATGTACACCGCGAATAAACATTAAATCTCTGAAGAGTAATCATCTTTAGGGTCTTCTTGATTATATATCTTACGTATGCTCTTTTAAAATGCCCAGCATTGGACTTTCTGTTTTATTTTCTTATGCTTAGGTAAAAGTTTGGACTAAAACTATTCCATCAGTCGCAAGGGCTGCTAACTTGGCAAGTCATCAGGCACTCAAAATCCCCCAAATTGCTGGAAGGCTAACTAGGAATTGTCACTGTATTTTGAAATCTGTCAGAACATTACAAATTTCCTGAATGACTTATTTAATGTATGTGTTTATTTATTTTTACTTTGGAAGTCCAAAAGGACAGGACTCAGTTGAGATACAGCCTGTCGTATGCCTACGTCTTGTCCAGATAAGGTTATTTAACTGAAGACTAGAGCCTACAGGTTTCTCTCTTTCTTTCTTTCTTTTTTTTTCTTTCTTTCTTTCCTTTTTTTTTTTTTTTTTTTTTTTGGTGCCACAGGTGCCATAATGAAGTGGTGAAAAATGAAAAGGAATGAGGAAAAAGAAACACAAGTACAAATAATACAGTAGAGAAAGTTTTAAAATATGTATTACTCCAGTCTGTGGGGGAAACACCTCTTTGGATATATTCTTGACAGATTGAGTTATTTCTGTCTATTGGGTATGTATAAAGACATATTTATGGATTTATAAATCTTTTGAAGAGGGCTGTTATTTACCCAGTTGACTAAAATGGACTCAAACTGTGTAAATAACTATTTAGGACATGCACTACGGGCCAAATGCTGGCACAGCTCACGCGTCTACGGCTGCCAGGGCAAACATGGAAAAGCTACCGTGCGCAGCTAATCCGAAGGCTGCACAAAGACCCAGCCCCACAGGTCTCAGGGATGAGAAGAGGTTTAGAGGGGTCGTGGGCGGCATGGAAATGCAGAGAAGGAGTGGCGGTGACACTGGGACGCATCATCCTGCAGTTAGCAAGGGATGAAGCGCAGGGCCCATGAGGGTCGTTGTAGAAAGGCCCACCGGAGCCCCGTCAAATGATACCGCTTACGTGAAAACTCTTAAGATGCAGAATAGGGGGTGGTCTTATGTGAAAAAATATAAAGAGAAACGAGGTAAGTCGAAAGCTCAGGTAGTGTGAGAGAGAGACGTCTCCGGCTTACAATGAAATTCATTATTACATTGGCCTTTGGAGAACACTTGTTGAAGGAAAAGGAAACATGCAAAATTCCTAATTTCTTGTTGTGACATGTCACTGGGGAAGAGCTGGGACAGGGCCTTTGCCTCCTCAAAATCCTTTTTATCAGATTATCTTTGAGAAAGCATATATGCTACGATTTTTTTTAAGATGTATTTATTTATTCATGAGAGACACAGGCAGAGGGAGAAGCAGGCTCCATGCAAGGAGCCCGACTTGGGATTCGATCCCAGGACCCCGGGGTCACGCCCTGGGCTGAAGGCAGACGCCCAATCACCGAGCCACCCGGGCGTCCCTATACGCTACAATTTTAAATTCGAGGACACTTCAGCAGGTTTGCAAGCCTTCGCAGCAGCAGCTAAACCACCCACCTGTTCCTAGATGAGATGTATATGGGTGTGGGTGTGGATGTCTATCTTGTAGAGCAAAAAATGAAAAACAAACAAAACAAGAGGCTACGACCTCATGTGCCAATTCTGAAGTGCCCGAAGAAGAATTCAGACTCCATTTACGCCTTTCTGAAAACTCATGGAATGAGCTGAGAATAGGGCTTCATATTGAAAGTGCCGACCTCATCTTCACGACAGCCCCGTGAGCAGCAACACCATCACACACACACACACACACGCACACACACACTTGAAAGAGAAAAGGCCCCATGGATTCTTATGCTGCATATCATTTTCCAGTAAAAGTCAGAGGTCAGAGGTTACATGTTTCTGCCTCAGCTCTGAACTGGTTTACTATCCTGGGCTCCATTTTTACTACACTTAGAATTGTGGTGAAGTCAGCAACTTTTCTTTGAACAATACTATATCTCAAATGCTTAAAATTATATGTGGAGAAGTAATTCCCAGTCCAGAGAGCATACATGTGCCATAAAAAGAAAAGAAAAAAAAAAAAAAAAGAAAGGAACCTTCCTGGTTTTGTTTTCAAATGAATTATGTCAGATTCATTTTAGACTTTGCAGTTCTAATGGGTACAGCCCAATGTCTGTGAGAAAACAAAATTCTTTTGCTAACGGCACTCCGATGAAACATAATCATCAAACCAGATTTTAAAGTAGGCACCTACTGTGGGCTCAGAGTCAACCTCAATAAAGCCGTCTTTTTATCTTCAGATAGAGAATTCTCTCTTAAGCTTTAGCTTGCACTGACTGAACACAAAATTCCACTGCAGCAGGTCTCACGGAAGCCAGTACAAGGCATCTGAATACTCATTCACCTTTTTTTTTTTTTTTTTGCAGAAGATTAACTTTACGTTAAAACTTTATTTCTTACTAGTCACGGTCAGGCATGCACACCCACGGACACCCAACTACACGCACAGGCGTGTGCATTCAAGGAACGAGATGGGCTACACTGATCTGGCTTCTTCTCATTTTGTTCTAATTGCCTAGAGTCTGACTTTGCAGTAAAGTCGAATGCTTAAGAGATTCGGGTAAGTAAACCCGGAAAAATGGCTTCAACCCAATGGACGGGGAGCCCGATGTGTGCCCCTAAAAGGCCCACTGCCTTCGAAGCGTCTGAAGACGCCATTGACTTGGAATCTTGGAAGAGGTTTCTTCACCATCTCTTGAGAGGCTCTAAGGGCGAGTAATAACAATACTCTTTATTTGTATCGCAGGCCATTGGTGGCAGACTATTTCCGCACGTTTGAACTTCCCATCTACCCTAGTCTTGTCCTCAGCCAACTCACCCACCCTGTTTTTAGGGAGGTGGCCGGGTGACAGGCAGTTGGGCAGCTGGAATGGCAGAGAAGAAGAAAGGGCCCAGAGAACAAAATAAGATAAGCTGATTCCCGTACTGGGAGGGGTCGGTGTTCTAGGAAAACGTGTACAAATGGTAGCTAACTGGACATTTCGGACTTTTCAACCCTTAAAAATGAAACGAGTAGCAAAAGAGAGTGAGAACTCCTCTCCTACCTTGCTCACTGCTGTTATCTCCACTGTGTGATGTGTGGCCACCGCTGGAAGGGCCCGGGGTTCCTCCGGAACGAGTGGATGCCGTGTCATCGTGATCTCTGTTCCAAGAGGGCTGCGGGGGCACAAATCAGAAATCCAAACGGAGTGGTCGGTTAACAGTGGTCCGGTGGGATCCCGTCAGGCAGTGACAAAGCCCCGGGAGGCTGCCAGGGACGGCCGGGCCGTCTCCCCCGTCCCCCTTCACGAACGGTGCCAGCTTGGAGCTACGCTGGCACCTGTAACACGGGCCGATTTCTGCTTCTGGGCTAAAATAGCATCGACGAATAGTTACTCCGTAAGCAATCGCTTTCTTACCAAGGAAAACAGAAACATTCCAGGCAGAGAAGGGGGCCGGGGACGGGGCCGGGGACGGGGACGGGGACGGGGGCTGCTGCCACTGGATTCTGACTGTATTTTTAACACCAACCAACCCTCTGGCACGACAGTCTGCTACTACTCTGAAAATGCAAACGGAGAGCAGTGGTCTATCGCACTGTGGTTTCTAGAGGCCTCTGATTCATCCTGGAAGACAAACATGGCAAAGCTTTGAAGACCTCACAATTAGGCCGAGGTCCATAATAGCTAGTATGTGTCAGCTGTTTGCCGGATGGTACATGGCAAATGGACCGGGCACGGGGACAAAAAAGGAATGAGAATAACAATAGATTCACATGGACTGTGTACACTCAGCCCCATGCCGAGCCTCCTTGTACTATTGAACGGAAAACAGATGTTGCTTCTTATCACTGGGTGCATTTGAAAGTAACATTCAGATAGGAAAAAATTGGCAGTAAATTAAATTCTTGGGGAAAACAATCATGGCAACACTTCTCCCAAATCTCCCTTTATCACCAGAAAAGATTTTAATTAGCTTTTAGTGCTAGCTTTCAGAAACAGCCTGATGAGTCACTGGTCATCCTGCACAGTAGGAACGATGCAGAAGAGAAAGCTGGTTCTTGGCTGGGAAGCGGGATTTGTCTTCAAGATTATCAGGGGGCAAAGGCAGGGTGAGCTTGCCTGTAAAATACGTCTGCGTCGTTTCAGCCTAGGGCGTCACGGTTCGGGACTGTTGTCCTAGGAAAGTTTACGGGCCACCCCCCACCCCCCCGGCCCGCGTCGTTTTAAATGTGCCGCGCAAAATCAAAGTGAGCTTTGCTTATGCCTTGAGAGGTGTCTTCACGTCCCAGAGAAGATAAGAGAGGCTGAGATAGAATGTTCCTGACACCCAGGGGGAGAGAAGAGGGAAGATCCCACCGAAGAGGCCTGCTGTCGAGGGATCCAGGGAAGACTCCCTGTCCCCGAAAAGGATGCTTGCCTGCCACCCAACTGGGCCAGAAGATTAACGTGCCCCCCCCACCGATCCCCGGCCCCCAAATCAAATAAAGTTGCAGAAAGATCCACCAGTCACAGGTTGGACTCAACCGTTCCACGCACGGTCTCAGAAACGGTGCTGATGGACCCACGGAGGCTGCGCCTGAAAGACCCGAGAGCTGGGAGACAAGGGCTTTCCGACAGACAGACACACATTCGGCGGCCTGTCAGGAGAACGCTGGGGGACGTAATCTGGAACACCTGCTCAGAATGCAAACAGTTAACGCATAAATTTTCAGTTTGTCCAACTGCAGCTCTAAAAGGGGGACTTGTTTATTCAGAGCTCTGCAGAAAGAATGGTACAGCACCCAGGGGACAGACAATGCCAGGCACAAAACCCCGGTGCCTCGACATGTAAAAGGATGTTTTTCTCTGTGCTACAAATCCCACTTGAAAATATAATTAGAAGGAGAAAATGGCAAAGTATTGCATTAACTGTAATTGAACAAAAGACCGGCAAGGCATGTGGGAGGCTGCAGGAACCCGCGGGAGTTTCACGATGCATGAGATCCTGCGAGTGACATCTCCTGGGCTCTCTCATTTTATTTATGTGGTCCCTCACTACCAGTGTTGACTGGCGATCTGACTCGTAATTAATAGAAAAGCTACCGATAACAAGCTAAAATACAGGGCGACAGAAGAACCTCATCAGAGGCATGTTGGTTAATCTGATTAAGACTGGGGACTCCAGAAAGGTGACTTAGAACCCAAGAATCATTCCGTGTTATACAGGAAACTGTCCTCCTTTATGCTACAACAGACCTGATATATTCACTATCTTTTAATGAGCTCCACTGATTTATTCAGCTCCGCTCTGCTCCCTCCCCCACTTTTCTACTGTGCAGGATGTAGATTAATTCAATGCTTAATTGTTTAGTAAATTCAATTTTCCACATTCTATTCTGCATAGCTTTAGCTAAGGTTCTTAAATCTTCAGCAGTGAGCCTTGAGCCCAGTGTTTGTGATCTGTGCCTACCTTTTTTCATCACCATTTTTCTTCATCCACCACTTAATTCACCATGAAAAGATTTTCCTTGCTGGAAATTCTGATTCCGCTATGATCTGTGAGGCATTCCGATTCATTGCATTTTCATTGTGTTGGGTCTTAGATGCCGGGCTCCTCTTTTCTCACAGCTATCGCCACATTATACAGGCATTCATGCAAGAAATGTTGGATTCCACCTCAGTTTATCCAAATTTTGTGCAACCTATATGTTTAAATTTGTGTGTTCACCGAAGGTGGGAGCCAGTATTTTCCCACCTAATCTCACTCGTCTCGCGGCCTCGCTCAGTCCAGAGGGGCCTGTGGTTCCTGAATGCCCTCCTCAGGCATGAGAGCTAACTTTTGTGGTCCTCTCTTGAATTAGCATTTCGGGTATTAGCATTTCAAGAACGGTAGAGTCATACAAAACTGAGCATCAGGAGAAATCCACAAGGTTACCAAAACAGAACAAGAATTATGTTTAGTTCAGTTCATTAAGCATGATTAAAGTCTAAGTCTCAGAAATAGCTCGTGAACCCTTCTGGCATAAATATGCAAGGCAGCCCTAATCAGAAAGAGCTCCCCCAAAATCCATCTACTCGAGAATCTCAGCTACAGTAACGTAGATCTCTGTGACTCTCAGTGGTTACACCAAACAGCGTCATCATTATTTTTAAAATAAAATATGTGCATACGATTATGTACATATATCTGTGAAGTTGTGAGTTGCTTGGGGCCACTTGTAAAGTAAGGTTGACAGAATAAAATCAATGATGCATTGCATTAGATGTATGGCAAACCGTAGTCACGGTTCTAAATTAGGGCCCCGAGAGGCTTTTTTCTTCAACGTACATAATTTGAGAGAAAGTGACGCCTATGTTCTCATCTACTGGAGATCCATTAGGACAAGAGGTCCTAACCCAAAGTCCGGAGACTCCTAAAGACTTCAGTGTGTGTTGAGGTGGGGGTGGGGGGTTGTGGGGAGGGAGGGTCTTGTCTTAGCAATAATTGTGTTTATGGACACACTTGCATTCTTCTCCCCCGGGGAGAGTGTCCACGACTTTTCATCAGATTGTCAAAGGGGCACGTGATTCTTTAAAAGTCTGAGGATCACTGCTGTAGCAGACACTCACAGGGCCAGGTGGAAGAGCTAGGGCTAGGGCGACCTTCATGATCGTGGGGCCAACACTTCCACCTGACATCGAGAGCCAGTGGTCCTCCACATCTTATTTCTTTTGAATAAATGGAGGTGGCCAGTTAGAGGCTTCGCGTCATCAGAAAGTTCCTGGTCAATATATAAACATATAGCATACAAACCAGTTTCATTTCCATCTAATTTCCATTCACACTTTGTCTAGTTGAGGAGCCCCCAAAGATAGCCATTTTAAATATGTGGGGGACGCCTGGGTGGCTCAGTGGTTGAGCATCTGCCTTCGGCTCAGGTCGTGATCCTGGGGTCGTGGAATCAAGTCCCACATCAGGCTCCCTGCGGAGAGAGAGCCTGCTTCTCCCTCTGCCTGTGTCTCTGCTTCTCTATGTCTCCCGTGAATTAAAAAAAAAAAAAATCTTTAAAATAAATAAATATGTGGAGCAAGCCAATGATTCTCCCCCATGTTTTCTCTCTTCCATGGCTGAACACTCTCATGCCTTCTATCATTTCTTAAGAATGCTTGAAAATAAGGAGTTTTTCAAATGATGCTATGCTAAGATTCATTGAGTGGTATTTTTTATTTATAAGGCAATTATACTGGTATCTGGTAGTCAAATAGAGGCAGTGACCTCCTTGACCACAGGCTCCTCCAGGGCAGGGATAATACCTGGATCTTCTCTGTCTTGTTCTTTCCTGGCTCGGCACAATGTATGGTGCACGCTAAGCACTCGGTCATGGCTTAGGGAGCTAAGCTGAACCGCTCATCATTTACCATTCCACCAATATTCCAACAGATGAACTGCAACTTCCCAAACTATCCTTCCCCACGAATAAAGCTATCCATTGGTAACTTTTCCTCCCTAGAGCTTTCCCATTCTTTTTCTATCTAGGCCTTAATTTGAGGCATAACTTCTGGTCCTCATATCACCTTTCATGTTTTCTTTAGACAATTCCTTTCACTACTGTGATTTGAGTTCTCACCCACATGCCTCTAAATTTGTGTCTCTGGATCTCTTCTTTGGTCTTTAGACTTGCATGCCCAACCACCTGCTAAACCACCTCCATGCGAATATGTTCATCTCACTCAACAAGTCCAAAGCTAAATTCTTCATCTCTTGACCAACATCCTACCCGTTCTTCTTTGTTATTGATCCTAGCTGGCATAACGCCATCCATCCATGGCATAAGCCTGAGGATCATCCATGACACCTATCTACTTCCCCACTGCCACATTCAATCAGTCATCAAGTCTCGTTCACTTTTACCCCCAGATAGTTCACAAATAAATCTCTCATTTTTCACCTTTTTGATTGCTGGTCTTGTTCAGTCCTTCCCAGCTCTAAAGAGTTCAGTCAAATCACTTCTCAGTTCAATTCCACTAGAAATGAGGACAGGAACTGGTCATTGTTGCTTGTCATTGCATCTTGCCTATCAAGCTCAGTGCCCGGCACGTGGCTGGCACTCAGGAAATGTTTGTTAAATGAATGAACGGCTCCCTACTGCCTACAGAATACTACAGTCTGGGGCCCTTGGCCCTCATATAACGAGCCCTCATGGTCCACCTCCTGAGGACCGTTCCTCAACTGCTCCTTGTACTCCAGGACGTGGTTTCTGGCAGATACGTTCTGCTTGTCCCTCCAGGCCAATCATCCTCGCCCCCCCCCACCACCACCACCACCATCACTCCGCCTGGCCCCAGCCCCTAATTACTCCCTACTTGCTAATTAAGTTTCAGCTCAGCTAACACCTCCTTCAGAAAGCCTTCCCTGATACACACACACACTTCCCCCAGGATGAGTGCGGTTCCTCTCCCCTGAGCACGAACAGCACCTCATGCGCACTTCTATCATTTCACCCCCATCTTGTTTTGTGGTGTCCTGTAGAATTCTACACTATGAATGTTTTGAAGTCCTGAACTTTATCTCATTCATCCTTACACCCTCCGTCCCAGGAAAGTGTCTATAACACATTAAATGCAGATGTATTTCTGAATGAACAAATGAATGACTTGTGTTAAATTGTCATGTGATACTGTGATCTCCTATATTAAATATCACAAAAAAAATCTGAAAAATGATTTGCACAATTTAAAAACATTTCATACACCTGCATTCACACACACACATACGTATATATACATATATATAGTGATGTGTGTATGTATATATATGTGTGTATATATATGTATATACATATATACAAATATACTTGGGGTTAGGGGTGCCTGGGTGGCTCAGTTGGTTAAGTGTTCAACTCAATTTTGGCTCAGGTCATGATTCCAGGGTTGTGGGATCAATCTCTGAGTTGGGCTCCCTGCTTGGTGTGGAGTCTTCTTGGGATTCTCTCTCTCCCTCTCCCTCTGCCCCTCCCTTCCGCTCTTTCTCTCAATGAACTAAAATCTTTTATATATATATGTGTGTGTGTGTGTGTGTGTACATATATATACATACACATATATATTTATATATAAGTATATGTTCATATACAATTGATATTTATACATATATTCACATTTATATATCTATAAAATCATATATATATATATATATACACACACACACACATACTCAGTTGCAGTATAACACAGTCAAAAAAGAAAGGAAATTTGAAGGTAGCCATATCCCAGCTGAAATCTGGTTGCACCACTTACACGGCTTTAGGCAAGTCACATCCTCCCTAACTCTTGATATCCTAATCCATAAATGGGGACCAAAAAAGGCTCCTTTATCAATCACATCTCAATTTAAAAAAATAATAATAATGACCCTCTGTAGGCACAACATGTATATTTCCAGGCATGCAGCAAGCACTCAATAAATGACAGCTACTAACGCTTTTAATGCAATGACATAGGTTGACCTGGTCAAACCTGAAATATCTACATACAGGTGTATTCAGTT
Organism: Canis aureus; assembly: GCF_053574225.1. Taxonomy (NCBI): domain Eukaryota; kingdom Metazoa; phylum Chordata; class Mammalia; order Carnivora; family Canidae; genus Canis; species Canis aureus. Next base: position 68,717,874 of record NC_135621.1, on the reverse strand, counting down.
TATAGACCCCCTGGAAAGAACAGCTCACCTGAGTATGCCTTGGGCTATCTCCCAGCTGCTGTGTGCTCAGGGAATGCACACTGATCTTATTTTCACCTTCAAATAACATGATTTTACAGGTGGTTTGCTCCTCCCCACCCCATCAAGTTTAATTTGATGCCTAATATTTATAAATCACTCTACAGTATACAAAGTACTTTGACATATCTTCTCAGTTGGTCGTTTATCACATCAGTATGATATCAGAATCATTTTTTTCCCCCGGACCAAAAATAGTGGGGTTTCGTTCTTCAAAATTTCTACCCTACCAGTCCCAGTCAAAAAGGTATAGATAAATGAGAGCCCGGTGATCTCGACTCCGAAGAGGTCAGCTAGCAGCTATGCAGAAACTGATGAAGTAAATCACGGGGCTCCAAAGGTGAAGTTGGTCTGCACCTATCTGCAGGTGCTTTCTCTCTGGGAAGTGCATTCACCTTTTTTTTTTCCAAACCACCAGGGTCTCTTTAGAAAATGATCTCTAGTGGCCTGCAAGAGCTGGCTTGGCTCCCAAAGTGAACAATGCCAGTCCCTCCAGACCAGGGGAGTCGCCAGTCCATGGGCGGAGTGCACCCGTGTGCCCCGCGCTCCTGCGCACCCGCACGGTCACGTTCCCACGCCTGCACGGTCCACGCTGGCACCTGCACTCGCAGGCCTGTGCCTGTCCGGGAGCCACGGCAGGGGGGGCTCCCTGGTGGCCATGCAGGATGCGCCCCCTCCCCTCGACTCCGCACGTCTGTCTCTCTCAGCAGTGTCTCTCAGGACCCTGAGAGGTGCAGAACTTCAGCAGAAACCAGGCCTTATATGTCCCCCACTCAACAATGCCATCTGGGAGAAAAAGGAACCAGAGGGATCCATACACGGAGAGAGGAGGAGGGAAGGGGTTCGGGGACTGCTGCAGAAGGGGATACAGGTTTACCAGCGTGTCCCTGGAGCTGAGAAGTTGGCAGTCCTGGGATCGCTTTATTTATGAGTTGCTCAGAGTCTGACAGGCTAAAAGCCCTATTTAAAAATCGTGGTGGCCCCCACTTGCATCTGCCTGACAACCCCAGCCTACAGGATAAGCACTGGGCTCATTCAACCACCAAGAAGCACCTACGCCTTGCTAGAGCCCTGGGTAAAACCTGTTCCTTCTCAAGACATACTCCTCTGAGGCTGCGTCTATCCAACTTTCAATTCAGGTCATTCGGAATAAAAGTATAAAATTCTTTACACATATTTCTAAAAAAAAAAAAAATCCCTGGAAATCATTAAGCAAATTCATTTAAGCATGACAAGTTTGGGCAGCATGTTTTAACACAGTGAAACTGTCCTCTTACCCTTTAAGCTTTTAGATATGTTTAAATACCAGAAGCTCACAGATTAATACTTGAGTGTGCACACAGGCCGTGGATTCAGGGGCCGCGTGAAGATGTGCTTGAGAGTGGTTCTGGAAGCGAAGCCTCTCCTAAGTCCACGCTCCAGCCTGCTGAAAGATGATAAAGTCGGGGAGGCGGGTGCTGTGCCGGGTGAAGCCTGGCGGTGGCCTGAGGTGTCCCCCAGGGTGGCCCACTCCTCACGAGGTTATCTCCCTCGCACACTTCTTCCGACTTTCTCCCTGGACTCTCCTCCTCCTTCGCATTTCCTTCCCTCTCCCCGCCCGCCACGCCTTGCCTTCTCCTCTGCCAAGCTGCAGGCCTGCCAGGTTCTGCTTGAGCCCCTGTTGAACGCCGCGATAAGAGGTGCTTATTGCTAACCCACTTAACGGAGGCCCGATGGCTGATTTTGGTGACTCAGGGCAGATGGCAAATTAGGGGTGAAACAATGGAAATCCAGCATCTCCACTCAGAATCCGCGGCTCTCACCAAGACACCACACTGCCCCTCCCAGCCCTACCGTATTTCCATTGTGAACTTTTAATCTAGGAACGCATCTCGGCGATTACCCAATTATCCCTTAGTTATGGTGCTCACCACGCTGGGGCCAGCCGGCGTCTTCCCTCATAGCAGAAGGGTGTCTGATTCGGCATCAAATAAGGTCGATTTCTAAAACCCTAAAACTTAGCAACTGTGATGCATTGCCCGAAATACACAGACACGTGCATATACACCTGGGTGTCTAGGTATATGGTACAAGAGACAGCGTCTGTTAAACTGGGTCCCAGATTTCCCACTTCTCAAGTACCACAAATAAAACCGACAAAAATGATAATTTTTCAAACACTGAATCCTCTATTTCTGTGTAATGAGGCATGGAGAGAGGAGGAGAAGAATTTTTGTGCTTTTTTGCCTTTGGTGAAAACTCTCCGAGGAGTAATTTCACCTTTAAATGAAAAGTTTTGTATCAGGTGATTGCATGAGCTCCAGGAATCCCCGAAGCCTCAGGGTCAGACGTGGGGAGATGCACAAGTGCACACTCACTACTGCCCTGCACACGGCAACCTGCACCCACTTCCTCATCCTCGTGCCCATGAGGAAAGAAGGCCAAAGGACGTGGAAAGGAACTAACTTTAATGTCCCTAATTATGCTGTAATGAGATCTAAAGCAGTCTGGCAGTCAGAGGCATCTTTAAAGTGTACCAGCCCTTGAACGCTTTGTCTGCTGTCCTGCCAGGGGGCGTCGGTGCCCAGCTGCCCCCTCCCCGGGCTCCGGGCCTGGTGGCGGCGGCAGGTGTGAGGGCAGCGGCCTTAGGAGGCCGGACCCGGCGCGATGGGCCACCTTCCTCGTGCCCCTTAGGATCTTATTTTGCAGCCTGCCATCTTTTAGGGCTCAACTCCGACACTCTCAGGTCTCTCGTTACCAACCTGCAGAGTGGAATTAATTCATCCACGCCACGAACAACCAACCGACAAGGCCGAGGGAGAGGGCCTATGGGCGTACAATGCCCCCCAAGGATTCCAAAGCTTTCCTCGCGAAATCCACCCAGCACTGAGACCTGTTGCCCAGCTTTTCTGCGTCAAGAACCAAGGCCCGCACCGTCTCGTGGGGACCCCACCGTGATCTTGGAAGATTCTTACCAGTGGGGCGGGTACACTCCCAAAAAGTGCACGGGGAGAGACTAATGACCACCAGAGGGAAACTACTACCAAGGGATCACAAGCAGCCTTACCGAAACCTCGTGGCTGGAGAGCAGAGGAGTCATTTAGAAATTAGTCGGCTGCACTGAATGTTCAAATTCTACTAAGCAGTTTGTTGTGGAGAAAAATCCCATGAACGGAAGAGACAATAAAGCCTTATTACACTAGGAATCTTAGTAAAAAAAAAAAAAAAAAAAAAGAATACTTATTTATGTTTCAATAATCTCTCCTTTCCCTCTGCCATTGTGTTCCGCTGGCATACAATTAATAAAAGTAAACCCTTATATTAAATGACTTTAATGACTGTATATACTTCTACTCCCGAAATACCTGTGAGCTGTAATTCAGAATTAAAATGTTTAAACAAACAAACACTCTCATCCAACTGGCACCACCGTATTTCCAAATATTTGTATGTAAATATTTCCAACCATACTCCTTATTTATTCTCTGAGAGCTTTCTGCTGAAATTCAGATTCTTTTCTATCGTTTCTACTGAGAAATGGCAGAAGAATCTGTAAATTATATGCCAATATACCTGAGGTTATAAAACCCCCTTTTTGTAAGACGGCCAGCCGGCTTCCCGATGTTTCTACCATACATCTGTAACTTTGTGTTCAGTGCTCCTCATTCCGCAAACAAATTAAGATAAAATAAACGCAAATGTGTCTTATATAAAACAACCTCAAACCGCAAATTTTCTAGGCAAAAAGAACAGCCCCTGATAATGCACAAAACATTGTATCCTGAGCACGAGTTAAGACCTTGCAAGCAACTGGCCCCTAGCCACCAAGCATTTGCACTCAGAAATGGAGAAAAGTACTTAGCAGAGGATCCGCACAAACACTGTCACTGGAGGTTGAATCTGAAAGAGAATGTGTGGTGGCTCCCTGGGCTATCTCAGCCACACAACCGAATGTCCACTCTCCTCCTACATGGAGGAGATGAGAATAATCGTGACCCCCTCCTAATAAGAATTAAAAAGACATTTCCCTGAATCTGCACGATTGTAAGACGGTCTCTACAATAACACCTCCTTAGCAGCCGCCCCATCTCCCCTCCCCAAGTCAAACTCATGTTGTTGAAGGTTGCGCAGAGTACCAGGGAATATGGTATCATTTAATGCGCCTTTTATTTAAGGTTTCCTATTTTATTTTATTTTATTTTTTAAGACTTTATTTATTTATCCATGAGAAACACACACACACACACAGAGAGAGAGAGAGAGACAGGCAGAGGGAGAAGCAGGCTCCATGCAGGGAGCCTGATGCAGGACTCGATCCCGGGACCCCGGGATCACAACCTAAGCCAAAGGCAGATGCTCAACTGCTGAGCCCCTCAGGCGTCCCTAAGGTTTCCCATTTGGAATGCTCTACATTCATTCACATTAGCTGTCACAGTCACTCCATAGGATGGGTTCTCCATCCCCGAGTTACAGACGATGCCACTGAGGCTCAAGGAGCAGCAGCAGCAGGGCCTTATCCTCCCAGCTAAGCCTAGATTCAAACACCAGAGAGCTGGCTCTAAGTTACATATATTTTATTGAAACACTCCCTGCCTGGGAACGCGGTGTGGCTAAAAGTTACAATCAGCACGCTTAATTGCTCTTTCTCAAGTGTTCCGGAAATCTCTTCTACTTCTAAACTCTCAAATCAGAGAATCCACAGTTTTGATGTGAGAAGGAAAAAAAAAACAAAAAACAAACACTCAGCCAAGGTGTACTCTTGTTTTCTTCCTACTACCTCATAGCGTTATACGTTGAACAAAAGAATCACGGAAATTTATATTTACCGCTGATCTCCACTATTAGCTAGAGGGTATTCTCTGATTTCCCTGTGTTTTCTTTTTTTTTTTTCAGAAGCACTTCCAGCTTTTTATATTTTCAACCAAATTGTGTTTTCAAAGTATCTGTCATTCTTCAAGGATTTTTGAATCCTTGAGCTCTCGCTCTCTCTCTCTCCCCTTCCTGCAGTATTTATCTTTGGTAAAATCCCCAGAAAGGCCTTTCTCAAGGCATTTTGATATTTCATTTACAATTCTGATTCTTAGAATGGCCAAGTTCTCTCTCTTTCGAGTCTCTTAACTGAGAGATCAACCAAGGTGGTTGTGGATTCAAGAAGCAGGAGCCCACGTTTTGCTGTTGGTTCACTTTTTAAGGGATTCCAGTTCATCAGAATGCCATTCTTCAGCCATATCCAAGGCTATTATTCTGAGGCTGTTCATACTATTTTAGCAGTTATCGAGTATGTAGAGTATTAGAAGTATACTACAAGTGAAGAAAAGCCTCATAATTGATTTCTTAATGTTTTATTCTCCTCTTTTTCTATTGGCACGTTCTTTACATGCCCTCAATAAATATTAAACACTCAAACAACTCACTATTAGGGTGGCAAGCAAACCTTCAGAATGTCGAAACAGAAGAGTGAAGAACAATGCACCTAATTGAAATGGCAGGGTAATTTGGAAAATAAAATTGAGTTGCTGCAAATTCCAAATTCCAGAATAAAAATGTTTATACTCGCTCAAATGCAGATTGTTACTGGCTTTGAATAATTATCAGAATAAAAAATACTTGAACACCAACAATACACTTGATATGCATAGAACAAGCGCAGTCTAGATGTCTCTATTATTCTCCGCAAGGAAGTGCAGGACACAATGAGTCTGAGATTTTTCTTGTTGATTCTGTTATTGCACACAGCTTACAAAATCCCCAAATGTGGCGAAACAATAGGCCAAGCCACCAAGTCCACAAGTAGTGTTAAAATTTCATGGACAAAATTCTTCAAAAAAATTGTAAACACGTCAAGGGACAAAGAAGCACACTGAAAGAAATGAAGGGGTTAATGTATCTGCTGCTCAGTATCTTTTTTTTTTTGTCCTCAAACATATGAATTTATCACCAAGACCAATTCAGAATGTAAAACTCCTGATTCTCTTCAGCAGAAGCTAGAGCCAAGGAAACTCTGACAATTAAAATGAAAATGGAAAAATGCATTTGCATCTGGAATTATGACATGCAAACACGTAATGATGCTCTAAGAGATGATCCTTCTCTGCACACCGAGGGCAAGCAACCCTATTATCCTCTTAGGGTTATGCCACTTTGGGTGGAGATACCACCTATATCTCTCAAAGATAAATTCCATATGCTCTGTACACTTATAGCATATTTCCCATAAATAATGGATACGATAGACTGTAAATAAATAATATGCTTATCTGAACTGTTCAAGAGTGAAGGGCAGGGTGGCTACTCATGAGACTGAGTCTCTTATGAATGAGCAATTTCAAATGAAAGTAATGTTCAGTGGGGGAATTATCACAAAGTTCTTACACTAACATATTCTGAAGCAGGGGTTTTAAAACAATTTCAGATCTGGCGGGAAATTTCAAGTCAATGTTTCAACTAAGCCCAAAATACCCAATTTAATTTTACCACTAACGTTTCTATCCTGATCGCGGCATCCTACCTATTTGCCGCAATTTTTAATTCTCTCCCTACACGACTGGTTTTCATGGTCAATAAAATAACTAGACTTAAAATGTCATGTATGAGTTTTTGTCTCATGAAACACAGTAGTTTTGTTTTGTTTTTTTGTTTTTTGTTTTTTTCTTCCCTGTAAATAACTTGTAACATTGCAATGAATAGAAAGGAAGGCTGCTTAAAAAAAAAAAAAAAAAAAAAAAAAAAAAAATCTCCCCACCCCCAAAGCCCACCTGCACTAGTTTGCTAGGATTTTACATTGTAAAAATTGTGAGTCCCCACCCTCAAAGAGTCTCCCTTTGAAGCCCCAGAGACACACGAACTATTTCCACTTCTTGTAAATGGTATAAGTAGGCCTTTAGAACGTCAGACATTGTACACCATTTAGTTGGAAATTAAGTTTTCAAATCGCTAAGGAATAGTCTCTGAATAACAGAAAACACTATAGGTCACAGTTAATTATAGCTTGTCTATCAAATTAAGTTAATGTTCGAGAACACATCCAAATAGTTATGGAGACATTAGGAGGAGTTTTATTGTCGGAGAAATTCTTATTCATTCAGCTTCTAATATTTTTTTAAGAAAGAGAGATAAGCCTTTCACAAGTTGGGATGGCATAAGAAAACTCTGGGTTTGCATCAAATTGCTCCCTTCATTGTCCCTTTTGATGACTGTGTCGATTTCATTATAAACTTCATTTTCCACAGTTTCATAATAGTCATAAACTCACTTCACTTGAAAGAGTTTCTATGGGACATAATGTGAATGCAAATGCAGAATAAAATGCAAATCGTGGAGGTCTGGGAACAAATATGGACTATCCGTTAAGAATACAGTCACTGAAAATAAACATTTAGGCCTTAAGAGGAAGAACACAAAAGGGCTGATATGAATCTTTATATCAAGTATTCAGAGCCCTAGGGAAGGCAAACAAGAACAACAGTTTTCAGTTTTTCTCCTAATTGTAAAGCACAGGCTGGGAGTATTTGATGACTTTGGTTCTCTACTCGTTCCTGTTCTAAAGTGAGTAACATTTTTCATCTTTGCAGGAAAATAAACCCACGTGTGGGTAATAGCCCACAAGGTGCTCAAATAGGGAAATGAGACCCAGCAAGCTAGTTCAAGTTCAAATCTCAGGCCTAGGCGATCTTACCAAACAGTGGGAAACAAGTGATTAGGAAGAAAGAACCAGAGCCCTCCTTTGCTAAATAATATCCACCAACCAAGATTTTTAAAAACTAATAATAAACAGGCAACCACGTGGTGTTGGTAAAGTATAAGGGAAAAAGCTAGAGAAATGAGAATTCATCAGTGACGATTAATCCCAAGTCATGTGTTGTCCGGGAATCATTCTAACATCGCTCAAAATGTTAATTACCTACCTACCACAATCTTCTAAATGAGTCAAAATAACGTATGTTGAAATCCATTGTAAAATGTAGGACTCTGTATCGTGTCAAAACGAAAAAAAAAAAGTAGCGAGACTAAAACTGTTGCTTAAGCTTGGTAAACTCATAAAAAGTCATGGCGATTTTCAGAGTACTACTTAGTAGACTTATTAATAGTAACAGCCCTTCCTTTCTGAGGTAAACTATGATTTCATTTAGGTTTTTTAAAGAACCGTGACGTTTCCCACATGAGATAAAGGTTCTTTATCTCATGATTATAAATCCTGTTGCTTATAAATAGAGTCACGAAAAGTACCAACGGGAGAATCAATTATAGAAATGTGTTTTTGAGGATTATAAATAATATAGAATTTATTTTCACAATTTATTTATCCTCCATTGGTTTATGGCATACACAGTGGTGCATATGCCATGGAAAAGTCATAGCAGGATTATTTCATATCTTGAAGAGAGTTAATCACTTAGTTCAGGCTATAACTTGCATTTAACTGTATATACTCATGATGCCAAGGAACAATAGGTATATAATTCAATAAATGTAGAATTAAGCTTTTTTCCATCAGAGAATAAACTTTTAATGTATGCTGTAGACAATTTTAGGAATTCTTAACCAAGAAGTCCAGGAATATAAAACAAGCTCAGAAGATTTGCACTCTTGTGTTCTCCCTTAATAAGAATATATTTCTTAGATTAAGAAATGCTATTTTGGGTGGGGGGGGAGTGTTCAGAGAGAGTCTAGTAAAGTGTTGCCAATTGCTTTAATTCTGCACACATGAATGCATTAAATTGATTGAAATTGGATTCTAGTGACAAATTTTTAAATGACTATATTCTTGCTTATTTCACACGGCATTCTTTGCACCATTTATTAAAATGTCAAATTTGCAAGTGTGGGAAATACAGCAATTTGCCCAACATAGGTATACTTCCTGAAGAGGTTGTTTAAGACTCGAAAAAGCTGTGGCAAATTCCTATACCCCTGAAATCATGGCATTTTCAATGAAGGATATTTTTACACTACGTACACACACACTTATCTGCTTGAATTTTCCCAAACTGATTTTACACATGCAAGGTTTATTCACAAATATTAAGGATAACAAAATATTCAAATTCTTACTGGATTCCAAAAGTCTAATTTTGGAATTAGTATTAAAATTCAAATTTGGAAGACTGTATTTTGTGTTCCAGACTCTAACTTTATTATATCCTGATGGGTCCTGCTGAGTAAGAACACCAAGCCCTACGTGATTTACAGCAGTGTTGTTTTACTTGGGATTTTGAAAACCTGTGAGTCTGACATCTGTACAACTATCAAATACAGAGTCACGTGTATTTTATTTTTATTTCTTTATCTGTAAAAGAATACTTTCTAGTCTTGATGTAATTTTTAAATACCGAATTAAATTTTTGCACTCAGGAGAAATGACCAAAAAAATTGTTTCGATTATAATATAAATGCAAGTAATACTTTGATACAAATATGACAGATATCATAATCTGAAAAAGGCCATGTAAAATGCTACAACTGCAAACATTTAAGACTGTGTAACAAAAATGAATGAGAATGGTATCAGTTTACTATCCTTCAACTATTTCCCTGACAGTGGAGTCAAATAATGTTGAATTATAGACCTTCTTACAGGAAGTCTTATTTTCTGTTCATTTTTTGATCATTTCCCTGCTAGTCTCTATAGGAATTTGGCAGCACGCCGACTTTCCTTTAAAAGTTTCTGTATACATACTTGGGTTGCGTTTGATGATTAAATGATCATTTATTAAAACTTAAGCATTTCACATTTGTTTGACATATTTACGTTTCATAAGAAAATATTGTTATTGCAATGGAAGGCATAACATCGCCAATACAAAAATACTTCATTTGAAGTCTTGTTGACAATATTTTCATTTATGACAAGTTTCTTAATAAAACTTGTTATGCGTTCTTCACAGTTTCTCCCCGTCTACCTGCGAGGGAAGGTAAGCTAGTTTTACTGCAGTAGGTCTCGTGGCAATATTTTAGCCCATCTGCTTGACCTTAATAAGCCTGTTTCTACTGTGGGGCCACAAATAGTCTTTGTTTTTAAGAATACGGAGGGTTGTTTTTTTTTTTTTTTTCCGCATAATTTTCCTTCCCTCACCCAGCAACAGCTGTGTTTTAAATCTTTCGGACCATGACAAACATTTTAACATTTAAACATGCAAGGGTTTGAAAATATAATGATTTAAAATGTGTTTATTTTCAAAGTTGGGCAATTACAGCATGATATCTGTTACTTTTTGGAAAGCAGTGCCCATATGTTAATCCATTTTTTCTTCCTTCTCCTACTCTTCTTCCTCTACTATGTAAGCTTCTCCATGTTTCCTAATAAAAGTCTCTAAGTTAGGACCGATAGCAACAGTGCACACAACCACTCCATATATTTCCAAATCATGAGCAATGGAGTCATTCTGGTGGGAGAGGGATTGCTATTTGAGTGACCTATTGCTGCAGAGCTAGTTAAATCACTGAATAATAGTTACTGTTACGGCTTTACTTCTACAAAGCAGCATTAGCATCATCCCTTCCCATTAACCATGGAACTTGCACTAGTGACTTCCACTTGAGCGACAGACAGACAGACAGACAGAGACGCGCCACCAAAAGGGAATAACTTTTCTACTATTAGCATTTAGATTTACAGACATTTAACAACGTAATTGATCACGCCCCATCTGCATATACCCCTCTCTTGCTTTTCCTAACATGTTCTTTAAGTGCCCCTATTAGGAATCAATACATCCCTACTCTGAAATTCACACACAGATAACACGCTAAAAGCCAATCAGATTAAGCGCACATTTACCTTGATGCACACTGAGTAATGTACGGAACCGTTGAACCACTGTATCATACACCTGAAACTAATATAACACTGTATGTTAACTATCCTGGAATTAAAAATTTCCAAAGCCAATCAGAAAGCAACAATAAAAACACACCTGGTAAACAACTAAGTTTTAATTCCAAGGATACTAAGCCATAAGGGGCTAGAATGAACGTCCCAATTAGCCAATGTAGTGACAAGCAGTCAACACCTTATTATTTAATCATTAAAGAGAATCTTGCCATAATTTCCCTTCACATATTTAAAAAAAAAAAAAGAAAAGGAATTAAGAGTACAACACATGACCCATTACAACAATCAAAAAGTAAAGTCAGATGAATCTAAGACCCCCATCGATGTCAGGAGGTGGACTGAGAGTTTCCAAGACAAAGGCATTAATTGGGACCCTGTGAAGTATTTACAATTTAAATAAGATGTGTCCATGTGTAAGCATTTAGAAACAAACTACCTGACAAAGGGACCCTCTTCCAGTCTCTTGCTGTTTGTGGCCAGTTTTCTTATTGGATGAAAACAAATTGCCTGCATTTCTAGTATTAGTAAATATCCAATGGCCTCATCTATTTTTTTTCTGAAGCAGCAGATTCAATTCATCAAGGACGCTAGGCTGTCCCTTGCCCTCTCTCTCATCCCCGTTCCTTACCATGACACCTCCCCAAAAGAGAAAGCTTAAATCTCCCTTGCATGCATCCCTACCCCACTTTGCAGGGAGGGGGCGTTTTCAGTCAAGTCCAAGTTCAGTTTTCAGAATTTTTAACTCAAAAGATGCTTTAGAAACAACATCTAAGATAAAACAATCGCCACCAGGGTTTTCGTAGCCCACTTGGGAACCGAAGCTCACTGGCCCAAGGCTGCCCCGGATCCCCGAGGCCCCGGGCCTGGCGCTCTCCAGCCTGGGCCGCGCAGTCCCGGAGGCCGATCCTCCTCCCCTGGGAGTTTAGCAGCACTTGGCATTTAACCTGCCTGGCGTGCGTGGCTTTCTGGTTCCATCTCCTTGAGCCACATTACTCTCCCCAGATGTCAGGCACAAATCTGGATTAACATGCAACAGGGCGCCCTGTGCAGCCCGTCAGCCCTCGCCCAAGAGCTGTTAAATGCAGATTCAGCTGAGGACCCCCCGGAGAGCTGCTGTTGAATAAAAATTGTAATCCAAGGGGACCATTTCTTTTGCCTCCGCTGCTTGTGGGAAGCCCGAGCACAGGCCCAGCTAGTCCGTGCGCTCCCCCCAGCAGGCGTGCCCACCTCCTTGGCAGCCTAGGGGCCCCAAGACTCTTCACCCCTGTCTCCCCACTCTCCGGACCGGTTCTTGGGGTGGAAAATGCTTAGATTCAAGGAGTGGCGAGCAGCATAGGGCCCTGGGGAGGAAGACTCCATTCCCCGCTCCTCCTGGGAGCGCGTCCTAAAGTCTAACGCCTGGGCGGCCAGGCCCTTGGCCTCCTAACCCCTCCTGATGCCCCCAGTACCATCCTGAGCCCCCCCAACAGGCGTCCCCGCTTCCCTCCCGCACTGACAGCCAGCCCAACCCTTGCCTCGACGCCTGGCACCCCTGCTCCTCTCCGCTCGGCTCCCGGGGTGCACCCAGCCCCAGCCCCAGCCCAGGCCCGGGTCCCCCCCACCCCAGGTCCTCGCTGTCCCCCGCTGTCCGGGGCATCACAAGCGTGCGGGCTGAGCTGGGAGCCAGGCGGTCGGGAGAGGGCGCCCGGGAGGGGACTCAGGCCTGGCTCCTCGGGGTCTGGGAGTGGAGGGGGACACCGAGGTAGGGGGATAAATGAGATTACGCCTTCTACTGGTGTCTTAATCTGATAAAAATTAAAAAAAAAAGAAAAAGAAAAAAAAAAGAAAAGCAAGCATCACTACAAGGCCACATGGGTATCCGCCGACTTAGCCCTCCGGGAAACCGGCGGGTATCAAAGTCGTGGATCCTAGGTCCCAGCGCCGGTGGCAGCCTTCGCGCCCTCCCAGGATAAAAGTAAAATAAAATACACCGTGCCGCCAGCAGGCCCTAGAGACAGCGGGGTTAATGAGCTAACGAGGACCAGCGCTCGCACCACACCTGAAGCATCCAGTCCCGGAGCGCACCCTCTGCAGGGGTGCAAGCTGGCCGGGCCGCATTCGCAGACAGGTGGCCAGGCCGAGCTTTGGTGGGGGGGGTCCAGCGCCCCCCCAGGGACCTGCAAACTGTTGCCCAGCGGGAGGCCCTGGTTGCCCGGCCTCTCTGTGCTCCCCCACGCCTCTCCCAGAGCAGGGGACCCCTCTCCGGGTGTGGGGCTGGGTTCCCCGCACTCTGCGCTCTGCGCTCCCAGGTACAGAGAGAGGCCAGGCCCGCGGGCTCCTGGCTCCCGGGAATCGCGCCATCGGGAAGGACGACCTTGGGGTTGGGGCCCTCCCGACCGAGCCCCAGCGGGGCTGCAGGGGTCACGCGAGGCGCCCACGAGCCTGGGCCTACAGCGCCACGAGCTCGGCCGGAGCTGCGAAGCCCACCAGCTGGCCGTGGGGGCGGGCCGGGCACCTCTCCCTTGTTGGGGGCGGAGGAGGGCCGGATGCGAATTTCCCTCCACGCAGCTGCCTACCAGCCTGCCCAGCTCAGAATAAGGTGGCCGAGCGACCAAAGTTTCCCCGCAGGAGCAGAGGGAAAACTCAACGGGCGTGATATCAGTTTTGTGTGTATGTGTGTGTGTCGCCCGCCCCCCTCCCCAAATAAAACCCATAGCTTTGGTCCTTTATCTTTGACTTTAATAAAATAATGATTCGTTGAGAAAATGGGGTATAAATCTTCATTTTGGAGGCAATTAAAGTGTTGATTTCATTCGTGCCCCTAAGCGATTCTTGTAATTTGCTCAAATAGCTTTATGTACCCAGCACTCCGGAGCTCTTAGAATCCCATTTTCTAGTTAGGCTTGTTGGATTACAATTTTTATTCAACAGCAGCTACCCGAGGGTTCCTCGGCGGAATCTGCATTGAACAGCTCCGGGGCGAGGGCTGGCGGGTGAGCCGGGCGGGAGGGAGGCCGGCAGCCCGCGGGGCCGGGGCCGGGCCGGGCCGGGCCGCCCGCAGCTTTCCCACCTCAGCCGGGCCGCACAGGGGCTGCGCCGACCGCCCGGCCCGTGCACCCGTCTACACTGCCGAAAGTTTGCAACTTGCCAAATCATAGCAAAGAACCAGCGCGCTGGTGTTTTTAAAGCTCAGCTCTGCCTGCCTCCCACCGCTCTGGGGGAAAGGAAGGATTCGGCCTCTGTCGCGGGATTACCGAGAGAAATCCAAGCTGGGAATTTATTTTAAGAGGGTGATGTTGAGACAAGAAAACTTTAGGATGACACCAAGACCCAGGAGCCGGGCCCTCCTGCGAGCCCTCCACAAGACAGCCGCCAGCCAACAGTGATCAGGGCAGGGCTGGCAAAGGAAAACTCTGCCGGCCTGGCTGTCTTCTGGCTTAACAAAGGCAGGCTGATCTCTCCCCCCAAGACGGAACTCACGTGCCGAGTCAGAAAGAGAAACAACCCTAGGCCTTCGCTAGTGTAGGGAGAGGCCAGAGAGACCTGCAACCCAAGTCTCTATTCGCCTTGCAGCAATTCGCTGCGGAGAGCTGTCCTGAGCCCGGTTCATCTCACCCGCTCCTCAGGTTTTCACTTTCATTGCATTTTTGCAACTTCTCTGGGCCAATCCAGAGACGCAGCGACAGGGGAGGGAGAGAGAGAGAGAGAGAGAGACAGAAAGGGAGAGAGAGAGAGAGAGAGAGAGAGAGAGAGAGAGAAAGGGAGGGAGGGAGGGAGGGAGAGAGAGAGACTGGGAGCAAACAGCGGTGTCAGGGTGAGAGAGGGAGAGAAATCCCCCCAGCAACTCCAAATAAAAGTCGTCCCCACTTAGCAACGCAGCGGAAGAAGGGCCTGGAGGGAGGACCAGAGAGGAGGGGGCGAAGCGAGCAAAGGCCGGCAGTTGAGAGCCAAGGCGGCGCGAGGTCCCCCACCGCCACACCAAGGGAGTCGCCGGGGTGCCCCTGACGCTGACACTTCCAAAAGCTGCCAACCCAGAGGGCCCAGTGCACGTACCAGCTGGAGGATGAGTGGCAAGGAGGAGGAGAAACGTCCATATTTGTCTGTTTTTATAACCTCGGCCTGGTCTTATTTTTTCTATTAAGTACAATAAAATGGGCGAGCTTGCAGCGAGCACTGCACAAAGCAATGTTCAGTGAGGTCTAGAAGCGTTCGGCCGAGGAAAACTGACAAGACAGGCTAATGAACCGTATAGACAGGGAGAAAATAGCCAGCATTTGCTAGATTTCAAACCCTCGCTGTCTCTCTTAGACCACCTATCTTGGGTTTATTCCTAATAAAATAAGAAATAAGCAGACCCTACACTTTTCTTTTCTTCGAAATAGAAGGGGGAAAAAATGCTCCAGAACAAAGCCCTACAATCAGAGGCGGTCACTGGCAGTTAACACTCCCATTATTATAGAGGGTAAATAAAATAAAGACAAAAATTAAAAGCGACAAGAAACAGGTCAAGTTTGCAGGCAAAGCTTTTACAAGCTCATCTCTCCAGGTCGAATCCCAGAGCCAGCCTTAATGAAGCAATAATAGCCACATTATTCAAAAATTTTCATTTCGATGGAAATGTATCTAAAAGGGACTTAATCATATGCAAATAATAAAAGGAGGTGGTAGTGACCCAGCAAGCAATATGCATACAGATTTTTTTTTTTTTTCCTAGGGACGTTGAAATTGAAAAGCGCATACCTGGTCGGTTAGATTTGCTGATCTTGTTATATCTTCACTGTCTGATTTTGATCCTCCTTCTCTATCGTCTATCACCAAATCGATAGGCATTTTCCCTTTCAAACAGCTAATATACCGGTGGCAGAAATTGTCACATAATTCGTGTACCTACATTATGACAGAAATAAAAAAATGGAAATATAATCAGGAGTGCATAAATGACATTGACAAGTGCAAACCACCCCCCTTGTGAGATCCAAACTTCCAAATAGGGAAACACAGAGCAATTGTCCTCCAGAGACCCCCAGACGCATCCAGAATTAGGAATAACTTTCTTTTCTTGCAAAATAGAGATATCCCAGAAAATTGACAGTGACAAGATGATTCACAGGCTACAACATATTCAACACCCGTGTTAAATTCATCTGCTCCCAGGGCTGTGGCCATTAGAGAGGTGACCCGCGTGGGTGACATTTAAGGTAAACTATTTAATTTCATCCACTTACTTTATCATAAGTTCTTTTCCAATGAGTCTAAGGGAAAATGTGAATATAGATGTATGCCTATAATTCACGTTTTCCCAGTACTGTGGTGGCACAGAATATCTGTCTGACAGCCCAGGTCCCTATAATATTTGTAATTAGGGATTCTACACACAAGAAGCATATTTTAGGATAGTTTTAAAAAAAATAGGAGAAAATCAACTTGCCGGTACTCATGATATGAAAAACACCTACAGCCACAAAAGAAAAAAAAAAAAGGATCAAACTGTATTAAAAAAAAAATAAAAGGAAAAAAGAATGCTTCAAAATATTTAGGTGTAAGTGGAGCGGTCTCTTACAGGCCTAGGGCATCCCTGACATGCAAAAACTCACAAGAAACCCCGGTGTGCTTGCAATTTAATGTTAGTTTGAATTACAATGCATTAAGTTTTTATTGCTGAGATTTATAGAACAGCTAGCAAAATCATGTTAGCCCACACCCTTTCTTGAGTGTGAAGGTGGGGTGTGTGCAGGATTCACAGATTCGAGAAATTGACACAACTATCAACTCTGCTTTGTCTCTGCAAAAGGTTTAATGTGCCTCCCCCACCACCTCCTCCAGACTCCCTGCCCACTCCTCCTCCCTCCGCCTCTCCTCTGTGTCTGACCTGCCGCTGCTCTCAGACTGTCTTCCAGAAACTCACTAAAACTAAACAAAACTCCCCCACCCACCCACCCACCCACCCAGAGGTAGCAAAGAAAAGGGGGAAGAGGAAGAGAAGAGATCACAAAGGTATAACCTGTGAAGCAGACTCACAACAGCATTCTAAACATCAAGAGAGATGCCTAGAATTGTAACTATTTATACAAAGCCAGCAAAGTATTAAGAATGAATGCAAGGCTAGGGCATTTGAGATGCCGGTTTTAGTGGCTGAAATTGTAATTAAACTGCAAAGAGAAATGGACGCTAAGATTGGCCTTGACACTAATTACCAGAAAGAAAGACATTTATGCAAATGTCTCAGAAGCCTGAACTTCAGCCATTCAGAACCCTGCCCCCCCCACCCCACCCTACCCCACCCCCCTCAAGTTTGGGGGGTGAGGAGAAAGCCACAGGAAAAGAGGCTAGAGGAATTACCTTCTCTAATTCCAACAGATGAAACCTTAATACTTGTATGGCTTGAATCATCTGCAAAGATACAAAAAGAATGAGCACCCTATTCCTAGTTTGCAGAAAATTGGCTGTCACAGCTCTAGCATCTCCAGCCTACACTGCACACACACACACACACACACACACACACACGCACACACACACACACCAGTTAAATAGAGTTATTTTGATTTATGGCAATAACACTAAAACTTAATAGCAGCGACTGGGTACCATCTAGAGGTTTATATTTCTTAAGGAGAAAAAAATAGCTAAAACAACAACAGAGCATCTAAGTGGGGATCATAAACACTCTCCTCCCCCATGGCTCTTCCCCCCTTCTCAGCCCCACTGCCCCCCACCCCACCTGAAAGGACCACATCCCTGGCCTGGGGGTTTCCAGGTAAGCAGTGCACGGAAAATATTCCAAATACTGCCCCCCTGCCCTCCCCGCCCCTAAGTGTGGCTTTTCACGCGGCTGCAAACTTTCTGCTGCGGTTCTGCACACCTTTAGGGTGCACGGGTGGTTTTGGGGGGCTCTTGGCCGGTGGCCGCCCTTGGGGCACGACTCTGAGGGCTGGGAAGTCCGCAAAGTTTAAGCACACACGCTGACAGGCCCGGAGATAAATCCCCGCGCTGATTAGAGCCGCGCTGCCCGGCTGTCATAAAAAACAAAAGCTCGCGTTTCCCCCCAGCGCCGGCTCGCCCGGCCCCTCTCGGGATGAATTTATTTATTTCCCGGGGATCCTGTCCCGGGGCCACTTGTCCGGGCCCGAAACGTGTGCAGCCACCTCACAGCTACGGGAAGACCCGTCTAGAGACCTGGGTGGAGGGGGGGGTGCTCTTGCAGCAAAGCTGGGGTGCTTGGGGGAGGGGGGAGCAGGGATGGGGGAGCTGGGGACTGAGGGGTCCGCTCTTACCAAGTTATCCAGTTCTGGATTAGAAGAAAATAGAGGTTTTTCTGCGCGAATCTAAATGCAAGGGAGAAGGAGTAGAGGAGAGGGGAGGAGAGGGCAGGGGAGGGCAGGGTGGGGGGGGTAAAAGAAAGAACATTTGAAATCTGGTCGCCTTCCTAGTTTCTTGCCTCATTACACTGTCGGGCGGCGCAGGGGTGGGGGTGGAGGGGGGCAAGATGTCACCTCCGGGGAGGGGGGACGGGGACCGGGTGACACCGAGTCCACAGGCGGCCAGCGTGAATCAAAGAGGCCCAAACCGAGCCCAGAGCCCCGGGTCGCCTCTCCCAGCAGCTCGGCTCCGGAGGCCGCTGCCCTGCTCGCCCAGGCCCCTGGCTGCGCCCTCCACCCCCATCTCCACCCTGGGGGCGCGGGGTCCGTGATTTAATTTTGGGGAGGGGGGCGAGCTTCCTGCAAGAGGGTGGGCAGCTGAGCTGGGGAGGCTGGTGTGGCGGGGGAGGCCTGGACCGGGCCGTGCGCTCCCACCTGGGGGGATGCCCCAGGGCAGGGCTTGGGGTGGGGGTGCTTGGGGTGGCCTGCGTGCTGGCCACTTTGGAAGAGGTGCAGCAGGGGTTGGGGGGGTGGAGGGAGGGGAGGGAGGGAGTTGCCCCCGGGTCCCTTGGCTCCCTACTTCCTGAGCGAGCGTCTTGCTGACCTGTTTGGCGAACACGGCTATGTCTTCATTGAACGACTCGGACGAGCAGACGTCCCCGCCCGCCACCCCCGGCTCGCGGGGGGTACAAGTAGCTAATTCACATTTCTCGAAAATCAGTGCTAAGAGAGGGAAGAGGGGGTGTCTGCAAGAGAAGACAACAGTCGCAAACAACACAATGGTTAGTCCCCGGGTGGGGGAGACGGGCGCCCCAGGGCGGCGGCCGGAGGGGCAGGAGGCCGGGGACCCCCCCACCCTGTCCCCTGCGCTCGGCCTGCCCCAGCGCCCGCAGGTGGCTGCTCACCTCCCCTTCCTCCTGGGGCGCCCCAGTCGCAGGCCCTGAGCCACGGACAGTATCCGAGGGGCGGTGCAGCAGCTCTGGCCGGAGAAATTGGTAACATTTGCTGAGGATAAAACCCCAGCGGCTCCAGCAGCCATTTTGAGGGAAGTTTCCCACCCGGACCGGCCGGGCCCTGGGGGGCAGCAGGGCGCCTGGCTCCGAGGGGCCTGGCCCAGCCCGGGCTCGGGCAGCTCGGTGGCGGGCGCTCAGCTGACTTGGGGAGAGGACCTCGAGGGCGCCAGCAGCCACTGTCAGGGCGCTGCACTGACCGATCAGACCCCTGGGCCCCGGGAGGCCAGGAGGGCTCCTCCTCAGCTCCCTGCACGCTCCCCTCCCTGGGCCAGGGGCCCCCACGACCACCCCCCTCCGCCCCAAACAAAGTTCCTCCGAATGTCCCCACGGTAAAGCCTTTCATTCCTGTCTGCGGGATGGCAAAGCAGCTAGCCTTGCGAGGGGCCTAGATGTCGCTTATCTCAACCCATTAAAAAAAAAAAAAGAAGAAAGAAAGAAAGAAAAGAAAAAAAAATGCTGCTTCTAATGCTCAAGGAGGTGTCTCAAGTCTTTTATTAGCTCTCACAGCCCAGCCGGGAATTTAACGGTTTGGGGTCCTTTTCAAAGCGTCCCCAAATGTTCTGTCCCGGAGCCTAAACCATTTGCAGTCAACGCTGCTGCTGCTGCTGCTGCTGCGGAGAGAACGCTGGGATTTAAACAAGCCCATCGCACAAGGAAGGGACCGACCGGGAGATAAAGCAGGAAGGTTTTTCGGCCGGGGAGGGTCAGTGTTGCCTGATTTTTTTTTTTTTTCAGAAGAAGAAATAAATAGAAATAAAAGTGGCTGCAAAGTAAAACGAGGTCCCCAAATTCACGAGCACACGGCAGGCACAAGCGACTTTCCGCGGATTTTACCAGCCCTGGGTCTAACCGACTGGCCTGGGAGAGCACGGGGGGAAGCACAGTCTGAAAACAACACTGGCCCCGGATAGCCCCGCACCTACTCCCAAATCCTGCAGGTTTCGCCTTTGAACACAAAGTGCTAAAAACCCGGCCAGAAGTTTCTTCACGTCTCAAACGATTCAGAGCGAGCTCTCTCCTCGCCCGCGGTGGTCAAACTCCCTAAATGCAAAGCCTGTTCCCCCTTGCCTGACCTGCAACTGTCCTCCCCTGATTTTATTGTGCGGCGGCAGAGCCAGCATACGGTTGCTGAGTAAACTTAGCAAGTCAGAACAATCAGTGGCTTAAAAGATTTTCCCTTAAACTAAAAGTTTCGTTCCAACACAAAGGCGCCTACATTTAGAAATCCCCAACGCTCTCCCAGCGAAGTCGAGCAAGCGAGGGCGCCAGCCCGCTGAGCTGCAGAGCCCGGGTCTGAGAGGGGACGAGGGACCTCTGGCAACTTCTCCTGCAGGGGCGACCCCTCGGCCGGCCCGGCCTGGGCTCCGCCGGGGGCTGGGCGGGCGCCGAGCGTGTGTGGAGATGGGGGACATCCCGGGTGACAGGCCGCCTCCCCAAATTCTCCATGCAATGCAAATGAAAAGTTACCAAATGGTGTGCCTCCAGCCCACGGAGCCCCGGCTTCCCTCCTACCAAAGGCACAGGGGGAGAGAGAGAGAGAGAGAGAGAGAGAGAGAGGAAACATCGCGTCTCTACTACTTAACCTGATGCCCGGTGTACCTACCCATAAATGGCATCTTTATCTCTCTTTAAAGCGTCATTGACGGAGGAACCCATGCTGGGGGCCATGGCGTTGGTGTGAGCTGTGTGCGGGTACTGATGCGAGTGCAGAGGAGGCCCGTGGTTCAGGTGGTGGACCGGCTGCATGGACCTGGCCGCATGCGGGTCCCCATACATCGTGGAGGGGATGCCCACTCCATCCATGCCCCCGTAATGGGGCAGATCGTCGTACTGCATGACAAACAGGAGAAAACAAGGTTTGAAGGCCAGGCGGGCAACTGGGGAGACGGCAGGGCACCGAGCTTATATAATGTCAGTCCAGCTGGATCCTTCAACCCGGAATTCAGTGGCCTTGCATCTCTAAAGTTGAGATTTCTTGTCTGGAAAAATGATTTCTAAAGTAAAAATTCTAGGATTCCCTCTGAGACTCGGCCGGGATGAACGGTCTTGCCCTAACTTGTGTCCCTATCAACCAGTTCAGAAATTCAGGATCCTCTGGCAAGGAAGGAAGGAAGAAAGAAGGAAAGAAAGGGAGGCATTCTCCCGGAGGGCGGAAGGTAAAACGTGCATGTCTCTAGAGGAGGAAATTCAAAATCACAATAATAAAACGTGCCAGGACAGTGCAGCAAACCCGCCTAGTTTCACAGCCCCTTCCCATCAGGGGGAATTTAAAAAAAAAAAAAAAAAGTTACGATGGGAACAGCTAAGCTAAGCACATGAATTCAGACAGGCTTCTCATTTTATTTCTCTGCCAGCGTGGGGTTAGGCAGTCCTGCAAGACACTGCATTTCCTTTGCTTTCCAAGACAAACTCTGCTAAATTATACAAAACTAACTGGCCCCCTTTATAAGTGAAACTCAGAGAAAGGTAGCTCTTTCACGTTCATTAGAGCTGAATTTAGAATTGGGCAATTCCCCCTCAACGTGAAAGAAAATCTATATAGCTGGAACAGTTAGTTGTCCTATTTTTCTCTACTCCTATGAACTTTTCCCCCAGACTAGAAGTCAATGAGGCAAATGTAACTCATCAGGTGTAAAGTAAATTCAAAAGCAAACGCACACACAACCCCCATCTTCTTTTCCCCCCCGGAAAAACTACTTTCATATTGACTGTCATTATTTTTGTGTGCAAAATTCAGCTACTTAGAATCTTCTCATTGCTCCAATTCCGGGCAAGTTCTTTTCCCAAGATTTGGAGGCGCCGAGAGTGAAATGATTTTCAAAGAAAAGAGGAATTGCCACTTTCATCTCCTTAAAGCCAGAGGTGTGAAAATAGTTTGGAAGAACGCTGACATTTGCCTGAACCAAAGCAGTAAAGAAAAATGTGTCAGCCTAGTAACTTTCTTTTGCAAACAGGGCTTTGAGGGCCAGGACACAAATTATGCAGGGAAGGCTTTTTGTAGACCCCCCTTTCTTTTAAGAGACTACCTCGGTTGGGTTGTCATTGTCTCACTTTACTCTCACTACATTTCCATTCAAATAGGAATATTGGGGAAATTAGTATTGCATTTTTAAAGTGAGTAGCTCTGTGCTTAGTATCCAATTAGTGCAAGGCTTTTGTAACAAAAACTTTCAAAGTATTACCTTCTATAAAAATCCATGCACATTAAAATCATTTTTCAGAGATGAATGTTTTCCGACCCCAAAAGCCATCGTACTATGGCAAAGTCATTTGCTTAAAAAAGCTAAATGCTTCTAGTCATATTAAGAGATGAGCACAATCAATAACAAATCAGAAGTTTCTAGCTGCTTAATTTACTTTAAAAATAGCCTTAAACTTCTGCTCCCTGAACATTCACGTTACAGCACTAGGTATCTAGTGCGTTTTGTTTTTGCTTTTTAAACAGAATGACTGCCCGAGCTTGCATTTCTATTTATATAGCTGCTGGTTAGGAATCTATAGAAAACTTGATTACTTGAATTAATTACATGTAACATACATAAGTCTACAAACGCACTGAATAAATTCTCTCGCTTTAGGCCACGGCTTTAGGAGCCTCATTCAAAAAGACAGAGAGAGAGAGAGAGAGAGAAAGAGAGAGAGAATAAAAAGAAACTTTTTAGCAGTGTCTTTCAGCCACGTTTCAATTTAATCTCACATTTGAGTTCCACAATTGTTGTTTAATACGTACCCTTTGCGCCATCGGCCTCCCTGGCTCCCTTCCTACTTCAACTTCTAATATATCCTCTTTAAGGCCAGTGTGAAAAGAAACAAATAAGCAAACTCCCCCGGAAAAAAAACAAAAAACAAAAAACAAAAAACAAAAACAAAAAACAAAAAACAAAAAAAGAGAGAGAGGACAAAAAAAAAAAATCTTTTTTTTTTTTTTTTTTTTTAAAAAGCACGACGGAAAAAAAAAAATCCCTTCACGTCTCCAGCAACGTGAGAGCTACTTGGTCCCCGATCTTCGGTCTACGGGACCTGAAGCAAAGCGCCCGAGTCACTGTGCATAAAAGCGCTCCGTTTCCAAGACAGCAGCAGCAGCAGCAGCAGCAGCAGCAGCAGCGGGGGCAAAAAAAAAAAAAAAAAAAAAAAAAAAAAGAAGAAAAAAAAAAAAGAAAAAAAAAAAGGCAGATCTTCTCTTCCACCCCCCCCCAAAAAAAATCAGTTTAAAAAAAAAAAAAAAAAAAGAGAGCGCCCCTTAGACCCAACTACCAAATCTCATGGCTTTCTGCCACTCCGGCTGTCAATCACAGGCGAGGTTGTCAACGTGGTGAATGAATGATCATCCGCTCTGTCTTCTTCTGGTCGGAACACCTCAAATGTGAATATTCAAATGCACAAAGCCCTAGCGCTCGCTTCCCTCGGATCGGTCCTAATTCCTAATCAGTTTCTCTCTTCTCTCGCTCGCTCTTTCTCTTTCCCCTCTCTCTCTCTCCCTCTTTGCAACTGCTGCACTGGAGGGAGATTAGAGGAGGAGGGTTAAAAAAAAAAAAAAAAATGTCTGTCTGAGTTTGTCTTAAAGGAGCCACGATCGATGCTGCCCGCTTGCAGTCCCCGTGCGTGTGTAAAGTGTGTGTTGCACAGGCGGAGAGGTGGATTCCGACCCGAATGCTAGAACCCGGAAGTAGTGGTGGCCATAACAGGTCGCGTCTTACACAATGCATTGGGCTGCAGCAAGTCGGCGGCTCGGCAGGGGTGGGAGCGCCGGGCGGGCTCCGGCCGCGCCGCCCAGGCGCACGGGCGCTCCCTGCAGCCGCGCGCCCCGGGCGCGAACCCCCACGCGCCCCGGGCACACGCGCACACGCGCACACGCGCACACGCGCGGGCAGGGCCGCCCCCCCCGCCCCCGGGGCGCGGGCTTTATTCCCCACGTTCCTTGCAATCTCCCCCTCCCTCTCTCCCTCCCTCCCTCCTCTCTCCCCTCCACCCCTACTCGGGACTCTCCTCCACTACCCCCCACCCCACTCTCTCGAAATAAATTGGGGATCCGCGCAGGGGGGGGGGGGTGGAGCGCGCAGGGGGGGGGTGGGCAGCCGCGGGAGTTTTTTTGCAACAGAGCTCTCGGCGCGCGGACTTCATGACTTTCCTGCAAATTACTGGGGGTCCGCTGCTGGTGGGGTGTTGCTTTTTGCTTTTTGTTTTTGTTTGTTGTTGTTTTTGTTTTTGGAGGTGGTGGTGGTGTGGGGGGGGGAATGTGTGAGCTCAACGCAAGGGTGCGTTCTCGGAACTGACCACCCCACGTAGAAGGAGGCAAACGGGGAAACAGAGAGGGAGGGAGGGAAGGATGAGAGCAGGAGTCCCGAGATCGCGGGGCGGAGGGGGGAGGCTGGGGCTTCCTGCGGATCCCAGCCTGGAGCTGCCGCTGTCAGGGGTGCACCCCCCCACCCCACCCCAGGCCCCCGGGAAAGGAAATGCTTGCGTTTTCTCACTTTGGGGTCTGGACCTCCTCCTCCTCCTCCTCCTCCTCCTCCTCCTCCCGCTCCCCGGCCTCCGGCCCCCCGGGCCCCCGGCGTCCTGCGCGAAGTGGGAGAGGAAGGGAGGGAACAATGAGCCGAGCGCGGGGACGGTGCCCCCAGCGCCTGTTTACAAACACCGAGCTATTGGGCGTCTCGCCGGAGAGCGAAGCCCGCCGCGGGGCTCGGGGCAGCCCCCCGACCTGGCGGGTGCGGCCCCGGGCCGGGGACCCCCCCGCCCGCACCCCCACCCCGGGACGGGGGCTCCCCGACCCGCTGCGGGCGAGGCCGCCGTGCGCCCGGGGCGCGGCGGGGTCGGGTTCGGCCGCGTCGCCTTTGTCTTCTCGGGCCTGGAGGGACCCCGCGCCCCGGGCCCTGTGCGCCGAGACGCTCTGCGCTCCCCTCCCCGCACCCCTACACCCCTCCGCCTCCCTGCACCGTCCCGGCTCCGGGAAAACTCTCGGTGCCAACGACAGACAAAAAAAAAAAAAAAAAAAAAAAGGACCGAGAGAGAGAAATTCACTTCGGGAGCTGAGATTGCAGACAAAAACCTGTCCCTACCCACGCCTCGGAGGCTCCGACCGGCCCCCTGATTTTTCAACTTTCTCCCCTTAAACGCCTGCCCTCTGGCTTCCCGACGACTCCCCCTCTTGGCTTGCCCTTTATTATCACATTTACTGGTGTTATTTTCGTTTTTGCTCGTCTGCCCGCCGGGCTCCGAGACGCCGCGAGGGCTCGGCCGCAGCGGCCCGACCCGCGGGGCTGGAAACCTCACATCCTCCAGCCAGGCTCGCAGCTCGCTCTGCTCCCAGCAGGATCTTTTTTTTTTTTTTTTTTTTTTTTTTTTTCCCTGCCTCCAGCTGAAGCCTCGCAGAAAACTCCCCCTGCGGTCGACTGGAAAATGAGCTCACCCAAATCTCGGTAGGCAGCCGCGGAGGAGGGCCCGGCCAATCAGGAGGCGCCCCCGCCAGGGCGGCCGCGCATTGGCTGCGGGGAAAATCAATTATCAAATAATCGATCAGCAGGGAGCTTCGATCTGCCGGGAATGCAAAACTGCCGGTCCCGATTCCCGCCCTGGTGGTGGCCAAAAGGCTGACTCCCCCCCCACCCCCCCACCCCCCCACCCCAAAGCAGCCGGCCCCTCGCTCCCGTCGCCCCCACCCCCATCCCACTCCGCCCGGCCGCGGACCGAGAGCCTCATCCTAAAAGGAGGGGGGCGGGTAGCTGGGAGGAAGAGTTTTGAGAGAGATGAGGGGTGCTCCTGTCCTCCGCAGGGGTTGTTTGGAAAAGATCAGGAGCTCCCAAAGGTGCGGAGGCTAACTCCTTAACGTGCAAACTAAAGGGCAGATCGCATCCGTCCGAGAGGTAGGGCTCAAGTTTCTGCTAAGTGGGCTTTGGAGGAGCGAGGGCCACCGTGTAGGGCGACCCTCAGGACCTGCATCTGGAGCCAGGCTCCCTCCGGCGCGCACGGCCTCCAGCACTCGGCACGAGTCCACGCCCAGTTCCCCCCAAAAGTGGAGGGCTCAGAAAGCCGAGCTGCAGCCGAGCCTTCGCCACCAGCCCCCCCACCCCACCCCCGTGCAGACCCTGTCCTGCCCCAGGGTGCCTAAGGGATGACACCTTCACCCAAAGCCTTCCGATGCGCTTTGCCTTGCTTGAGACCGCTCCGACTGCTTAAAAAAATATCCCGGGATCCTCATCATTTGCATTTCTCCTCTCTCTCTCTCTCTCTCTCCCACACACACACACATTTTAGGATCTTTAACTTTTCTCCATCGCAAACATGCGCAGTTTTGGGGTACGCGCGCCCCGGTGCATCGCGCGGGAGGTTGAGGCAGGCCCGCACGTCAAAGCCGAGGGCGAATCCAGGTGAATTGCCAGCTTCCTTACGCCCCACAGCCTGACATCCCCCCTACCCCCACCCCTCCCGCCCCAACGTGAACTTGGAAACCCAACTTCAGGCCTAGATGGAACCTTCTCGGTCTCCGGAAGGCTATTTGTCTCATTCTCCGGGAAGCTGCGCCGGCTGGGCCGAGCACCGCAGGGCTTTCCCCGGTTACCGGGAGGACCACGCTGGGCCCGAGCCCCTCACCTGGGCGCCTTCCCTCGGCTGCGCGGGGGTGTGGGCACCGCAGGTCCACAGGCCCGCCAGGCTCCAGCACAGCTGGCTGCAGGGGTGGTGGTGGGGGGAGCGCGAGGAGGGGGGTGTTGAGCCAAACATCGACTTGGGCACATCTACGTGTATGATCCTTAAATGAACTGCGAGGGAAATTGTGTAAGTATCATTTAACCGAGAGAAATTTACTGCGAAATACATTTCGATGATCATGGTCTTTTAGGAGTCCTTGGGGGTTCTCCAGCAAAGGCTTAGGGTAACCGGCTTGGAGGAACCTCAAGTCTGTGGCCATGTTTTCAAATCTGGAAAAGGCCAGTTTCGATGAAGGTTTCGGTGACAACAGAATTTATTCTGTATTGTTGCTTTCGGGTAAGTTTGTTTTCTAGCAGAGGGGGAAAAAGCAGGTTCAGGTAAGTCACTCCTTTTTAAACATAGCCAAAAACTTCAAGGCGGTAGGAAAACTATTGTGTGCTCCAACCATGATGTGTCAGGTTACCTTGCAAGTACTTTAAATGACCTACACATAGGTTTTCCTTAAAGAAAGGGATAGTTTGGAGTTTGTGAGCTTAAACAAACTCTTGGGAGTTTTGAAAAGGGTCTTCTTTTTTCCCCCTCCCCACGGCCCCCCTCCCTTACCACTTATAACTGCAAACTTAATGCTACTTCGAGGACTTTATAAGATTAATTCTGAACAATCAAGGGACTAAAACACTTTTACAATGTAATTACAGTAGTACAAATTGTTTGCCCAAACCTCATTCTGGATAAGGATTTTACAATTAGCAAACAGTTATTACAGTTGGGGCTTGCTGAGAGAAATTGCACAGAGGAAGTCTAGAGTTGTAATATAGTAGCCATAAAAAAAAAAAAAAACCTCCTTTGGTACAGCAACAATTAATCATCTATTAATAGGAAAAGGTAAAGGGATAGTTATGGGTATTTTAGTGAACTACTACTGATATTTATACTTGCCCTGTGACATCCCTAAGTTAGTTCAGATACTTGCTTTTTGAGGCAACAGCGCTTTTGTTTTGCAAAAACTTGGCCTGGTGAAGGGTTCTGGCACTTGCCCTTAGCTCTGGCAACACGCGCCTTTTCCATACTCAGCTTACTCTAAACATCCCAGAGCATCTTCCCAAAGATAGAGAGCCAAGACTTTAAAGGGGCAGGCTGAGGCCTAAGGTCCCTATTGTTTAGAACTTCCCTTGCAAGAAGGCATTTAAAGCAAGTGGTGCCCCTTTAGGCTGTTGGTACAGTCCTTTCTGAGTGCTCCCTTCTAATTTTCTTTTCTCCTGTAAGGAACTGTGTCTCTGGAAAAGACATATATCCTGAATTAGGCTTTTGTCCCCAAAGTTCACACGGATGAGTCAGCCCCCGAACCCTCAGAAATTAAAGAGGCACCTCTTAAGGTAAAATGTGTGTGTATTTGCCAGCCCAGAATAAACAAAAGCCTGTTAATCAATCGAGTTTGGCAGCTGTGTTCACAGAATGATAAGGGTTTATCATCTGCCACCTAACCCTAAGATGCCTGTTAAAATGTTATGAGTGCGCTTTAGGTTGTCCTGTGGTGTGGAGGCTTGGGATTTGTACTTCAAGAACAGTCAACCTCTGCATCTCACCCCCCCTCCCCAACATTAGCATTTGCATTTCAAAAAACAGAAATAAGAAGAGGGAAAGACAGTTTGAAGAAAATGGATTTAAAATCTGGTAGAGATAATAGAGGAATGCTTGAGATAAGAGCCTGGCTGTGATAGGAGAGAGGTACCAAGAAGTCAAAGCTAATGAATAGCTGTGAGAAAAGTGAAATA
This sequence comes from Canis aureus, assembly GCF_053574225.1. Taxonomy (NCBI): domain Eukaryota; kingdom Metazoa; phylum Chordata; class Mammalia; order Carnivora; family Canidae; genus Canis; species Canis aureus. Next base: position 68,689,217 of record NC_135621.1, on the reverse strand, counting down.
AACTATTTAGAGGTCTATAAAAGGGGGAAACCTGGTTAGGTGATGTGAAAGGGGGTTAACTGAGTGGATTAGGGAAGACGTTAATCAGGTGCCCCAGAGCCATCCCGGCTAGAAGAACTGGGAGATTTGTTTACTGCATTTTGCTTCAGAAAACAATGTCTGGGTCCAGTTCAGAAGTCAGTGAGAGGTCAGTGTAGGCTGTCTAACCGTTGCAGGGAAAATACCTAAGTCACTATATTCTAACTGGATAGTACAGAAGTTAAGGGGAAAAAAAAAGAAAACCTGGGGGGGGGGTGTTGTTTTCCTTACTACCTTTCCATTTCAAATCATTAAAATGCTTTGGTCTCTAGAGGGGGAAGATTACACTGGTTAACATAATTACTAGCTCTGACATTTTCAGAAGTTATAGAGGTCTTTTATTAATTAAATGGAGGGCTTAATAAAATATTCCTAATAAAATTTATGGTTGTCTTAAAACTTTCTAAACAGTGCTATAAATTCTTAATAAAATTAACTGGGAAATGAGTTATTAGCCCACACTTTACCATCCCCCCCCTACTTCTTCATAAGGAGTGTCTGTAGAATGAAGGGGGAAATAGAAGCCTTTTAGTAAAATATAAATATTAGCCAAAGTCACACATTGCTTTAAAAGAGGTGAAGTTTCAACTAAGTTATGTCTAATGGCTTCACCCTCCAGTATTCCCCAAAAGCTACTCACAAACCTTAGAAAATTTCTTCCACTTCTTTACTAACGTATTATATACGCGTGTATGTGTAAGCTCATGTGAAATACAATGCTCCATTTTCTGGTCTGAGTTGTGTGTTAGGTTTAATAAAAAGCAGAGATGCATTATGCAAATCCCAATATAGGATTTTTGAAGTCCCCGGTTGTAAATATTCTATCAATTCAAAGATATATTGAAAATGAAATGTCTTATAATTTCTCTCAATTTAATTTCTTTAAAGGTAACTTTTAAACAATAAATTTCTCAATAGTGTTTACCTTTAGACTCCACATTCATAACAGTTGGTATTATCTGAGGCAGCATTTTGTTGAGCAGATACGCAAAACTTTTTCCTATCACTACATTTTAAAACCTCGGCGAGTTATCTTAAGTTTTGAGAGACTTCTCTGCCTCACAGATACAATACTGGCTGGCTGGCTGTTTAAAATGAACAGCAATCTCAAACACACTCCAACCAAATAAAACAGCCCGAGCGGATTTTTCAGCTTTTGAAGGCTTGATCTTTTGTGCCGTCTACTGGACAATGGAAAAACTACAGCTCCTATTGCCTTAAGAAACTTCTCTTGTCCAGTGTGAGGTGGGGGGATGGGGAGGTAGTGGGAGTGGGGGGGATTTTATGCTGGTAAGTAGTAGGAGAGGACAACAGGACCCCACCTCCACTCACTGGACAGGTCTTGTGGTGTGATCATGTCTTCATATCCAAGTTTATGACATCATATTAAGTACAGGCACACCTAAGCCACTTGACTAAGGCGTAAGGCTGTATGCAATTTAACTGCGTATGTGTGTGAGTGCACAAACTTGGCTTGGGAAAAGACAGAAAGAAAAGATGATGGCACAAGCTCAGCATCTCAGAAAAAAAAAAGTATGGGTGGTTTGCTTGGCTCTGAGTGTGCATTTGCTTGATAGTCAAGGAAAATCTATCTACTGCCTAGATAATCTAAGATGCACAAAATAATTCTCGGAATTTGGAACCTGACATTGTTCAATAATCAAGAAAAGTACTTTTAGGAGGAAGGGAAATGAAACTGATGATTAGAAAACTTCGGGTGCAGTTCTTTTTGGCAATCTTAGATGAAAATGTGAAACTTCACTCTCTTCCCCCGTGGAGACCACATGTGGGAGAAAGTGTGGATGACATTCATGGTCAGATGCCTTTATGTAGCAGAGGCTGTTTGATGATCTGTTAAACATTTTAAAATATAGTATATAGTTTGGTTGATTTTTAGAAATATTTATGGAGCCCTAGCATTACGGAAGCTCTGTACAAAAAAAATTCATGAAGGTAACTGGCCTCTGTTTGATATTGATGTAGCTTCTGAATAATCAAAATTACTATAGAGAGGTAATTTTGTGACTTAAGAAATAAACAAAATCCAACTCTAATAAAATACAGAAAAGTCAAGCTGATTTTGGTGGAAGAGACGTAAACTTGGGTACAGGGCTCTTAAAACTGTTCATCTGCTTTTCTGGAGTTAAAATTCCTTAGCGCATTTTCATAAAACCTAGTACCACACGACTAGATATTAGGGTGCCTTTTAATAAAAGTTTAAGAGTGAAAAGGAGACAGCTTTAGGGCATTTTATTGATGCATAAATATATTTCAATGAGCTACTTCAAATATACATTTTGATGTGGCACTATGTCAGAATGACTTTAAAATATTATATTAAATATAGATATATCAGAGAACCTGAACTGACATTGACTACTTAAAGCAGCGAGATTGCTTGCACTGCCGTGTGAAAGAACGGGATGGTTTCATTTGTACTAAAGAGCTGGAAGTGGGGTGGTGTGGTGGTGGTGGTGCTGGTGGTGGTGGTGGTGGTGGTGGTGGTGGTAGGTGTCTTTTAAGCTTTAGCATAATCAACTGAATTTGTGTGACAGATTATTATTTTATAAGATGTAATTGGGATGCATTGGTCCAGATTAAAATAAGGACGACTACGACTCCACTGACAATAGATTTTGATAAAGGAAATTCTTACAAGATCCAATCTCTCGCAGGTTTGAAATATTCTGAACGAATAATGCAAGTACTGAGTGCTGTAAGAGGTCTGGCCAGAGTGCTCTAGTCACCAAATGCAAACATTTACCTTTGAAACAACAGGGTGAGCCAGAGTGGTCATGACTAGCATCCACGTTCGGCTAGATAAAGGGGCCTATTTTGTAAAAATCCTTCAGGCAAAAATGTACTGATTATTCAAAAATAAATATTTTAACATTTCATTGAGTTATCTAATGAATAGGAAAAACATGGAAGGCTTCCTGCAGTTCAGAAAGAATTCTAGTAGCTCGGAAAACACAGAAGGAAAGAAGGAGAAGCTGAAGGACGCCTGCTGAGTAGTGATTCACTTGTGAATATCTGAAAACATACTTTTCCGTCCCCTTATTTAAAAATGAAAAATAAATATCATCCTTCCTTGTCTTTTTTTTTTTAAATTAACATCAGATTATGGCTAAACTTGGTTTAAAACGCATAATTCTTTCCAGGCGATTTATGCAAGAAAGGGCCAGTTTGAAAACTTGTAACTGATGGGAGAAGTGGACGTACAAGCCGCAGCCACAGCGGCTCGCAGCCGGGCCCTTCCTGCGAGCCCGTCGGGATGACTTCACTTACCCGCCCTTCGGATCAGCGCGGCTTCCCGGCCGGAGCCCGGTGCTCTCCCGCAGAGCCCTCAGCCGGCGGCCTGTCACCTGGGGGGTCACCTGGACGGGCCGGGCCCCGCGCACGGCCACCCAGAGCCCCGGGCCCGCCAACACCCCGGGGGGCGGACCTGGGGCTGCAGGACTCCCGCGTGGACCCCGGGCTGGGGGGGGGACCTGGGCTGCAGGACCCCCGCGGATCCCCAGGCTGGGGGGGGGGACCTGGGGTGCAGGACCCGCGTGGACCCCCGGGCTGGGGGGGGACCTGGGGCTGCAGGACCCGCGTGGACCCCCGGGCTGGGGGGGACCTGGGCTGCAGGACCCACGTGGATTCCCGGGCTGGGGGGGGGGGACCTGGGGTGCAGGACCCGCGTGGACTCCAGGGCTGGGGAGGGGAACCTGGGGTGCAGGACTCCCGCGGACCCCCGGGCTGGGGGGGGGGGACCTGGGGTGCAGGACCCACGTGGACCCCGGGCTGGGGGAGATCTGGGGTGCAGGACCCACGTGGATTCCCGGGCTGGGGGGAGATCTGGGGTGCAGGACCCGCGTGGACCCCGGGCTGGGGAGGGGAACCTGGGGTGCAGGACCCGCGTGGACCCCTGGGGCTGGGGGGGACCTGGGGTGCAGGACCCACGTGGACCCCGGGCGGGGGGGTGGACCTGGGGTGCAGGACCCACGTGGACCCCGGGCTGGGGGAGACCTGGGGTGCAGGACCCACGTGGACCCCGGGCTGGGGGGGTCCTGGGGCTGCGCTGCGTGGGCTCGCACCTGGCGCGCGCAGGGGCGGGGCGGGGAGGGGAGGGGAGGGTTGGGCGCGCGGTCCCGGGGCAGCCGCCGGGAAGAGCCAGGGCTGGCCAGTGCCCCCTCCCGCGGGGCCTCCGCCGCCTCTCTGGGCCGCCGTCCCGCCCTCTCTGCGGGGTTCGCCTCGGGGGGGGGGGGGGGGGGGCTGGGGGGGCGCAGTGGGAGCGGGAGGGCCCCCCCCCGACGGCGCCCTTCCCCACCCGGGCTCCAGGGCTCCCGCCATCCCACCCGCGCGCCCTGGGCCGGATTCGGGAAGCTTCCCGCCTCGCATCGCGGACGCCCCCTCCCCGGGGTGCCCCCCGCCCCGCTCGCTCCTCCGAGGCCCAGGGTGCGCCGCGAGTCCGTTAGGGACACGGGAGGCTTTGGGGAGCCGGGCGGGCCCCCGCGGCCGCAGTGACTGTTCCAGGTGGGCTGGGGGGGGGGCGGGGCGCAGGGCCTCCCCCTCCCCGCCTCCCTCCGCGGGGGCGCTCGCAGCTGGCGGGGGACAGGAGAGGGGCGCCCGGGGATGGGACGCGAACCAGCGAGCGCCTGGGGCAGACGCGTTTGCAGGATTGCATGTGGATGGACGCTCCGAGGTAGTTCCCAGACCTGTTTGCTGCTCTCCCTGTGCAAGCGCAAACAATTCCCTTGGGGCAAAGAAAAAAGAAAAAGAAAGGGAGAGAGAGAGAGAGAGAGCGAGCTCAGGGAGTGTGTGCGCGTTGGGGTGGGAACGGAGGTCACAGAGGGGCGCCGCCGCGCTCTTTGGGGGGTCCCTGTGGCCACCCCAGAAATGACCGCGCTGCCCTGCACAGAGCGAGTCACCACCACTAGCGGGGTCGGCCCGCTTTCTGCGGCCCCTTTTCCACCAGAGAGAACTGGAGCATCTTAGGGCCCAGTCCAAGGCTTTAGGTGCATTTGCCGTTTCCCAGGTGAGCAGCGCAGCCTGAGAGCCCCGCGCAATCCCTCCTCCTTCGTCTGCGGCCCTAAGGCTCCCTTGCCCTGTGTCTCCCCGCACTGGAGAGCAGCGCCGCTGCAGAGACGGCGCCTCACTCTTCCTTCCTAAGATCACCCGAGGTCAGGGCTTCCCCGCCTCGGCTGAGAGGCAGTGGTGTGTGCAGGGGAGGGTGGTGGGGGAGTCTATGGGGCCGGGTGGGCGCTCCTGCCTCCCACACTTCTCCCTCCCTGAGCCCCTGGAGGCCCTGAGCCTGCGGGGAGCCTGCTGACCTGTGGAAGACCCGTCCACACAGCAGGAGGGAGGAGCAGCAGAGCTGGTGTTTGGTGGTGATGGTGATGGTGCTGAGGTCCCTCCTGGGCTGCGCTTTTCTGCAACCCGCCCCCAAACAAATAAACAAGTCCTGTCTTTGGCATCAACTTCCTGTGACTGAGTGACCCCTGAGCAGGAACCTGGCCCAGGTCACCCAGGGGAGGAGGAGGGAGGTTCAAGGCCTTAGTTACCCCAGGATTAAAAACAACATTGCCCCCCCACCCCCCAAAAAAACTGTCCCTCCTCAGCAGCTTGCCTTTTAAGGATGTGAGAAGGAGCTTCTTAGTGTCTAAACTGACATAATAACCCATTGAGATGTTTAGGTTTCAAGTTTACAAAAAGCATCTTATCCCTACTTGCCTGAACCCCACTACAACCTAGACCCAGGCTATCAAACCCTTTATGAAGACATCCTCTATCATTTATGGGCAAAACAAACTTTTGAGTAGACACTCGCAATTCTGAAATATTTTAATTTTTAGCTCCAAATTTTGCTAAAACCAATCAGTTATTTAATGCCTTCTTCTCCCCATCCCCTGATTTCCTTTCACTCTAAATTTTTGTTACCTTGAATTTTGTATTAATTTAGGTGCTTGGTACAGAAAATTTGCTTGTAGGCCTGTTACCTCGAGTCTTCCACATTTATTTTATTTTATTAAAACTCTGAGGTTTACTGTGTTTTTTTTAAGACTTCTTGAATATTCACAAAAAAATAGCCTCATGTTCTTTGAGGTTTAAACCTTAGCAGTATGTCACATCCCAGCCTAGCTTTTGTGATAAGCCTTTTCTTCCATACTTGTTGAGTCACATTTCTTTTAGTTAAAAAATATTTCTTTTTAAAAGACTTTATTTTTTAAGTAATCTCTACACCCAACATGGGGCTCAAACTTAAAACCCTGAGATCAAGAGTCCCCTGCTCTACTGACTGAGCCGGCCAGGCACTCCACGGTTAAAAATCTTTTGAGCAACCCAGAACTTTATGATTTACTGGACTGTGAGCTATTTTATTTGCAAATATTTAGTGCTTGCAAGCCTGAAACCGAAGAATGATTTAGGAAATTGGTTCTATCACAGAAAGTAGAGACACATACAAAGATCCCAGTCAAGATTCTGCGTGGTGGCCGTGAGGGAGGCAGAGCTGAGAGTTAGGATCCTCAGACTCAAATTTAATCTCAGTCATTAATAGGCTGACCGGTATTTGAAGAAGTTAATCTCCTGCAAAATGAATTGGTTGATATTTTTTTGTTCTCCCACTGTACTTTGGATTCTTGCCTTTAGGGATTCTGTATTATAAAATTAGAAACACAGAAAATGTGTGGCTTCAAGATAAAGGAAAAAGTTGTGTTAAGACATTGCAATAATGCTTATTTCACAATAAATTTTAAAGAGGTTGACATTAAAAAAATTAAAAAAAAAAAAAAAAACAAGAGGTTGACATTGTGGAGTTGGATTGGAGGAGATTATTATAGAGCAATGCTTCCCTGCCTTGGCTTCAGCCATTTACATACAATCATAGGGTTGTTGTTTGGGTTTGGGTTTTTTTGCCCCGTTTTAGTGCCCCCTGAATTACGGTTTATTTGTTCTTAACAACAACAAAAAAATAGTCTCACCTACACTAGGACACTCAAGTGTATTTTAGGATGAAACCTTATATTATAGGATTTCTTTTATATTTTTCCCTAATGCAGAGTACAATAAATACAATAATATATTTAAAGCCACTTGTCATGATATACACTCCTGAATCATCTTTACCCCTCTTCAGGAAGTAATGAACTAAGGACGTCCTAAATCTGTTCAACGTGCCAAGTTCTAAACAGATCCTACTTCATATGTCAGCATGATCAAGTACTGTTCGAGAAATATCACACAATGAATACGGAAAGAAGAGGTATTCAGTTGAGAAAGAAGTGAACACTAATGATTAGGGAAAATGAACACTAATTTTAGGAAGAAATCAACGCTAAATGTCTTGCAATTCAGCTTTGGTATTTAAAGTAGAAATGTATCTTGTGAACGCGCCGCCACCGCGAATTTGTTGATATTGACGGATTATAAGGAGCCTCCCTCGTATAAGACCATTCTGCAATATAATCACTATAATTTTAGACATTTGGAAGGCCCAAATTTACGATAATAATAAGCAATTTTTGAAAAATATACTTGATTCTATAAAAATGACAATAATTTCTCATAAAAACCTTCAAAACACTGAAATCTGAAACCCTAGTGCTTTTTATTCCAGGGAAGGAAAACATAAATGCTTCCGCTTCGGATTTTTCTTGTTGTTGTTTTTGTCGGGTTTTTTTTTTTTTTTTTTTTTTTTTTTTTCAATGTCTTCACTCTCAACTCTTCCCTCTGCTGAGATTCTCCCGGCAGGGAACTCAAGTGTCAGAAGAATCCCTCTCCAGGCACTGTAACCTCCAGATAGCTACTCTCGAAGTTTAAAAATGACATCTTAGGTCTTTGTTGAAAGATATACCTGAGAGAACTAAACAGAAAGATGTCAGAGCGTAGGATTATGTTTGTTCCCTGGAGATTTTGTGTGGATGTTCTTCAGCGTGGTTCAGAGGTCACAACATTTATTTCATCCTTCCGTCCCCGGCCCGGCACCTTTCGGAGGCCCTTTCTCTAGTCTCCTGATTTCACATTTGTCTTTCCCTCATAACCCTGTGCACTGAATTTTTAGGGCAGGAGATAATTTATATGTGGCTTTTATTTCTTGATGCCGAACCGTGGCTACCTGTCTCGGCAGACCGAATGCCATTCACTAGAAGCTTTTGTTCCGCTTTGGTTTTTTTTTTTCCCCCTAAGCATGGAATTAAGTTCAAATAAGAATTCATTGAAATGACATAAACACCAGCCATCTTAAAAAAAAAAAAAAAAGTCCAGAAAAATCAAAACCAAAGATCTATCACTTAGGACCAGAACGCTGAAGAACTCAGAAACCACAAAGCTGGAGATCGGACAGCTGTGGCTCCTGGAGTGACTGTCACTCTGCCGGGTTCTAGGTCCTAGGTCAGTATCCGGGCACTGCGAGGAGCATGGACTTCAGGTGGCCTGGAAACCACGGTCTCGAAGGTCACGCTCAACTGTGTTTAAGAGCCCGGCTCTACCGCCCGGCCAGCGCCCTCAGGTCCATGGGCCCAAGCACTCCCCGGCCTGAGACGAACCAAATGCCAAGGCCAGTTCTTCCCCGACTTGTGATTCTGTCCCTGGAAGTTAAGGGGTTTTTGTTTGTTTGTTTTTTAAATTTTTTTTTTCTTTGAGCATTTAACTCTTTTTACTTTCGTTCTTCTGCATCTCTAGGAGAGTTGGCCAGCACCCTTTTGTATCCGAGGCTAGCTTAGACCAAAGAGTAGTATGTATTTTCAGATACTCTTACCCATTACTTGCTTAGGGCTTTTTGTTTGAGACACTCAACCTATGAGCCTTCCTCGGTGCATTTAGCTTTTTTACCCCAGGAGGGAAGAGTTTGAATTTGTTTCAAAATTCTCTTCTTTTATTTGCTTTTTCCTTTCCTATGAGTCTGTAATTTAGTTCTGCTGACACAGTTGGTTAACCCCATACTGGGGAGCTGATTAAAAACACTTTCTAAAAATGTCTGTTCCTATTGCCGGTATTAATCAGCATTTTTTTGACTATCGCTTTCTTTGGACTTGTTTGCCGACGTCTCTCCACCCCAAGGATTCTAAAAGGGCAGAGTTAAAAAGCTTTCTCATCTTAGAAAATCCTCCCTGCACTGTCTCTACTGTACCTGCTACATCTAAATGATTCCGGAGGACAGTAGGTGCTCTTAGAAATTCTAGCAAACTATGCATGTGCCACCACAAAGGCGAGCAATCATCAGTTTTGTTCCCATCCCTGTCTCGGGGGACCGTTCAGTTGTACGACAGATTCCCCTCCTGGGGGATACTTTCTTGAAAAAAAATCTGAGAAGTTGTCACAGATAATGCTGACGGAAGCTGCCCAGGGTCACGGACCCCCTTCACCCTCCCCAGTTAACAACCCAGACATCGAGGCCAGCCCCACTGTCCTACCCTGTTCTCTTGGAAACTTTGAAGAAGACCTGAGGTCCAAACAGTTTCGGGCTTGCTTTGCTCATTGTCTGCTTTTCTCATTGTCACTGACATTTTTTTGGATAGTGATAAAAAAAAAAAAAGGCAAAGTCTGTTGCAAATTTCATAAATCAGTCCTTTCTCTCTGTTCGGCTGTCAGGTTGCCCTTCTCACTAATGTCACCATATGTCACTGCTTGTCCCAGCCAATCCCAGGTTGATTGAAAGTGTTTGACTAAGTTTTGGGTCCCGTCGCCTGTAACTGGTAAGACGGGGCCAACTTTTTGGTGTGATAACTCCGCTTAGAACAGTTTTATTCAGGGAAAGCTACTTAATGTGTCCTATGCAAGTCGTTGATATTCAGGGATAAAACGGAGAGTTTAATTTTTGTTCTTGACTTCAGAAAATATTTCATAGTTTGCAAAGCATGCCCTACCCCTCGCTGCAGCCTAACATCTTATGGTGTTGTTCCCCCAAACCTCGTGGCATTGTTTTACCATCTCCATTTCACAGAAAAAGGTTAAAGTCACACAGCTATTTAGGACCGAAGGCTACCTACTGAGTTATGGTATCAATCTAGAAAAGTATCTTTGTAACTGCATCATTTTATTATTAAACATTAGTAGGAGGGCATGAGGAAAAGTGAGTGAGGAGGATTTTTTGTTTGTTTGTTTTGGGGTGTTTTTATTTTTTTTTTTTTGCCTGAATTTTTTTACTTCTCTTTCTTTCCTATCAGCTGCTGTAAGATTAAAAATATTTAAACTCCTGGAATACATCCCCAGAAAGTTTCACTACTTCCAGCGTCCGGACATTCTGAACTGATTAACCATATTCAGTATCAAGTGTTTGCTGTCTACATTTCAGAGTTATTTTTGTTGTACCAATATCTATTTTTGAAAAGTCGTACTCAAAACTACACATAGAACACACGCTATTAAACAGATTTATTATAATTAGTTCATTCCACAAATACGTTTGTTTTGTTTTTATAGTTGGCATGTCCTTTTTGCCTTAAAAACTATGATAGAGGCATAAGTCAGTCTGTGACATATTACAGCATGGTATTCCAGGAGATAGCAGTTCAAACTTTCCATTTAAAGACAGAGAAGAAAACTGCTTTCAGGAAATATTAGTTAACCGGCAGGAGTCCTTTTCAGAGCACAGTTACCATGGGATTGAGAAGTATTTGCTAATTATAACAGTGCACTAATTATCTGCTTTTACATCTCATCTTTCTATCTTTCTGTCTAAATTCACTTCTAATTATATGGTACCCTTTTTGCATATGACACATCTAAAAGTACTGCTTTTATCAGATATGAATTCTTTTCCTTGGAAATATTAAAGACATAGTTTCACTTCCAAAATATTTTCTCCTACAATATAGTGAAATCTTTTGATTGTGGGTTGAATAGTCTGTCACGGTGAGGGGAGGGAGGGACCAAGATTTCAATATTAGACATTTCGTATCCTCTAAAAGATGATCAGCTTTGTCATGGTTTCTATTTTTCCGGTGCAGTTAAGCGCAAGTAGCCGTATCACCCGCTCTTCTTCACCACCGTCACTGTCATCACTTTTTTATTAATTTTCAGGATTTCAAATATTGTAGTTGATGGAAAAGATATGTTAAATGTGATATAATAAAGAATGGTCACTGGGTCACCAGAACCTATTCTCACGGGATTACTCACGGGAGGTCATCCGAACTGTAGAGGTCGGCTTCACACAAAAGCAACACGACACAAAAACAAATGCGATTTGGGCTCCTAAACTCTGATTTCCCCCCTGGGGGTTTGCTGAGCAAACAGAAACAAGGATTCACTTAAGGTGTGAAGAGAGGGAGTCTTGCTCATCCCCCCACCCCCCAGAGCAGGAATTTAGCCAGGGGACACTCACAGAACTGGGGGGTCCACGTCTTTGGGACATGTCAGGCTTGATTCCCAAACACAGGCTCATGTGACTGCTGTTAGCCTGGCTCATTCGTGGCTATACGCTTCCCCTAAGAACTCCACTCCCGATCACATTTTATTGATTATGAACTTTAATGCATACATTTTCATTTTAATGTTTATTTGTTTTTAAAGAAGGCTTAGAGAATAATTTATAAGCTTTTAAAGAAACATCTGATAAGAGTACTTGAAGCTTCTGCAAATACAAACAAAATCCGCTCTGCAGTGCTGGAACCACAGAGATATGTGGATCAAGCACTTTTAGGTCTCGGGCTCCGGTGGGGGTGGGGGTGGAGGGGGAGAAGGAGGTGGGTGTGGGGGGGCTGGAGCAGAAGAGGAAGCATTTATGGAGCGCTTCCTCTACGGGATACACGCGTTTACATACATTATTTGGTGTTGGTAGCACCCAGTCTATTGAGGGTTGTTCTCAACAATCAGATGAGAACTTTAGAGTTTGGTGTATTTTTTCCACGTTGAATCGCACTGAGCTGAAGACCTGCATCTCCTGCCATCACTTTCACTTTCATGCCAGGCCACAGGATCTGCTGAAGACCTGCAACCCCAAGCTAGGCCACGGCCACGAGGCCGTGGGGGGCATCCTCTGCAACTGCAGACAATTGGGCAGTGGTAGGGCCTCTTCATTATGGGTACAGAGACTCCTCTCCGTCCTTCCCATCCCCTTGGGCCTCAGCCTCCTCATCTGGAAATCAAGAGGACTGGACTCTATTTTTGATATCTCTCCCAGCTCCCCGTGATTTGTGAATTTCATTTTTTGTTTTGTTTTGTTTTTTGTTTATTTATTTATTTATTATTTTTTTTGGTGAATTTCATTTTTGATTCTACTGATGCCAAATGTTTACAGCTGAAAGGGGGAGGGCAAACTAATTATAAACAGAACTTTCCCAGCTAAAATCTCAAGGGGTCAAGAGAAATGACTTAAATATTTTCTGACTCGGACGATCAGAAATGCATTCTGTGTGTGTGTGTGTGTGTGTGTGTGTGTGGCGCAATCATAAGATACACTGAGAAACAAAACACTTTTTAAAATCATTTTAATTTCATTATTGAAGTGAAAAACTTCAAAAGGGTGAGAGACTACTCCTCATATCAAGTCACTGCGGACTGGGGTTGTTTCTTCACTGTTTGCTGTGTGCTTTGGAATAGGAAAACATCCCTCTCTGGGCTCAGTAAAATAGTGCTAATACCATCTCCTTTAAAATGGTGTTCTGATGTTTAATCAATGTCCATAAATCTCTTCAAGATCCTTGCATGATAATTGTGACATTAACTACAAAGTATTATTCTTACAATGGGGTAATTTTATCCAATTAAATCTCCTCTGAGCCACCACCTGGGTGGGAAAGATTGTTATTACTTTGCAAATTACTTGGTACTAAGTTTCCTTATGTTCCCTAGCTATGAGGAAAAGCCCCATCAGAAGATGTCAAATATTTAATATTTGCAACATTGACTTTGATGGGACATTATAGCAAAGAACAATATGCTCCAGTGCTATACCAGGGGCAGGACCTTTAGAAGGACCTAAATCTCTAAGGATGCCTTTTTTTTTTTTTTTTTTTTTTTTTAAGATTTATCTATTTATTTTGGAGAGAGAACATGAACAGGAAGGGCAGAAGGAGATGGAGAGAGGCTCTGAAGCAGACTCATAGACTCCGCCCTCAGCACAGAGCTGATGCTGGGCTCCATCTTACGACCCCAAGACCACGACCCAAGCTGAAACAAAGAGGCAGGGGCTTAATGGACTGCGTCACCCAGGCACCCCCGAGAGTACATCTTATGTGATGCCATTAGTCATTCTTGGAGCAGCTGTGTAGTTAGTAATTGGACACAGCATATCATTATTTTGAATGGATCATAGGAAACTTTGAGTTTTAAGCTAAGAGTCATGAGACTGGCTCCAATTTCTAGAGAGATCTAGGGGATCTTAGGAGCAGTTGGTGGTATTTGCTTTGTAAAATGTAGCCAGCCTTTCAAAAACAATTGCCAACCATGGAATTGATACTCAAGGTATCCTAGCAAGCACTAGAAATTACCTGGTGTTTTATTTTTTATTTTTAAATCATCTCTCCACCCAAGATGGGGCTCAAACTTACTTCCCTGAGGTCAAGAGTCACATGCTCCACAGACTGAGCCAATCTTGCACCCCTCCCTGTTTTGTTTTAAATGAACCGGTCTAGACACTGCTTTTCATTAATGCATTTATCCGATAAATTATTTATTGATTACCCATGTGCCAGGATCTTGACTAAACACAACCTAGAGAGAGACAGAGGAGGGTGAGAATCTCGTGGCAGTGTATGATCAGTAGTAGCTGCCTTCATGGCCAGTTCACGTGTCACTTTCACTGCTGGTTTTATTTTGAGAGTTGTTCTAGAAAGCTATATTGTCACACTGAATGAAAATGACTCCCTACCCTCACCTCAGTCCACAGCTGGGGTCAATTCATCAGGCATTCCGTGAACTTTTATTACATTCAAGGATAAAAGAGGCATTTATGGTAATTAACATAGAAAATGAGAAAAAAAATGACTCACATTTTAGGTCACAAATTTTTGAAGTTTGTAAGGCAAGTGAAATAAGAGAATTTTATCATTTTTAGTGTGTGCGACTGCTTACATATTTAAGTCATAATTGTCTCCTTTTCGTCTTTCTCCTTCTGATCATGTCAAAATTGGAGTGACTATTAAAGATTGGATAAGCACACCAGCAACTGAAAGATGAAATGATCAAAATGGTATTGAGAAAGAAACACTACAGAAAAAGGAAAAAAAAGAAAATCTACAATCCCACCAGCCAAACATGCCTCATAGCACTTTCTTTCTTCAGATGTGTTTTTATACAATCATGCACTTTTGCTTTCCATTGTATGATATCTTTTTCCAAATGATTACATACATTTTATATCTGTTTCTAATGCCTGCCTAATATTATAAAGCCTAAGCACACTTTAATTTAGTTAGGTGCCCCCCATTTTGGATAGTCTCTAGTGTCCCCTTCACCCCCCGGCCCCCGGTTTTAAGTTAAGCTGCAGGGCATATTGTGTGCATGTGGAGACTTCTCTACATTTCAAGACAGCTATCTGAAAGTTAGAATTCTAGGTCTTTAAAAGATAATAAAATTTTTATGGCTTTAGAGATTTTTTTTTTTCTGAATTACCTGTCAGCATTGAATACAATGATTTAGATTCTCCCCTACAAACATTTTTTGGTAAAAATGAACCCTTATTTTTTAAAATTACTTTTTTTTATTACATGCATATCTTAACAACTAATTGTTTGGCAGTTCTTTCCCTTCCTTTTTGAATTGTCTGTTTATCTTCTTTGTGAATATCTCTATTGGGGGATATTGTAGCTTTGAAAAAGAAAGAATCCTCTTTCTTGTCTGAAGGAATACATGAAGCCAACATACATGATGTTTTTGAAGAAATATTAATGGAATTTAAAATGCTTGTAAAAATAAAAAGCAACACTGAAAACAGATTTATCATAATTACATGTATGTTTGAGTACACCTAGGGGGAAAGTCAATGGAAATACATAACTATATTAATTGTGGTTATAAAATGATGAATAATATTTACTTTTCCTCTACTTTGCTGTATATTAAAGGTTTCAAAAGTGTATGCCCACTGCATCTCTTAAATCAGAAAAAGCTGTTATTTGGAGATACGTCCATTTTCTCTCAATTCAATTTCTTTTTTACTTGAATACTTTTAGGAGCTCAAGTTTCATTGAAACCGGTGGGGATATGCAAGTGTGGAAGCTAAGGGAAGGTGAAAAAGTACTTTTTGGAAGATCCTTCCCTTTGTGAAACCCCAAATCCCTAAAAACATGATTAGAAAGAAAGGCCAGATCCATTCCTCTGAGGGGGTGAGGGATAGTCAAAGTGGGTTTCCCGTGGTGGAACCGTATGGACAACGCACTTTCTCAGGTGCTGCTTGGTCATTTTCTGGACTGTCCTGACGTTTTGCATAGTGAGGTTTTGTGTCACTTTCTGCCTGAATTTGCATTATGATAAATTATCAGGGGTGAAAAGGACACACAAATATATACCTAGAAATCCATTTTTAAAAAGTTTGTCCTTGACTTAAAACTTCCTTTTTTGCACAAGTGAACTTAGAATTTCCATAATTGGTCATTTTGAATAAAGAAATCTATTGTGGGCAAAAGAATAATCAGTACAAAACTTTCACATTTCATTCTTGGTTAAGTCAGAATACCAGCAGAAGCCTGATCACCCTGACCCCATGCTCTCAGCAGGTCCCAGCCTTACCTGACAGCTCTACATTCTTATTGCTGATAAACACTGGAGAGGAATTGAAACAACCTCTTGGATGCTGAACTAAAATCTCAGTAAAGACTGATTTCCAAGAATGTTGCAGAGGCATATGTTTTAGAAATTCCTCTAAATCTTCAGGCTAGACCAAAACTGGTAAGAAGAATTTCACAGAAATAATAAATTCATTATTTCTCAATAATGTAGATACTTAGTCCTCTACATTTTAGGAGCTAGGTCTCCATGAGTGTATACATATATATTTTAATCAGGATTTTATCTTCCTCTTCAGGATAATATTCCTGGATTAGGAAAAGGGAAAGGGCTCTCTTTGTTCTTTGGGTTTGCAAATCCTACAAACTTGAGTGAAATAGGGCATGTCTGGGGCTAGGGGACTGATGAATAACAACACTCTTGCTCACCCCAAGCCCCTGGATTAGGAACCAATGAGAGATTCCCATAGGAGCTTGATAGATGGAGAAACATCAACAGCCTTGGGGCGGGGCGGGGGGGGGGAGGCGGGGGGGGGGGGAAGCTGTTTGGAAAACAAGATTTAGCTCTAGTCTGGCTAATACACATCTCTCCTGTTTAATCAGACAAACTTACTGAGCAAAGGCTTCCCAAGCTAGAGCCGAACAGGTGAGCCAGAAGCAGGCTGAACATATATGGGAGGCTATCTGAAGTAGAAAGAGAACTCTGCACCGGACAGATCTCCAAGTTCTGTTCTTCTCTTCCCCCTCTCTGCCTCAGGCTCACTGATCAGGAAAATTCATCTTCTTTCAGATAAATGTGAAAGAAATGCCAAGGGAGAGAAAGACTTAGGAAGACCTTCTCCCACACCTTGACCTAATGAACATGGAAGCTTCCCCTTCCATGGCAATGAGTAGGCATAAGCCTCCTCTCCTCACAAATAAATGTAGTGAAGGCATGATTGAAAAGCAAAGGTTACATGGGCCCAAAGATAGCTCTTCCAGGGGAAGCTGGCAGGGCAGGGCATATTTACAAGGGGGTAATTGTCTTCTGCTCCCAAACTTGAAAACCAACAACAGCCAAGTAGTCTCTGCTGCACTCTTTAAATAACTCTTGATGAAGTTTGTGAAGACAGAAGATGCTGGGAATCTTGAAGCACAGACCCTATCTCCCTCCTCTGGATCGAATACCATAGGGAACATGGAAAGGCACATTTCTCAAAAACTCACACCCTTGTGCCCTTAATTCACAAGGAAGTGGACTGGGAGTGTGTGTGGTCAGCCAAGGAGAGACAATCTGAACAGCCCCTCCTAGAGCATAAGTTCCATGGAGAGTGGGTGAGTCACTCAACATGGGAAGAGTCACCAGGGGCTAACAGTGGTGCTTTTATCTGTTGGGGAAGAAGATGGGAAGCAGCCCAGAGTAGGGTCACTCAGAGGTAGTGGGTTCCAACCACTAGCTGCAATTTTACATGAAGAAAAGAAGAAAGCAGTAAGACAAAGTCTTCTCATGGTTTAATGGCCCAAAAGAAGAGTAGAGTCAAAGCCCTAGCAGGTTTCTTCTGATCTCTAGTGTGGATTAAGATGGTCAGTACCAAGATCTTGAAGTTTTGCTTATGTAAACAACCATCCTTTATGCTTCAGTCTTCAGGGATGGGAGAGCAAATGGTAGCAGGTCATTGGGGTGGGGTTGGGGATGGGGGGTGGGGAGGGTGAGGCTGAGGCTGGGGAAGACATTTGAGTGCTGCTTCTTTCTGGATATTAGGTATCTGCTGTTCCCTGGATTGGGAGGAAAAGCTAAAAATCCATGACCATACAGCAAAGGAAGAGGATAAACTAACTAGGAGAATAAATCCAAGTAGGGAGATTTAAAACATCATTACAGAAGGAAGAGGAGGAGGAGAAGAAGAAGGGGAAGAAAACAGAACCACTCCACTAATCATAGCTGATTCAGTCTCCAGCCAGCTCGCAATATCCCTTATATGATAGTAATTTAGAGTCTAGAACAGAAACTCTTAACATATAAACTTCAGAGAGAAACTATGAACAGGACCCAGATGAGGAGACCTAGGGAGTCACCGAGAATCCATGCACAGTATCCAGACCAAAAGAAAGTCTGTGAGGATCCATACTCATTAAATGGCAGTGTTTGAAAAGAAATGGGCTAGCATCTATTAGAAATACCATAAGACAAAAAGGAGGAAAGAGAGAGAAATGATAGGGTAATGATACAAAAGCCCAGTATGAAGAAAGACATGCCGCAAGAAATGAAAAATATTTTTGTTTGCAAGTGCTAAACGGTCAAATAAGCGAAGGGAAATATTGATCTTTGAAACAAGTCATCAGAGTGTGTAAATAATATGAGTTAGGAAAGAAAATTGAAGAGTAAATAAAATAATAGAGACCAATATGAAGAAAAGTCTTGAAATTCTACTGGAAGGAAATAAAAAGATTTAAGTAAATGGGAGAGCATATCTGTTTCGTGAACAGGAAGACTTTAGTAGACATTTACTATCACTAAATTATTCCATAAACTCAATAAAATCCGTAAGTATGGAGGAATAGATAAACGTGAATATCCAGAATGAGTTGTGAAAGAAAAAAAAATGGTGTTGGTATTCCTGGCAATTGCAACTAATTGCAAAAATACAATTCTTCGGATAGTATGGTACCGATCAGCTACAGGAAGTTGGGAAATAGAACAGAAGAACTAAAGGATGATGTAACTCCACTCTGGAAAACAGTATGGCGGTTCCTCAAAAAGTTGAAAATAGAGCTACCCTATGATCCAGCAACTGCACTGCTAGGTCTGTACCCCAAAGATACAAATGTGGTGATCTGAAGGGGCACCTGCACCCCAATGTTCACAGCAGCAATGTCCACAAGAGTCACACTATGGAAAAAGCCCAGATGTCCATCGACAGATGAATGGATAAAGAAGAAGTGGTGTATATATACAATGGAATATTATTCAGCCATCAAAAAAATGAAACCTTGCCATTTGCAATGGCGTGGCTGGAACTAGAGGGTATTATGCTAAGAGAAATAAGTCAATTGGAGAAAGACAATTGTCATACGATCTCACTCATATATGGAATTTAAGAAACAAAACAGAGGATCATAGGGGAAGGGTGGGAAAAATAAAACAAATCAGAGAGAGAGACAAACCATAAGAAACTTTTTCAAAAAAAGATTTTATTTATTTATTCACACAGAGAGAGGGGCAGAGACACAGGCAGAGGGAGAAAGAAGCAGGCTCCATGCCAGAAGCCTAATGTGGGATTTGATCCCAGGACTCCAGGATCACGCCCCGAGCCAGAGGCAGAAGCTCAACTGCTGAGCCACCCAGGTGTCCCAGAAACTTTTTTTTTAAGATTTTATTTATTTATTTATGAGACACACACACACACAGAGGCAGAGACACAGGCAGAGAGAGAAGCAGGCTCCATGCAGGGAACCCAACGTGGGACTCGATCCTGAGATGCCGGGATCATGCCCTGGGCTGAAGGCGGTGCTCAACCGCTGAGCCACCCAGGCGACCCAAGAGACTTTTAATAATAGGAAACAAACAAAAGATTGCTGGAGGAGGGGACACAGGGGAGATGAGGTAACTGGGTGACGGACATGAAGGAGAGCACGTGATGTAATGAGCACTGGGTGTCATATAAAACTGATGGATCACTGAATTCTACCTCTGAAACTAATAATATACTATATTTTAATTAATTGAATTCAAATAAATTAAAAAAATAATGAGGTAATGCCCAGCAATAACTGGGGAGCGATAAATGTGGCATACCTAATCATTGAGGAATATATAATTCGGTTAATAAACAGCACATTGACCAATGATGTTTTAAAAAGGACAAATAAATAAATGAATAAAAATTTAAAAAGACAAAGAAAATTGGAATCTCTACTGTTTTTTAGATTCCAACATTTCAGCAAAATCATATGGTATTTCTATTTCTCTGTCTGATTTATTTCACTTACTATAATGCCCACCAGGTCCACCCATGTTGTTGCAAATGGCAAGATCTCATTTTTTTAATGGCTGAGTAATATTCCATTGTGAGTAAATACTCAGTAATGGAATTACTGGATTGTATGGTATTTTTATTTTCAATTTATTGAGGAACCTGCCATACTGCTTTCCACAGTAGCTGCACTTACGTGATACAGTTTTAAGCTTGAAATTTTCAACAAAACAAAGGTCAGTAAAACAGAATGTAAATGTCTTATATTTCCAAAAAAGGAATTAAAATCACTTTATGTTGGATAAAAGATATTCTATTTAAGCCCATTCATTCACCCTTTTTAAATCTTTATCTCTTGGTAATGTGAACATCATAGATTTTTTTAATGAAGTTTTCTGTATTCTACTGAGGGAAGGTTGAATAAATGGAATTACATTCCTCACTGCTGGGTATTTTTTGTTTGGCAAGAAGGAAAAATGAGGAGATAAGGACAATGCAAATTCATTAAATTCAGTTTCTAATATTTTTATTATAATTATTTGTTATTTTTTGTATCTATGACCTCTCTAACCAAAAACTTAAGAACATAATTTCTGTCGTTAAAATTCTAAAAGGTTCTCAAAACAAAAAAGAATCCCAACATTATTAGCTACCTGGAATCATCATTTTTTTTAAAAACACTTATTCAGGATCTCTTTTTTAGGCTTAAAGATCTTATTCAAATGGAGCAATTCTGGAGGTGTTTAGACATTCGTGGACTGGAACGATGCTCCGGGAGTGAAGGACCAGCACTGTACTCCATGCCTTTCATTGATTTAAGGTTTTCCTGGGAGCGAGTGCTTCCTGTCTACTTCCCATACCACGTGCAGTGCCCGCTCTCCACATCCATCATGCTATCTGTGAGCTAGGCTTCAACCTTGGTTCCCTCTGACTTGGGGCAGCCACGACCTATTGGAATCTATGTTCACAACATAGGATACGGGACACCCAGGGGCTCAGTGGTTGAGCATCTGCCTTTGGCTCAGGGCATGATCCTGGAGTCCCAGGATCGAGTCCCATGTCAGGTTCCCTGCATGGGGCCTGCTTCTCTCTCTCCGTCTCTGCCTCTCTCTCTCTCTCTCTGTGTCTCTCACGAATAAATAAATAAAATCTTTAAAAAAAAAAAACATGGGATACATCACAGGATTTCTAAGAGTAGCAAAGGAAGGCACATGAAGAGAGGAAGAGAAATCCTTCGCACCATGAAGACCAAAAAAGAACATGGAATTTCTTGATTTCTATATACAAACCAGAGAGGCAAGAAACAGAGAAACATGCGGTCATAGAATTATAAGTCTACAATAGCATCTCAGAGGTTGTCCCGTGCAGGTTAACCCTCTTACTTTATGGATATGGAAACTGAACCCCCAACAGTTGACTTGCCCAAAGGACCATTTATTTGGATGGTAGCTAAACCAGAAGTACTGATTTTTATTTTATTTTTTTTAAAGTTGGCTCTCCTCTTTTGTGAAGAATAAGAAATAGTGAATAAACAATTAGGGAGAATGGAAAGAGAATTCTGGAGCCATTCAAGGTTTTGGGGTCTCTTTTTAAAAAACAATTCTGACCCTCTGAAGGCCTTGACACTGGCAGGATAGAAACAGAATATAACGGAAGCAAAGCAGAGAGAGAAGGGTGAGGAGGTCTGAAAAGGTCAGTGCTCCTTCACCCTTCTCTGTCCGCCCCTAGGTTGTGTGTCCCCGCTCGCCAGGTTGGCCTCCTCACTGCCCCACCGCGACGATATGGGGGGACTGGCCTGGGGAACACCAAGCTTGTGTGGTCAGTTAGAGTTCTGTGCTTTCCAATCTCCCTATGACTTCCCAGCCCCTTTAAGACAATCTGGGGATGTCTTAATTTATGTTTTTTACGTAAAATGCGCTATTAGGGGCACAGGATGGAGCTCTGCAACCAGATCGTGTGAGCACTAATCCCAGTTCTTCGTGACTGCATTCAAGTGACTAAAACTCTGTGCCTCGGTTTCCTCATCTGTTAATTGGAGGCGGTCACGGTTGTAGCCAGAGTTGTAGGCCTACCGGTTAGTATGCAGTGACCACGGCCCCGAGCACGTGAAATGCCATCTGAGGCAAGTTAGTAGGCTCCCTGCAGAAGCAGCAGTGAGAAGGCGATGCTGAGGCGCTTTTGTTGGGCCTTCTTCCTCTGGGGTCTACTTCATTCATTATCATTCAAAACTGACTCTTTGAGGGAGAAGGTGGACCGAGTCCCAGGGCAGACAGGGTTGTGCAAAGTGCACTGGACATGGCCAAGAAATACTACTTCCGGCTTCCACTGGGTTGCTGTATAGCTAGCTCTGAGCAAACTTCTTGAAGGTCCTTGTTTTCTCTCCATTTGCCTTCGTATGTCAAATGGCCGGATCAAATCGCACCCACCTTCTGACCGGGCCACACAGCTGGGCAAAGGTTAGATGGTATGTGTGAATGGACATTAGCAAGTCGATGATGATTTATAGAAATGGCGCCAAGATTCCCCATGAGCTATTTCATTGATTCTTGGTTTCGGGTAGCCCAGGAGAACAAAAGAACTTGGAAACAGGAGCATATGAAAACAAGAGCCTTTCCTGAGGCCACCTGAGAATACTCAGCCAGCTGCTCGAGGAAGAAAAAGGTGGAAGAAAGACAGCATCCTCACGTGTCTGGTCATCTATATATACACCTGACCTTGAAAGTAAGACTTTTTAAAAAACAGCTTTATTGACATAAATTGACATAGAAAAGGAGCATGTGTTTAACGCGTACAATTTGATAATTTTTGGCACATGTATAAAGCCATGAAACCATTATCACAATCAAGAGAGTGCATATGCCCGTCGCCCTCTGGAGTCCCCTACCTGTGTCATTCCTTCTTCACCTCAGGAAGCTGCCGGTCTACTTTCTGTTGCTATGTATTAGTTTGCAATCTCTAAAATTTTATGTAGATGGAATCGATTTTAGGTATTCCTTTTTTTGTATGGCTTCTTTTGTTTTTTTTTTTTCAAGATTTTATTTATTTATTCATGAGAGACCCAGAGAGAGAGAGAAAGAGAGAGAGAGAGAGAGAGAGGCAGAGACACAGGCAGAGGGAGAAGCAGGCCCCATGTAGAAGCCTGACGTGGGACTCAATCCCAGGACTCCAGGATCACACCCTGGGCCGAAGGCAGGTGCTAAACTGCTGAGCCACCCAGGGATCCCCGTATGGCTTCTTTCGTACGTTATAATTAGGCTTAGACTCATCCATGTTGTGTATATCTAGCAGTAATTTATTCTTTTTTTCAAAACAGTGTTCCTTTTTTGTTTATCCATTCACCTACTGATGCTTGAGTTATTTCCAGTTTTGGGTTATTATAAATAAAGCTGTCATAAACACTTGTATAAAATCTTTGTTTTTTAATGGACATATGCTTTTATTTCTCTTGGGTAAATACCAAGAAGTGGAAGGGCTGAGTCACATATGCATGTTTACCTTTTAGGAAACACTCGAACTATTTTCCAAAGGGGTTGTTCCATTTCACATTTCTCCCGGAAGATTAGGAGAGCTCGGGCTGTTCCAAATCCTAGCCGACACTTGATGTTGTCAATCTTTTTAACTTTAGTTATTCTACTGGAGTACAGTGGTATCTCACTGTGGTTTTAAAGATGCATTTCCATAATGAATAAAGATACTGAACCTCCATGTATTTGTGTTCTTTCCAGATTTTTTCTCATGGTTGGTTGATTTAGTTTCATGGCATTGTGGTCAGAAAGATGCATGCTATGTCTTCAATCTTTTTGAATTTGTTGAGGCTTGTTTCGTGGCCTATTATGTAATCTATTCTGGAGAATTCTCCATGTGTACTTGAGAATGTGTAGGATGGAATGTTCTGAATATATCTGTTAAATCCAGCTGGTCCAGTGTGTCATTCCAAACCACTGTTTCCTTGTTGATTTTCTGTTTAGATGGTCTGTCCATTGATGTCAGTGGGGTGTTAGAGTCCCCTACTATTATTGTATTACTAGTGATTTGGGTCCTTTATGTTTGTTATTAACCGTTTCACGTACTTGGCTGCTGCCATGTTGGGTGCACAAATATTTACAATCATTATATGTTCTTTTTTTTTTTTTTAAAGGACTTCTTTATTTATTTGAGAGAGAGAGAGTGAGAGCACATGCACATGATTGGGAGAGGGACAGGAGAGTGAGCAAGAGAAAATCCCCAAGCAGACTCCCCACTGAGTGCAGAGCCTGACGTGGGGCTTAATCCCAGGACCCCAAGATCATGACCTGTGCCAAAATCAAGAGTCGGATGCTTAACTGACCCAGGCGCCCCAATTGTTGTATCTTCTTGTTGGATAGTTCCCTTTATTATTATATAGTGTCCTTCTTTGCCTTTTGTAACAGTCTTCGTTCTAAAGTGTTTAGTCCATTCACACTCAGAGTAAGGATTGATAGGTATGTACTCATGGTCATTTTCTTACTTGTTTTATGGTTGTTTTTGTCGTTCCTCTTTGATCCTTTCTTCTCTTGCTCTCTTCTCTCATGGTTTGCTGGCTTTCTTGTGACCTACTTGGATTCCTTTCTCTTTATTTTTTGCATATCTATTACTGGTTTTGATTTGTGCTTGCCATCAGATTTGTCTTCTCATGTGCTCATTGGCTCTTTGTGTATCTCTATTAGGAAATGTCTATTCAAATCCTGTGCGTATTTTTTCATTGGCTTACTTTTTATTTTTTTATTTTTATTTTTTATTTTTTTATTTTTTAAATTTTTATTTATTTATGATAGTCACACAGAGAGAGGCAGAGACATAGGCAGAAGGAGAAGCAGGCTCCATGCAGGCTCTATGCAGGCTCCATGCACCAGGAGCCCGACGTGGGACTTGATCCCGGGTCTCCAGGATCGCGCCCTGGGCCAAAGACAGGCGCTAAACCAGTGCGCCACCCAGGGATCCCCGGCTTACTTTTTATTGTAGAGTTTTAAAGATTTATTTACATGTTCTAGATATAAATTCCTTATCAAATACATGCTTGGCGATTATTTTCTACCACTCTCTAGTTGTCTTTTCATTCATTTCCTTACTCAAAAGTTTTTAAATTTTGATGAAGTTCATCTATTTTTCTCTTTTGTTGCTTTTGCTTTGAGCATCACACCTAAGAAAATACTGTCTAATTTGAGGTCACAAAAATGTTTCTTGTAAGACTCACAATTTTAGCCTTTACATTTCAGTTTATGACCATTTTAAGTCAATTTTTGTATATAATGTGAGATATAGATTATGTTCTAGCACTATTTGTTGAATAGATTATTCTTTCTCCATTGAAGTGCCTTTGCACCTTGTCAAAAATCAGTTGTCCATGTATGTATGGGCCTCTTATGACCTGTTTCATCGATCTATTTGTCTACTGTCTTGATTTCTATAATTTTATAAGCAGACTTGGAATCCAGTAGTGTTAGTCCTCTAACTTTGTTCTTTTCCAAAATTGTTTTGGCTGCTCTTGGTGGTTTGCATTTCCATATGACTTTTAGAATCAGTTTGTCAGTCTCTACAAAACAGCCTGCTGAGTTTTTTACAGAGATTGTGCTGAATGTATAGATCATTTGAAAAGAATTGAGATCTTAACAATAACAGGTTTTCTGAGCCATGAATATAGCATATGTCTTAATTTATTTAAGTCCTCTTTAATTCATCTCAGCAGTATTTTGTGGTTTCCAGTGATGGTGCTTCTATACCTTTTGTTCAATTTATCTCTGAGTATTTCACACTTTTTTTATCTTCATAAGATAGACATTATATTTTCTTATAAAGACTTTATTATTTATTGGACACAAAGAGAGAGAGAAACAGAGAGAGAGACAGCACAAGCAGGAAGAGCAGGAGAGGGAGAAGCAGGTTTTCCACAGAGCAGGGAGCCCAATGTGGGGGCTCGATCCCAGCACCCTGGGATCAGGACCTGAGTTAAAGGTGAATGCTTAACTGACTGAGCCACCCAGGTGCCTCAGAAATTATGTTTTAGGACCATTTCAGAGTAATGGAAAAATTGAGATTGTACAGAGTGTTTCCATAAATCCCACACCCAGCTTCCCCTATGTTAACAGCTTACGCTAGTATATTTGTTACAGTTAATGAACAAATGTGGACAGATCTTTATTAACTAAAGTCTGCATTTCATATTACCTTAGTTTTTTCTAATGTCCTTTTCTGTTCCAGGATCCTACGCAGGAGACTGTATTATATTTACTTGTCCTGTCTCCTTAGGCTCCTCTTGACTGTGATAGTCTCTCAGTCTTTCCTTGTTTTGATCACCTTGACAGTTTGGAGGAGTACTGGCCAGATACTTTATGGAAGACCCTTTGGGATTGTCTGATGATGCTCTCATGATTAGACTGGGTTAGATGTTTTGGGGCAGAAGACCATAAGACAAAGCTCCATTTCATATATAATACCAAGGGTATATATTGTCAACACGATTTGTTAATGTTGGTGCTGACCCTGATCACCTGGCCAAGCTAGAGGCTGTCGGCTTTCACCACTGTCAAGTTACTAGTTTTTCCTCCCTTTCCATACTGTACTATTTGGAAAGAAGTCACTATGCACAGCCCACACCTAAGGAGCAGGGAGTTATGCCCCCTGGCCTCGAGGGTGGAATACTGACATAAATTATTTGGAATTCTTCCGCATGGGATTTGCTTCTTCTCTCTCACTTATTTGTTTACTCATGCATTTACTTACATCAATATGGACTCAACGGTATTTGCATCATACTTTGAATTAAAATCCAATACTACCTTTTTATGGTTGCTCAAATTGTACTAGTTTTGGCTATTGAGAAATCTTTCCATTAGCTACTATATCTCTTTGACATACTTCTATTGTGTGTGTGTGTGTATTTTCACACTTCCTTGCTTTATGGCACTACAAGATGCCCCCAAAATCATCCTGTATATGTCCTGTCCCCAACCGAGAATCAGCCATTTCTCCAAGAAGCCTTGGATCCTTTTATCAGAGAATAGTATTAGAAACTAAGATCTATCTGGGCCCTGAGCGTATTTGTCATTACTAAGGTGTTCCGTTATTGCTTCCAGGCCTTCTCAGCTGAAGAAAATATGTGATTTTACATTTGCTTGCGTTACAATCTGTATATTTATATGTGTGACCATCTGAGTTATATGAAGCTAAACATGAGTTCATATTGGTATTTTCAACTATAACTCATTACCACATGGGCCATGCTAGCCTGCTCCCTTTGCTTATCTGTAAATTCCCACCCCAACAGGGAGAAACTGAATCCCACTGCCCATTTATGTAATTGTTCAATTCCAGGGTATGGGTACAGCAGTACCAGAATTGTTAATCTACCTCTACTAGAAATGCCTTTATCAATTAGACTGCAGGGCTTACGTGCAGTGTCTTTTGCTTGTAGTTTTACACACTGCACTCCTTTAGAAAGGCACTTAGGTCAGTATCTTTCCCCATCTCCTTTCATGAGGTCCTTTCATACATCTGTAAAACAGATTCTTTTATTGGAGTCTACTTTCCATCTTGGAAAGGACCTCTCAACTGATCGGTTTTTAAAAATTTGAATACATTATGGTTCACTCTTTGTGCTGTAACTATCTTCCTTTTTTTTTTTTTTTTTAAAGATTTTCTTTATTTATTCATGAGACACACAGAGAGAGGAGCAGGGACATTGGCAGAGGGAGAAGCAGACTCCCTGAAGGGAGCCTGATGCGGGACTCCATCCCAGGACCCCAGGATCACGACCTGAGCCAAAGGCAGATGCTCAACCACTGAGCTGCCCAGGTGCTCCTGTGCTATAAAGATCTGTGCGTTTTTCACAAATACATGGATTCTGATCTACCCATACATGATTATAGTATCATACAAAATCATTTCGCTGCCCTGAAAAAAACCCTCCCCTTCACCTAGTAAGCCTTTTCTCCCTAGAGACCATTCATCTTTTTGCTGTCTGCGTAATTTTGTCTTTGAACATCATATTGCTGGAGTCACACAGTAGGTAGTCTTTTCAGAATGGTAGTCTTTTCAGCAATGCCCATTAGCTCCTCCATGTCTTGTAGCTGGATAACTCATTTTTTTTTTAAATCACTAAAATTCCATAACGTGGATGTTTCTCCATTTGTTTATCCATTCACAAACTGAAAGACATTATAGTTGCTTCCAGTTTGGGGGAATTATGAATAAAGATGCTATAAATATGTCAGTTTTTTTTTCTTAATTTATTTATTCATAGAGACACAGAGATAGAGAGAGAGAGAGAGGCAGAGACACAGGCAAAGGGAGAAGCGGGCTCCATGCAGGGAGCCCGACATGGGACTCGATCCTGGGTCTCCAGGATCATGCTGCGCCACTGGGGCTGCCCAATATGTCAGGTTTTGTGTGGACATATGTTTTCAAAATACTTGCATAAATACCCAGGAGTGCAATTGTTGGATCATATGGTAAAAGTATGTTTAGCTTTGTAGAAAGCAGACAAGCTGTCTTTCAAAGTGGCTGAACCATTTTGCATTCCCATCAGCAATGAATGGAAGCTCCTGTTGCTCTGCATCTTTGTCAGCACTTGGTGTTGTCGGATTTAGGGGTTTTAGTCATTCTACTAGATGTACTATTATCACATTGTGCGATTCCCTAGTGGCAGATGATGTTGAACACCTTTTCAGAGGCTTATTTGCCATTTTTTGGTAAGGGATCTATTAGATCTACGCGCACTTTTTAATTGGAATTTTTTTTCTTATTGTTGAATTTTGAGAGTTCTTTGCATATTCTGGATACAAGACCTTTAAAAGATACACATTTTTCCCAGTTTGTGATTTGCCTTCTAATTTTCTTAACAATGTCTTTTTCAAAGGAGAACTTTTTAATTTTAATTAAGTCCAATGTTACAATTTTTTTCATGGGTCATACTTTTATATTGTGTGGTATCATGGTCCATGTAGTCCTCACGGAATGACCTGGGAAGTATTCCCTCCTTTTCGGTTCTCTAGAATAGTTTGGGTGGAGTTGGTATTACTTCTCCAAAAGTGTTTGGTAGAAATCGCAAGTGAAACTATATGGGCCTGTTGTTGCTTGTTAATTTTTTTTTTTTTTTTTTTTTAAGTAGGCATGGAGTCCAACGCAGGGCTCAAACTCACAACTGTGAGATCAAGACCTGAGCTGAGATGGAAAGTCCGAGGCTCAACCAACTGAGCCCTACAGGCGCCCTTGTTTGTTATTTTTTTGTTTTTGTTTTTTGGTGGTAAGGCTTCTAACTATAATTTCAATTTCTTTAATAGGAATATTCAGATGATCTGTTTCTTCTGAGCAAGCTTTGGTAATTGTGTCTTTCAGGGAATTTGCCCATTTAATCAAGTTGTTGAACTCGCTGGCATGAAGATGTTCAAAATACTCCCTTGTTACCCTGCGGCGGGCCCCCTGCATTCTTAGCTCTGCTTCCTCTGCTCCAAGTCGCCGTCTCAGTCCGGCTTCCCCCTGCCTGCACCCCTGCCTGGAAATGCAGCACAAACCCACGGTTCACCCCAGGTTTTCCGCACCTTTGCGGGATCACTGGCTTTCACTCCTTGATTCCCAATTCCTTGAACACTGCTGCTGCAAAGGTATTTCTTGGTCTGCTGCTTGGTTGCCTCAGGTAGGAAGATAAAATCTGGTCCTTGTTATTCCATTTAGGCCAGAAGCGGAAGTACAGGCGTCTCGTTCAGTTTTTAAGGCCTTAGAAACATGGTCCCCACTTGAACATCATGCACTTGTATCTCCCCAAATAAGCTGACTTTTCCCAGTGTCTCTGCCGAGCATTTTCACAAGCTACTGTTTTCTCAATAGACATGCTTATGGCTGTGTCCCCCTCCAAGAACTTCGGTTTGTGTACTTCTGGGTTTGCTCAGTAATACCTCCCCGAATGTTCTGATAATGGTGGTCTGAGGGCCACACTTTCAAAAACCTGTAACTGTTTTACATACTGTTTACTCCGACTGGAATTTCCGTCTTACTTTCTAAGTCAGCCCAACTGTCTTCTGGAAAATCTTCATCAGCCCCTTCAGGCCTCCTTCTTGTTCATATATCACTTAAAAACAAAACAAAACAAAACCCACCCACATCTTTATTTCTATACTTGCACCGTGCATCATAATTATTTGTGTGTTTATGTCCATCACTAGATTATGAACTCCTTAAGTTCTAACACATGGCCTGGGACATAGGTGATGCTTGGTAAATTTACCTTTTTTGTAATATGTTAGCAAATGACTGGACAAGGGACAAAGACTTCAAATGGTTCCCCATTCAGAAGCCGAGCTCCGTCTCCTCGCAGCGATCACGCAGTTCCCTGTTCCCCAAACTCACACCCAAATGGCCTCGGCTGTGAATCCGGGGGTCTCCGTGTGGACTATTCAGTCTGGCTCTCCGGGCCGATGTTGAGACTTGCTTGGGACGTGGGACAAGGCAATCATTCCCAAACCTGGCTGCCAAGCAGAACCACATGTGGGGCCTGCAACACCACAGATCCTGGGGTCCCACCTCCAAAGATTCTGACCCCCTCGGTGTGGGGACCAGGAAGCTGTATTTTTAAAGTCTCAGGTGATTCTTAACGACTCATCGGCCAGGTTCGAGAACTACTGGTTCGTAGCTCTTCTGATCCAGAAACACAGGTCACAACCCCCTCAGAACAAACTAAAAACAACTTAGGAGTTCGTGTGACTAGTTCCCAGCCCCAGGGCGGCCGATTCACAAGGCTCAGGATGGACCCCCTGTGTGTATGGCTTCACCATTCGCTCCTGGTTGTGGGATTTTAAAATTTGATGAATCCTGGTAAATAAACGAAGGTTTGGTTTCTTCCCCTTCCCTGGAGATTCATCTTGTGTAAACCACCGGGCCCTGGGCTTGGCTGCCCCTCGCCGGCGTCCCTGCAGGCTCTCCTGGGGGCTCAGGGGCTCAGCGGCTTCGCCCCCCTTCTCTCCCATCCTGAGGGTTTCCGCTCTCCACTGTTTAGTTTCGGGGGGCCTGTGTCTAGGCACTGCTGCGTAATTGTGTTGAATTAAGCTGCCACTATTTGGTGATAATGGGGAGAGGGACGGGCACTGCAGAGAGGCTGTCCCCCCCTCTCCCCCTCACCCCCTCCCTCCACCGGCAGTTTTTCTTTTACCCTCATCAAGATTCAGTAGGCCCTTCCCACTTCCCACTACCACCCTCTTCAAAGCACTCAGAGGTGCCAAAGCAGAGCAGGATGAGAAGGCCCCGTCTTGACAGTGGCGGCCGGGGAGGGGGCTGAGGGGCCCCAAAGCGCTCAGGCTTGCCTGTGAACTCCAGGAAAGCGTGTTCAAGCCCAATCACTAAGGTGTTCGGCTGTGCCCTCCTCTAACACAAGCCTGGTGTAATCGGGTTCCCTCTGGGTGTCAAGGAGCGATGCGAAGTGCAGCAGAGGATGGCTCGACTCCCTCCTCCTCCTTTGCCTCTGCCTTCCGGGGCTCGCATGGGGCCCTGTGAGCCCTCCGCTGGGCTGGGCTCTGACCTCCGGGCCGGGGTCAGCTTTTACCTCCGCAGAGGGATTTGCCCCAGTGCCCGTGGGTGGCCCTGATGACCTAACGGCCAACAACGACTGTTCCTTCGTGAAAGATGATCATTTCGAGAAGTCGCCGGCTGCTCTGAGAAGGGGAGGACGCGGCCTCCAGCTACGAGGAGCCTGATGCGGATCATCGTCCCCCCCGGGGGGTAAAAACTATGGACCCAGACCCAGGTCAGCGTCCCCCTTTAGTTCAATCAATCTTAAGCAGGTGAAGCACACTCACCCGCCAGGGCGGCTTTCGTCCTTCCCGCTCCCTGGTCTAACCAGAACCGGGACACTCGGTGAGGGTGACGGTGACGAGCAGTTTGCTCGCAGGGAGCTTCTCCAGGCCACCAGGTTTCCAGCCGTTGGCGTGTCCTGGAACAATGCCATCAGCTGGGCTTTTCAGAGGACCCATAAGGTGCCAAAATACCACTGACACGAGTGGGAAAGTGTTCAGATTGGGTCATTTGCAAAAGTCTACAAATGTCTACCAGGGGGTCCTTGTTCCAAAGGCCTGAAAAAATCACTCTTTGCATTGAAAGACCTTGCTTTGCACTGATACGGAGACCGGGGACACAGTCACAGTAACCGACTCCTTCCCCAGTAAGTCTCCCTCCTGGGGAGCTGTCTTATTGGAAAATGGCAGTTATCAAGAGGACACTTTAGTCAGTTTTAGTGGATTCGATTCTCAGCTTCAGCTTCAAATTAGCAGAGGGCCTTTTTTTTTTTTTTTTTACTTTTTTCATTTAAATGTCCTTGCTTCTTGAAACACTAATAGCGGGGGAAAGGACAGTAAGTGATTGCATATGGAAAATGAAAATGCTCACTAATTTCAGCATGAAAGGTTGGGGGGGAGCTCAAATAATTATGCTTGAGTAAGTGGTCTCTCGCTTTTCACTTTGAGTTTAGGTTACATCTCTCTCTACTTCAGAACTTTATTTCACATCCCATGGCTACCTGGTACCAGACCGATACAGTCAGCATCACTAAAGGAAATTTCTTCTAAGAGGAGAACGCAAAGGTTTATTGTTAAAATAAACAGCGTCTTTGCTTCTTTGATAAAACATAAATCACACGGTAAAAACAGTATTCTTATGAAAAACCAAGTCAAATTTCCTATTAGAGAATCTTTAGACTGGCTATTTTCTTGGAAAATCACAAAGAATTTTTTCTTGTTGTTGTTTTTTTGGTCTTATCTTCATTTATCTGCAGAAGGCCTGGGTTTCCGTGCTGAAATCCTGAATGCGTTTGCCTGGTCCATGATCCTAGAAACTCTATCAGCATTCTGTACATTTACGTAACCCGGAGTTGGGGGGGGGGCACGTATACCTCTCTGTGTGGAGACGTTTACGTTGCTGAGGAGCTATTTTGATTTAAGGAGGCCATGTAATTTGGGGTCTCAGGGTGCACCCTCAGATAACTGAATCTGCCATGGAAACAGCAAATTTTGCTTCTTTTTTTATGATTTCTTTTTTTTTTCTTAAACACACTGGCAAACCTAGTTTCATTTTAACACTTCTCCCTCCTTTTTTTTTTTTTGTTTAAGATTTTATTTATTTATTCATGAAAAACACACAGAAAGAGGAGCAGAGACACAGGCAGAGGGAGATGCAGGCTCCCTGCAGGGACTTGATCCCAGGACCCCGGGGTAACACAACCTGAGCCAAAGGCAGATGCTCAACCCTGAGCCACCCAGGTGCCCCAATACTTCTTCCATCTATAAAACAACCAAGTGTCAGCATCTCCTGAATCTTTGTATCTGCCTGTCTCTAGATGCCTGCTGACCTCCTGATCCATCCGTCCGCCCTCCCTGACAAACGCCGATAGCCCCACAAGCCGTGACCCACAGGATTAAATAGCATCTCTCCAAGGACTGATCAAGAAGCATAATAAAGGCATGATATCCCTATTTTTTCTTTACCTGTAACTTCATTGGAAATAAATACTGAACGGTAATACGGGTACTAGTAATTTGGGGGATTTAATATGGCATTTTCCATCAATGAAGTGTTTTATTGCCGTCAGATAGTTAACCTCCTAACACCACCGTGAACTAATTGGTTTGGTTGGGTTCATCTCCTCTATTGCTCAAAAAGAATTTTCCTGTTATGTCTGTTGTACAGTTGGGGAAAGTACTGAAATACTGCTCAGCGAGTGAATGCACAAATGTAATACGGAGGCAATACTTAACTCTGCAGGCCCCATGTGACCGCTTTACTGGAATAGAATGTTCAACTGCGAAGTGTGTTCTGTTTGCAGAAAGCCTTATTTTGAAGGCTTAATCTTTCTCTCTCAGCTCTTAATTAGATGCGTGACTTTCGGCGAATCCCTTGACACTTCTCTCCTCAGTTTCCCCATCTGTAAAATGGTAACAACAATAGATCTTTCCCTACATGGCTACTGCCATAAAGAGACCAAATAAAAATATAGGGGGAGGCACTCTACCACTGAATCCTAATAATGATAAAAATCTCTCGGAAAGGGGAGAGGGCTTATTCTTCCCCCATAATTGCTTTCGCACGCTTTGGCTCAGTGTTTTCTAATCTTCAGCTCTTCACAAATCGCTTTCACGATTATTGCCGTATCTTTGCCTCCCTGTGCTATTATTTGCATAATTTTTTAAAAAAGCTTCTTTAAATATAGATACACGTATTTTAAAAGGGAATTTTATATCATTATCATAAACGGGATTGCAGCACTACTTCTACGAATAGAAGGTAATAGTAAGAATAAATAGAATCAAGACCGGGCAATAAGCGTTGTTCTAGGTAGCACTGAGTTTTATGAGCGCTGCGTTTCGAGAAGCACCGACTCAGGTGGTGGTGACGGCACTTGCTGAAGCTCTGGTCACAGACGGGGAGGGATTCCGGGTGGGGCAGGGACCCGGCCCCGAACCCCAGGCTGAGTCTTGCCTGTCTGGGTCTTCTCAGCCCAGACTGTCCGGCCCAGAGGGTGACAAATTGGAAGCCGAGAGGTTGTGACACCAGGGGAGCAGGAAGGGAGAGGTCGATGGCCAATTAGGCTCTTCTCTTTCCTTGTACATGAGGGGTATTTTTGTGGCGTCGGCTCAATTGGAATGTGTGACTAACTGCCAAAGAGGGTCACAGGAGTAAAATAAGAGGCGCCGTTAATGCTCAGCCAATAAATAGAGCATTTTATTGGATCTGTGTCTGTGAGCAGAACGGCACTCTGTTTTGGAAAACAGGGGCGGATCTGCCGTTCTCTGTGTTGTAAAAAGTGCAAGGGTTGCCTGACTTCCAGGGTGCTGCTTTTAAAATAGAGAGAATGCAGATACCTCTGCAAGCTTCTCAGCCACTGTGTGTCTGGTTTTATACGGAGTCAACGTAGGACGTACACTTCCCACTGGCGGGGGAACTGGGGGGGTAAGGACCTTCTTCCTCGGCCTCCCCCGCCTGCCATTTGGTTGCAGTATGCACATGATCTAGAAATTTATTAGTCCAATTGAACATACTTAAAGAAGGAAATCTGCCATAAAATCACACAAACGTTTGTAATATGTATATATACATAGACTACGCACACGTGTTTAACCTGGAAGCTATTGCACCATCACCTACTTTCAAAGGGCTTTGAAAATGCCCACGTTAACTTGAATCTCGGAGATCCAGACAGCACAATTCTTTCAAAGAGTTAAAAATGCTTTCATATGTTATTTTACTGTGTTTCCACAGTTCCACGGAGGTAGAGAAAGGAAAAAGATGCTGTAATTCTTGCTGAAAATAGATACCATGATCCTACTCTGAGAACAGATAAAACTAAGGTCCAGGGAGGTAACATCGTATTTCCCAGAGTTACTGTGCATTGGGACGTGAGGTTTGATTCATCGGAAGTTCAGCTTTTATTTCAGGACGATCCTTCCCTGCACAGAGTCGCCCACCCTCCTGCGGGTAATCATAGACCCTCTGAGCTCTTGATCTCTCTGCTGTTTCTCTTAACGACTTCAACAGCTTGTGGTTCATCCACGCTAGAATTTTAGTCCATCTCTACACCTACGTCATTTTGTACTACCTGAAGAGACTTCCTAGAAATAATTGTAATTATAAGAAAGTTTAGTGTCCACGCTATCAGTATCAGATATTTCAAACTGTGGGGTACATCACGTGTTGCAATTTGCCATCCTAAAGCTCATGCGAGACCTCTCCCAAACGCACACAGACTGCTTGCTGCAGATCCTGCAGGCTCATCAGGAGACGTGAGAGTCAGGAGTCTTAACTGTAGTTCTAACAATAAATGGGATCCTCCTGCAAGGTATCTGTATATTTAAAAGGCCATTGGTTCTTCTCAATTTTCTTTATTAACTCTTGAAGATGGAACTCACTCAAGTAACTGCATTCGTGCCTCGTTTGATGCAGCTCTCTGTTATATAAAAGAACTGAAAGTCTTGAATTTCCATCACTTTTATTACTTTCTTCGAGCCATTTTTAAAGGAAAATAAGAATATGCTTCAAGTTCTGTTTTGCTGCACATAGACTACAAACCCAGGAGCCTCCATTATTAATACACATTAAAAATTCATTGATGAAAGTTTGAAATTCCTTAAAATCATTTGAAAGGCCAACAGGCAATTCTCCATTTCATTGCCATCGATTATAAGAATTCTAAAAATTATTTCCTTGACATCTGCCTGCCTAGAATTACATCCATCGGACTCAAGAACACAGATTAATTATTCTTGTTTTCAGAGCTGGAGCTGCAAATGCTTTGAAAAGAAATTGGCCCAATGTACTAGGCACATTACTAATTCAGAAGTGGAATAAAAATCAGTCTCCACATTATGAAAACAAATCCATAAGCACAGGGAACATCAATTTCAGGCTTTCTTTGCTAGTTATATTTAGCTCCTTTTCTTTCTTGCTGTTATCACATGCAAGCATATCCTGGCTTGACTGAAATCTATTTTGCTCTCCTAACGAACTTATGCAGCATCTCTCCATAAGACATTATTTCTCTTGTATCCAGACACGTCTCTGAGGCCACATAAAACCACGAGACAATGGAAATGATATACTTTGTAAGGTCTGACTGTGTTATTCACAACTGAATTTAGAAATATACGAGGGCTAAAATCACACGTAACAATTCGGAAAAAAAAAAGTGAAAAAAAAACAAAAATTATTATAAAAATCACAAAGCCTTACTAATAATATCATCTCAGTCTTAATAAAAACTGCAAACGGAATTAAGGCAACGAGTAAGCGAAGGGTGAAGGGCACGAGCTATATTTTAAGAACACAGATTTCACAGAATTGCTCCTTTAGTCGAAAAGCTTGAAATGATTCCCAGTTTATCATCCACATTTTGTAAGACTGTGATTGATTTCATTGTTTAAATTCAGCTTTATTGCTTCACAAAAATTCTCACAAATGATCTTGTATAATCATTTCCTTCTAAGGTAATATACTAATTAATTTCAATTAAATATATGTAAAAGAAGATATATTTTGAAAAATGCGTCTTCCCTGCCATTTGTTAATATATTGAAAAAGTGTAAACCTTGAAACATTTAGTATAGAAAATATTCATTTTTGGTAATTTCTCAAGGGGGCAATTTATTAAACGAAAGGCTTTTAACATTAGCTAAAAGCAGCCCTGTAAATCATGGGTGTCATCAAACTGCTTCATCACTTCATTAATTTAAAAGATTATTATATGCGTAACTGACATAATTTTGAACAATGTTACATGGTTAATTTATTAATGTAGAAAAGCAGAAATGACACGCTAACTTGATTTATTTTTGTAATTGTATAATTTTAGAACTTTTGCCTGTGACTTTCACTAACGGAAGAAATGATTCAGTGTTTCACTGCTAATTTTATCGAGGTTTCTTCCCTGCTAATGCTTTGCCAGTAGTAATGTCTTCTGGTCACTTAATTTTAAAACACATTTCTAACAGTGCAAGACAAAGCCATTAAAAAAAAAAAAAAAAACTACCTCTTCTTTTTCAAATCCAGTGGTCAAATATAGGATGTATACTTTTCCACAAGGATACTTATGAGATTCTAATCTTTAAAAATGTGTTTTGAGCTTTTTGGGAAATGTCATATTATTGAAGTAGTATTGTTTTAATTAAGTACATTTATAAATTACTTCTACCTTATATTTTATAATCATTTTTTTTCTCTAAACATCTATGTGTTCATGGAAATGACCTCAGAGACTTGCAGTGTAAGGATCTGATTACATGGTTCTTGAATGATCCCTTGTCTTTTGTCACTGCAGTTGGTAAACTTTCTTGGGTGTTTTGTGAAGGGCTACGGAAGTAAGGGAAGTTGGCAGGTTAAATTTTTCCTATGTCTATTTTTGATCATGCCAGAGAAAAAGAACTCCCCCCGCCACCCCGTTTGATTCCAAATCTGAGGCAAGTAATGTATATGTACTATCTTTTCCTTTTCCTTTTGTCGTTGTTAAATAACTGATAATCTATATAAAGTTGACTGTATTATTGTCAGTAATAACAAAAATGTTTTGAAATGTGAACCTGCAAAACATTTGATTGTATTTTTTTCGTTTAAGCTCAAGTGTTGGTCACAATGCAGCAAAAATGTAAGTCTCAGAGCCTCCTGCCTTGTGTTAAATTTCTAGTCTCTTTAAGCTACAAAATAGAGATCATGACAGAGGTCATAAAACCTGTATTTCAACTGTAGAGCACTGAATTTCCCAAGTGAAACACACCCATCAACTTAATCCATAGACATAATCAAATTAGTGACCACAGGGAATGCTCCACATCTCTTATTGTTGTAAGTGCATACACAAAACTGGGGGGGGGAGGGGAGCTGTGAAAATGGGAGGCACAATTTGTACATTCTGGGTATGCAGGTACATATAATAAATTCTACCTTAGAATTTTTTACTTGGCAAATGTCTAAAATTATAGTGGAATCCCATTTCTCTGTTGTGAAATCTCAGTCTGCTACTGCATGTTCGAAAAGGATTATGTACAATACAGTTTTAGGTGAAAATTTCCAAGGGCATACGATGGAAAATAAAAGTCCTAGATAGTCTTTAAAGCCGTCTAATTTAGCTACTTACCCCGGCGTTTTGTCTATTGGTGCCGAAGCTGAAGTATACTTTACAGAATCTTTCTTAGATTGAAATTGCTAATTATCCAAAGAGCAGCCTCCGTGGATGGTAATAATTTATTCAAGGATTCACTGTAAGCATCACAGTCAGCACAAGGCTGGTATCTTCTACTGTGAAGGTTCTCAAGCTCTTAAACTATTTCTCAAAGCAATAACTGTTAACAAGTTTGCGTGACCAGAGACAGTCTTCCACTAACCTAGAAAGGTTTCCTGAATTGCTTTTTCTGATTAATTTTGAAGCCTCTCAGGAGGTACGAAGGTAAAAGAACTTTCTAAAATATTCCAGCTGAACATTTTGGGGGGAAAATCATTCAGCAATAGAATATCTTGATATACTGATTTTTTTTTAAAGTAATCTCTACACCCAATGTGAGGCTTGAACTCACAACCTCAAGGTTGAGTCACATGTTCTATTGACTGCATCAGCCAGGTACCCCACTGATTCTCTCTCTCCTCTTTTTTTTTTTTTAAAGTGGTGCGAGAAGAAAGGAACTGAACACTTTAAAAATATATTAGAGATTGGAACAGTTAGATAAGTTGTTTCCAAACACAGTCCTCAACAGGCTACGTCTTGCTCAATTAAATGGCAAGAAGGGCTCCCTTTACTGTCACTTGATGTTGATCAATAGGAGCCTGGCTCTCTCCCTCCCTTTACCTCCTCCCATCCGTCCTTCCTTCCCTTTGCTACGTGCTGGGGAAGGGATCCCACATGAATCCTCACAAACTGACCGAGACAGTTCCTACCCACTCCAACGGTTTAGTGAGAGAAGGGAAACGACATGCGCTGATACCGGGAGGCCGGGTAACAAGAGGTAGCAGTAAATGGCAATGGGAGATGCACTGCTGCTTAAGACGTAGTGAACTCCTCAGCATAACGTTGCTCTAAGGAAAACCCTCTAAAACACGTGGTGTCTGCCGGGAGGGGTTTCGGATCTGAATTAGACAGATGAGACAAGCTGGACAGAAAGTCACCATGAGGAAGCATATATCCGCAGCGTGAAATATTTGAGGTCTACGCAGTTTTCAGATTCAACCAACTTAGGGTGGAATTTGGCTCCGAGAGGGAGGAAAACCAATGTCTTTGCTCCTCTTACGTGAATTGTCTGCAATACAGCGTCAAAGAAAAGATCTTGTGGTCTCAACAAACCCGCGTCTCCGTTCCACCCCTGCGATGAGGTGGAGAAAATAAAACTTCTCCATTTCTATGCAGGGCCAAGAACACACCCCCTCAGAGGGCCTCCCAGCGGGCATGAACCCCGAGCCCCGAAACCAGGGGCTCGCTCTTTGTGAAAAGAGTGTAGCAGTTAAAACAACTGAGTTGCAATCTTCCCTTTGCTCAGGAAAGATTGGCAATTATGCCAAATTATGTCTAATAGTTTTAGAATGTGGAGAAGTGTTTATTAATGTCTGAAGGGAGGTCCTAAATCTCCTTTCCCAGTTTGGACTTCAACTCCAGTTTGGACTTGAACTGTCATTTTAAAAGATGAAAGAACTGGCTTCGTTAAGCAAAGGAGCCTTGAATTTCATTTTTTAATTTAAAACACACGCGCGCCACACCTATTTCTATTTGACAAGCTTAGTTATCTCCCTAAGTTTTTACCTCATTTGCTCATGGCATGTCATTGGATGTTAAACATGAAAGCCACTCTCCAGTTGAAACCGGTCGTTTCTGTCTCTGTTAGCTTGGACCATTGGCTACTGCATAGTTTTTCATTCTTCTTGGGCTTATAATCGATATTAAAAATTTACGGATTTCATTATTCATTTTAAATTTTGAATTCCTCTTCAGGAACAGTACTCATAGACTCTGGAAGGGGAGAGAGAAGCATAAAGACCTAACTCACCAAACTAAAAAAATAAAAAATAAAAAATAAAAAAATTGCATTCCTGGCTTCCTTGTTTATAGTTTTTCAAATTTGCAAGTATTTATTGCATATGCTATGGCAAGGCTGTGTGTGGGGCCTGGGAAGCAGTGGAGACAAAGAGCCCTGCTCAGTCTGGAATATGAGCAGAGATTTAAATAGCTGACAGTAGCCAGAGAGGAGATGGCACCAGACTGTCCCTCGTCAGCTTAACCAAGCAAACACATATGCGACCCCGGTTGGGACGAGTGAGTTTATATTAGGCTGAGGTGATCAGGAAAGTTTTAGAGCGGAAGTACAGGTGGATATTGAAGGTCAGGTACGGTTTGAGAAGAGGAAGAGCCAAGATTTCAAGGAAATCAAGATCTGAATGTGTGGGGCCACCTTTGCACCTTGAAGGGCTCTAGCACATTCATTTTAGTAACAGTCAGAAGTCTCCATTGCTCCTTGAAAACCCCCTGATGGTGGCCCCTGGTTTGATCTACTCCACCCACTGGGGGAGAAGGATATTGGAACGTGGCACTGGGTGCTCTCTGCAACTGCCGGTGGGCAAACTGGGCTGGTCTTCTGACCTGGCGGTGCAAGGCGACTTGGCCCCTGTGTGTGTGTTGGGTGTGCCCTGTCTAGGCGTGGCTGAGGGAAGGCGTGTTAAGTCTTGTGAGCCTTGGGTTGCATAGGAAATGTCCTCGGCCACCCGTCTACGTGGCCGTCTTGGTAACTTAGCCAGTGTCCCCAAGCTCCCCACAGCATGGGCATGGGTGTCGTCATCCACCAAAGTTTCCCAGGAATGCCAGGGGTGGGGAGTGACAAAGCTCCTCCCCATTGGCCCTGGAGACTCTAAACAACAGCAACAAATGATTTGGTGGGAAACTAAATTAGAGGAGAAATACATGCTTGTGAGAAATGGAAGCACCCCTGGAAGCATATGCAGTACAAGGGACAAGCCCCTGTTATTAGAGCCTCCAGGGCCACTTCCTTCCTCAGGGGCAGCCACTATTGAAAGTTTAGTGTTTACTTAAAGTTAAATAAAACACAAATGGAATCACGATGAATTTTTAAAAATTGAACAATACAGCTTGGCTTTCCACATCAATCCATGTAGGTCTACTGCAGTCTTCAATGGGTCGCATCTTTTTCCATAGTTTGATTGAAGAGCGATTTCCGTAATGACCTTCCTACTGGTGGGTATTTAGGTTGTACTCAGTTTCCACTGTAATGGACAATAACATCTTCTAATATAGTTTTGCTCCCCATTCAGGCATCTGCATGTTCAGTTGCTGAGAGCGCTTGTCACAGTGCATAGACTTAAATGTTACGTCTTCCATGTTTAATGTCACACGGCATAGAAATGTTAGTAAATATCGCTAAATTGACTCAAAAAGATGGCACCAATTTGTGTTCTTACAAAGGATTTATGGGAAGACCCATTTTCTCCAATTCAGCAGTAGGTGTGACCACTTTTTTTTTTTTTAAACTTTAGCACTCTGATGAGAGACAAGAACACATTTTTGCTTTAGATTGTAGTTTCCAGATCACATATAATTTCACATGTAAACTGGCAATTTACATTTCCTCTTCCATGAAGTGTCAATTTGTGCTCTTTGTGAAACTTTTCTTTTTTTTTTTTTATTGACTTCAAATCTTTATTACCTTCAATTTATTTTACATGCCCTTTCAAGACCCCTGTAGTCTCAGGGAGTCTGATTATTTGAATCAGAAGGCAGTTGCCAAAAGAAGAAGAAGCCAATGCTGGCTTCTCTTTGGCATCTTCTCAGATGCATAGAAAAAGCACTGGCCCTGAGGATGAGGAGCCTCAGGTTTTCCTCCTACGACTGTTTTCAACCATTGGTGTGACCTGGGGCACGCCACATAACGCTGTTTTTTCCCCCTCCAGTTTTACTGAGGCATAATTGACAAATACGATTGTATACATTTAAAGTGTACAAGTGATGACTTGATGTATGGGCACATGGTAAACTATTTACCATAATCAAGTGAATTAGCACATTGACCACTTCGCTTAGTTACATTTTTGTATGTGCTGTTTATGACCTATAGTCTTAGCGAATCTCAAGTGTACAGTACAATATTACTAACTAGAGTCACCATGCTGTACGTCAGAGTCTCGACACTTATGCATTTTAGAACTGAAAGTCTGTACCCTTTGATCGGTATCTGCCCATTGTCCATGCCTTCCGGACCCTGGCAACCATCAGCCTACTTTCTGTTCTTAGGAGTTTGGCCTTTTCCTGTTTGTTTAGATTCCACACAAGTGACACTGTACACTATCTGTCTCCCTCTGCCTGGCTTATTTCACTTAGGTGAATACTCTCCGGGTCCATCCATATTGTCGCAAATGGAAGAATTGCCTTCTTGATGGCTGAGTAATATTCCATTGTATATACGCACCACATTTTCTCTATCCATTCATCTGTCGACAGACAAGTTTGTTTCCATATCTTGGCTATGGTGAATGACATTGTAATGAACATGGGAATGCAGTTATCTCTTTGAGATACTGATTTTATTTCTTCTGGATAGATACCCAGAAGTGGGACTGCTGGATCGTAGGATAGTTCTATTTTTTATTTCTTGAGAAAACTTCATACTGTTTTCCATAATGGCTATCCCCGTTCATATTACCACCGACAGTGTACAGGGTTCCCTTCTCCGCATTCTCACTGACATCTAATCCTCTTATATTATACCTTTCCTATTATTAAGGCTAAAACTAGGTAATCTATGATATCCTGTATATGAATCAGTCCCATATCCATAGTCTGTCAATTCTTCATTCATTTATTCTACAAACACTCATTGGATGCTGAGTATTTTGAGGCATTATTCTAGGAGCTGGAAATTCAAGAGAAAATAGATGTGATCCCAGCTTCACGGAGTTTACAGTTTCTAGACAGCACAGAGGCCATGCTTAATCACACAGGTTGAAAAAAAATCATATAGGTAAATCTGTAACTATGTGCTATGAAAGGCCCTTGAAGGAAGGCAGTAGGATTCTATGAAAGCTTAAAACAGAGACCTGGCTTAATACGAGAGGATGATGAAGACCTGGGAATGTCTCCATGAGGAAATAATATTGCAGATACAACTTGAAGGCTAAGCAGTAGTTAACTGTTGAAGGAAGTGGGTGGGGAGAGCAGCGGGAGGGGAGGGATCCAGCAGAGAATAGCACGTGCAAAGGCCCTGATGGCAAAGGAGCTGTGTTGACCAATAGTCCCCAGAGCGGGCTGTGTGAACTGGCCCAATAAGGTAGATGTAGGAAGGAAGTCCAAGACCCTAACAGAATTTTTAATAAAAATAAGATATATGCTTTGATAGTATTTAATAGATGGGCTGACACATGTGGCCTCATTCATTCATTACCACAGTCTCATGTGGCAACTGAGTATTTGAGGAACGGAAATTCCCCAAACCTCTAGGTCATACACAATATCTTAACTTGTTCACATAGTGACATACTGTAGTTTATACCTGTGCCATCCCAAGTGGTAATTATAGGTGATAATATAGTGTAAATTAACTCTCACTAAATAGAGAAGAAGCTTAAAAAATTAAAAAAGATTACAGCAAGAAAATCAACTGGAGGGAACACACTGTACGAATCATGCTTGCACAAATGAGCAACAAGCACATAGCACAACTGGCCTCCCCAGCTCCTCAAATAAACTATTAGTTTTACTACAGGGTAAAAGCAATGACGATCTAGGTCAGATTGGAACTTAACAAAGCAAAACAAAAACAAAAATAGAAAACAAAAGGATCAGGAAGGCTGCTTAAAATAGGTATTTATATCCACTCTGAAACTTCCCTGAAGCTCATGCTGCTTTTAACACTACAGGAAAAGAAAATGCATTTGGAAAGAAACCTAGAAAAACAAAAAAGAAAGAAAAGAAAAAGGAAAGAAACCTAGTACACCGAAGAAAACATTTTGAAAATGGATGCTTAGAAGTATTTCCAACTTTATGCGATTTTTATTCCTGAAAATATCATGCATGTCTCCTGCAAAATTCCTTAAAAACTTCAGAAACCGAAACCTTCTAATCTGTTCTAAAATCCCTCAAATAAAGTTTCAGTGACCCTTGAACTCATGCGTTTATATGCCACACCTGCTGATTTACAGGGAAGATGAAAAATCACTTGCTCAATTTCAACAAAAACTCTTTGATTATTGGAAAGTGTGACTAAAGGCTAAGCAGGGTTTTTTTTTTTTTTTAAGATTTTATTTATTTATTCATGAGAGACACACAGAGAGAGGCAGAAACGCAGGCACAGGGAGAAGCAGGCT
Source organism: Canis aureus (assembly GCF_053574225.1). Lineage (NCBI taxonomy): Eukaryota > Metazoa > Chordata > Mammalia > Carnivora > Canidae > Canis > Canis aureus. The sequence continues at coordinate 68,644,702 of NC_135621.1, read as the reverse complement.
CCCTGCGGGGAGCTGGATGTGGGGACTCGATCCCAGGACCCCAGGATCATGCCCTGAGCCAAGGGCAGATGCTCAACTGCTGAGCCACCCAGGCGACCCTAAGCAGGTTTTTAATACCAACCAACAATGTGCTTCTTCCGTTCAGATTTACACATCTTTGTGAGGTAACTGTTTCAGTTTTGACAGACAATAAAATCAAGTATTTAAAAACAAAACAGAGGTTTTGAATGATAATGAGAAGTATTCAATAACAAACTATACATAGTAATATTTTAGGAGAGTGAAAAAGTTTTTTATGCTGTTAATAAAACAAAAATTACTTTAAATATTTATGTCATCTTAGCGCATGCTTTTCTGATTTCTACTTAATGTTTCATAATGTGTGATTCTTAATTTGCAAATTAACAGGTATAATATATTGATGGTGCCTGCTTAATTTTTTTAACTGATTAATCATTAAAAATGATGGAAGATCACTGGTACCGGCCTCAGTGTTAAGAGCTTCTGGAAGAGATGCCACTATGGGTTCAAGGGTTCTGGAAGAGGGATTTGATCTATTTGGAAAGCATGGGGCGGCTGAATCAATTGTTCAATGATCTGGTCATGCCGTGGTGCCATTTATAGCTACATATAGATTCCTAATTCGTAATTCACTCCACGCAGGACAATGAACCAACTGTCTGATGATAGCCGATGATAATAATTTACTAATATTTGTCATTTCAGCTCTCAAGCAAAGTTCACACTCCACCAAGCAAATGGACCATTGATCAAACATTGGTTTGTTCAGGTGACAACTATATTATAGGGTCTGTTTATCTCACTGGCACTTAGGAAATTCAGTCCCTAAATGGATCCAGATGATCTAGCTGTTTCTCTCTTCTGTGTGTGTGCATGTGTGTGTGTGTGTGTGTGTGTGTGTGTGTGTGTGTTGGGAGATATACCAGGGAAGCCAAGAAGCAGAGATAGCAGGAAAAAAAAAAAAAAGGGTATCAAAGAATAAATCCAGTGCCAGTACTTTGTCTTTGTATGTGTGGGTGGCAGGGCTCCTTTCTCATTCCCATTCAGTGCTGGTTCTTCCTTTCTGTAGAGTGTTTTCCACTATTTTCTGCAATGATACATTCCATGGCACCGAAAGCCACACTCTCCTGCCTGTGCATGTCACACTGGGGGTTTAATCAATGTTAAAAATGGTCATGAGTTGCCTCACATTGTTTTAATGTGTAGTCTCAGGCTGACAGAGAAAAGTCATCTTTCTCATCCAGGCCCTTTTCTACGAGGGTTAGCATCAGTCATCCACAAGGCAGTGGGAATGAGTCATAAATCACTTTATTTCCTCTGTTTCACAGTTTTGTCTTGGTTCTCCTCCTTGGGCCCCTGGTTGCTAGGACTGATGACTTACTTTGGAGCTTTTGTATCATCCTTCTTGGGGATCATTGCTTTAATGAATGACGATATCTCATCAGAATGATCTGTGTCCTTTGGCTTTCAAACAGAATTGTATCCCACTACAAAGAGTTGTGTAGGGAGATTCTAGGTCATTTTTTATGATGACTGTCATAAAAGTAAGGTGATGCCAAGGAAGGTATTAAAATCAGCCTTAGGGAAAAGAAATACTTTGATTTACAGCTAATTTACATTCGTTTCCAAAATGCTTCTTTCTCTCCCGTCGCACTACTCCTACCACAGAAGCCCACCAAAATAACTTTGCTGTGCTTTCATCTTAAAGCTGTAAAGATGGTGCTGGAGTTGCACGTGAAGACCAGGGAAACATCACATTAAACTCACCTAACACGTTAGAAGCAAAATTAAAGTAGGAATAAGCCAAATGAGTTGTTACATTAGAAGTAACTGTTTCGGCCAAATACATAGCTCATCAAAATGCCACAGAGTCAACATTAAGAGGCTAGGGCAATATCAAAAAGGTTAAACTGCTGGGCTGCTAACCAATAAATATATGTAAACACACTTCTGTGTAAATAGGTAATTCCTCGGCAATCCTCCTTCTTCCCCTACCCCTTCAATTAAATCTGTAAACCTGCTAATAGTCTGTCCTGTTCTGTGCATAATACAACAAAGCAGAGAAACAGGTGGTGCTAAAGAGTGGCTCAACCTAACTGTAATCATCATCATCATCGTCATCATTGTCGTCATCATCACAATAATAGCAATAGCTAACTTGTCAGAGCACTGATTGATTAAATGCCAGGAATCATGCTAAGAACTCGACTTCCATGATCTTAAATAGACTGAGGAGCAGAGTTAGACAACCTCACAGCCAGTGCAGGTGGTCAGCGGCGAACGGGACGCTGCATCCAGGCTTTCTGGCCATAGAGCTCACATGTTGGACTAGCAGGCTGTTTTCTCCCACCCACATTTTACTTCCTGATGAATTAATATTGGACGAGTGACATTTACCCATCTGTAATACTTTCCTTCCTACAAGTGCTTGGCACTCATCAAAGTTCAAAACTTTTCCCTCGTCTTGTCCCTGTTTCTTAATTAATCACCCACTTTTTCAAGTCTGTTTTTTCTACTGCTGTCCACGTGGTCAATACCTGTGTTGCACCAGGGCTCTCAGCCCAGTGTCTCGGGCACAGCAGGAACTGAATTCCAAGTGTGTTGAGTGACTGAGTGAATACTTAGCCGTTTCTCAGCAAAGCTATCTCAATCATAGGTCAAGAGGAACTCTCTGTTTTATTTTTATTTTTATTTTTATTTTTATTTTTATTTATTTATGTATGATAGTCACAGAGAGAGAGAGAGGCAGAGCCACAGGCAGAGGGAGAAGCAGGCTCCATGCACCGGGAGCCCGACGTGGGATTCGATCCCGGGTCTCCAGGATCGCGCCCTGGGCCAAAGGCAGGCGTCAAACCGCTGCGCCACCCAGGGATCCCCGGAACCCTCTGTTTTGACCACTCTGCTTTTTAAACTCCAGTTCACCTTACCGACATACTTCCCACTTATGAAAACAGTTGAAACCCTGTGATCTATTGTAAAAATCAGTCCTTGCATACAGCACTTCACACACACACGTACATGCACACGCATAAGCACGATTTTATATTTTGCAAGAGTCGTGCTGGCAGTTTGCAGTGGGTATTGAAGTCATTGCTGTCTTCTTGCTCCTAGCGCTCTAGGCTGATTCTGTAAAGTTCTTTCATCCTTTCCTGGGAGGGGGGGGCACTCTTACAGTGCAGATGCTTTTCCAATTTTTCTTCAGTTTACTAAAACTCGATTTATACCAATGATCTAACTCCATGAATATATAATACCCACTGAATACCAGGCATTCAGGAAACTATCAGAAACTGTCAGAATTCCTTGCAGTTTTGAGTGAGTGACTGATTGAGCAGCCCTAGGTATTTTCTGAGACTCAGTATGAAAAGAAATATCTGTGGATTTATGTCACCTTGTGCAGTTCCTAGTGATTAGCTCTTGGGCATTGTTTAAAAACTCTTTCGGGATAAGTGATGTCTGTAAATTGATTTGTGCAAACACATATATATAATTTATTACCTTGTCATTTGCATGATGAGTTAGTTTGTTTTCTTCTGCTGCATACTCTTCATTTCCTTAGAACCCTGAAGAACAATATCATTCAGAGTAGGAAGACAGAACCAGCAGAGGGGCTGCTGATGCATTGCTAATGCTCTTTTAGGACCCTCTGTTCCAAGCTACTATTTGAAAATATTCAACATATGAGAGAATCTTAGAACTTTAGTTTCATATTATTATTTGTCCCCCCCGTGGGTACTTTCATGTCCATGTGTGTAGATGAATGCTATTGTTAGACATAGTCTGTGCCTATATTAGCATGCTTTTCTATGCAAGTGGGAGCATATTGTACGCAGGCCTCTGTGCCTTGCCTTTTGCATTTAGCAAAGTATCTTAGAAGTGATGACATCCTTCTACACCATGGCAGACGTTTGATGGTTGTCTGCCCGGTGTCCGCTCTCTCCTCCTTTCTCGAAGTACTCAGGTTTTCACTTATTTATCTGCGCTCCCCTACAAAGCTTCTGGGAAGCATGCCACCCTGGGCTAACTGGCCAAAACTAATCAATATTTTCCATTCTCGTGGCGCACGATTTAAGTCCGAACAGTCAAGATGAACTTCAGGACTCCTGCTTGGAATGGAGCAAGAAACCCTAATTATGGTTGATAAGCCTCCCTTGACCATGAGAGAACCAGGCTTGGGATGAAGCTATTATCTTTGACAGCATAGCAGAGATGAGAAGAAACTGAGTCCTCGAGGACTTCCCATTTATGTGACCCAATAAATCCCCTTTACTATTTAAATCAGTTTGCAGTGGATTTTGTTACTTGCAAAATAAAGATTCTTAACGGATTCTGGTACATTTAAATCTACCTCATTTTTTTAAAGGTTTTTTTTTTAATTTATTTATCTATTCATGATAGACAGAGATAGAGAGGCAGAGACACAAGCAGAGAGAGAAGCAGAGGGAGAAGCAGGCCCCACGCCGGGAGAAGCAGGCCCCACGCCGGGAGCCCGACGCGGGACTCGATCCAGGACTCCAGGATCGCGCCCTGAGCCAAAGGCAGGCGCCAAACCGCTGAGCCACCCAGGGATTCCCCAAATCTACCTCATTTTTTAAAGATGCATTTATTTATTTTAGAGAAAGAGAGCATGAATGGAGGGGGAGGGGCAAAGGGAGAGGAAGAGAGAGAATCTCAGACTCTCAGCTAAGTGCAGAGCCCAACGTGGGGATCCATCTCACAACCCCGAGATCATGACCTGAGCCAAAATCAAGAGTCAGATGCTTAACTGACTGAGCCACCCAAGTGCCCTCAAACCCCAAAACCTCCCTCATTCTTTTTAATGGTGTTAGGATGAACACATTACAATATACTCGAAGCATATTCAGGTTAATGCACTTCGCCTGCACTGACCATACCGCAGCAGGTAACCTTCCGTGTATCTTTACACACATGTATCTTCAAGTCTATCAGTAGGATACGTTCTTGGAAGTCAGGCTGGAGATCCTGGGGTATGCATGTAGTTAATTTGATAGAGTATAATTTGTCAATACAAAGAACTAGTGAAGAAGTTGCCTTTAGGGCATGAAATGCAGTGAACGGGTTATTCTCTGTATACTCTTATTAAATTACTTTCTTTAAAAAGTTTTATTTATTTATTTATTTGAGTGAGAGAGATATTGAGAGAGAGAGCATGAGCTGGGGGAAGCGGCAGAGGGGGAAGAAGCAGGCTCCCCACTGAGCAGGGAGCCTGACCCAGGGCTCAATCCCAGGATCCAGGATCATGACCTGGGCCAAAGGCAGACGCTTAACTGACTGAGCCACCCAGGCGCCCCTAATTGAGTTTTAAAAACCATGTGGGGGACGCCTGGGTAGTTAGTTCAGCGGTTGAGCCTCTGCCTTTGGCTCAGGGCGTGACCCTGGGGTCCTGGGATCAAGTCCCACATCGGGCTCCCTGCAGGGAGCCTGCTTCTCCCTCTGCCTGGGTCTCTGCCTCTCCCTTTGTGTCTCTCATGAATAAATAAATAAAATCTCTAAAAATTAATAAATAAGAACCATGTGGAATACTACATTTCTCAGAAAAGGGAAAAAAAACTGCACTTAGAAGCATTAGATTGTGTATCCTTAAAAGGCGTCTTCAAAATAATCGGCTCTCGTGCTGTATTTTATAAATGAGGATGCTGAGCTCCTTGGAAGTTCAGGGACGGGTTCACAGAAGTTCAGGGCAGAGGAGGAATGAGAATCTGGGTTTCCAGACTTCTCGTTGCTGTTCCCCATACACGGGGAACCTGGGGGCCGGCGCCACCGCAGGTGCCACGGGTCCATCCGTGTGCGGAGCCGCACCCACGCCGGAGCTGCAACTGCCCTCTGTTCCGTGAGGCCTCAAGCATCTAAATAAAAACTAAAATATGGAATTCTTGCCATGCTCCTTTCAGGCACGGGGTTAGTTCCGGGAGCCGGAATCGAGGAGTGGAGACCAGGGCCCTACCAGACAGTCCAAGCAGGAAGCAGGCCCCCAGGCCGCAGAACCACAAGCTGGATTTGCATCTGACATTTTCCAAGGGTCTCTTACTGAGACGTGCAAAAGAATGCAGGGTTTTGTGATGCAGATGCAGAGGGAGAGGGGCCCCTGCCCACCCCTTCTTTTGATTGCACTGAAAGTCAGAGGGCTCCTCGGGTGTGTTCTCTGCAAAGGTCTACCCAGCCTGCCCTGCTCCAGGGAAAAACAATGACAGGAATCAAACAGTCAAGCAGCCAGGCAAGGACTTGGAAAAATTAAAATACAGAAACTCATGCCTGGGAGGTAGAGGGTTCCTCGAGTTTACTTTACTTAAACAAAAGGTCCTAGGTGTGTTTATTTATTGAACACAGTAGAAAAATCTCTTCATATCTCGTCTTCCATTTCCGCAGTTCAATTTTTCCTCACTCCAATGACTAAATACCAGCTCCTTGGTGGTGCTCCCACCCACGGATTTCTTTAATTGTGGAAATGCACTTGTTTCTTTCTCTGCCCCCAGAGAAAATATGATTTTTAAAACGGAAAAGTGTCCTTTAGTGCAACACCTTTATTTCACAAATGAGAAAAGGGGCCCTAGATTTCATGCACAGCCAGCTTCGTGTAACAGCTAGGTTTCCAGGCTCTGTGCCCCCATAATAATACCTCCAAATGTAGCATCATAGAATTAATTTCTACATTTAAAAAACATAGAATAGAAATGTAAGAATAGAAGCATCTCACCGTATTTACAGAGTCATTTCTCTAAAACATAAAGTACTGTTAGCTCTGCTGAAGAGAATATTTTCAGAGGCTCACGTGGAAGCTTGTAGGTATGACATTTCATGATTATGGTCTATTCTTAAATATGTCAAGAAAGAAGATGAAGCAGGGCAGCCGGGGTGGCTCAGCGGTTTAGCGGCACCTTCAGCCCAGGGCCTGATCCTGGAGACCCGGGATCGAGTCCCACATCGGGCTCCCTGCATGGAGCCTGCTTCTCCCTCTGCCTGTGTCTCTGCCTCTCTCTGTGTGTCTCTCATGAATAAATAAATAAAAATCTTAAAAAAAAAAAAAGAAAAAAAGAAAGAAGATGAAGCAAAATGCAAAATGTAAACAATCGTTGAATCTAGGTGATGGGAAAAGGGTGGTCCTGGTACCGTTTTCTCTCTCTCTCTTTTCTTTTAACTATTTGAAGACATTTTATAAAAAGGGAAGAAAAATCATACTAACACCTTGAGCATGTCCTGGAATTCACAAGTTCCATTTTTCTGAAGTAATACATGTGCAGCCCCCAAAGAAAAACAAAGTCACTGGAACCTGCTCACAGCCCCATTCAGAAAAAAACTGTTATCAACATTTTGGGGCACATCCTTCCAGTCAGTGTTCTAGGTCTAAATTCACAAACATTCATCTGAAAACGTGGATCATACTTTGCAGTCCACTTTATAACCATATTTTTAACTTCACATATAGTAAATATTCTCTCATTACTGAATTATTTTCTGTATCTTTTTAGGGAGGTATACTGATTTGTTATTTATTTAACCAATCTCCTCTTTTAGGCCATTGTAAGATTTACCCCAACATGTAAGTAACGGTTAACAGCAAATCTTTGATGAGCATTCTTGGAGTCCAGGCTGTTCTCCTCCATGATTACTTCCTAAGGAGCATTACAGAGCTTTTTTTATGTGCCACGCGCTATAGCCAATTAGGCCTTTTCATGCATAATCTTGTTTAATCTCCCAACTGATGAGGTTTTCATTTTTATTACCCTCATTTTATTGATAACAATTTCGGCCACAAGGTAAATACATAGACTTAAACCTTTGTCCAGTATCCCCAAAATTCACCTTCTGCGCACTAAGCTCCCTTGCTTATGAGGCCTGGATGTGGAATTGCTATGAACTTTTCTGAGATTGTGCATATGAGTCATCATATTGTCTTCCAGAAAGCTGTAGCACTTAGCTTGCCACATTAGTGATTAAAAAAAAAAAAAAAAAAGATGCCAGATTGATTTAATTTTGAATTCTTAGGGTTTATAAAACAGTTGGCTTTTTTTTTTCTTTATAAAATGAGACTTTTCATCGGATAAAGGAAGTCTCTGGCTCACTGTTGGAAGTAAGACTGTTGTTCCAGCATTCTCTGCACTTCTGTTCCCTGTTTACTTCTCTTGGATTTTAAAAACCAACTAAGTGATGTTCATTGGCTCAAATGTATGTGTAGGTGGCCTGGTATCTCACCAATGGCCGATAATGCCATTGGAACAGGATCGTGCTAGTGACTGCTCCTGGTTGGTTAAAATCTGTGTTTTTCTCCTTTTCCTGGGCACACAGCTATATTTTGTAGGCTTCCCTGCAGTTCCGTGTGGCCGTTGATTGAATTACAGCCAATGGAATGCTAGTTGATGGGGGTCCGTGGAATCCTCCTCTCCACACTCCTCCAACTCTTTGTCCCTTCCAAATGATGGCATAGGGACAAGCTCAGGGAGACCACAGAAACCGTGTCTTGAGGGTGGCACATCTTTCAGCTGAGGTCTCTGAACAAAATCATGACACAGAGCATGACCAAAATCATGACACTATTACATGAGCAAAGAATAAAATCATGCTGTGTTGGGTCATTGAAATTCTGAGGTTTGTTACGGCAGCTAACGTCATCTTGACCAATACGAGGACTTTTGCCGTACGTATTTTGAAGACCACTGATACTTCTGCTAGACTCTATCTGATTTGTCAAGGAAATCTGATGCCCTTGCAGTGATGCTCGCTTGAATCATTGTTATAGAAGTCTAGTATTTGCTCTGAAAGATGCTAAGTTCTTTTCTGAGGAAGAATAAAATAACAGTCTAGCTTATCTTTCCTTAAAAAATAATTATTCCTTTTTTTTTGCACTTCAGTGGCAGAAAGGCAAGTTAATCATTCTCATCAGTTCCTTGCACACGGCCATCGTTGGTCTCTGGAAGATGCCTCGTTTGTTATAACCAGATTTTCCCTGTGTATTGTTATAACCAGATTTTCCCTGTGTATTTTTCCTTCGGTCCTGCTATTCCTATTTCTTCCTCTCCAGTACATGTGCATTCTAAGGTGTTCGATATATTCACTTGGATTTGTATGTATTCCTATAGCATTGGCTTGTTGTGTTAAAACAGTGCTATAGATCTCATTTCATTTCTTACTATTCTCACCCAACAAGTTTTTCATGACCTATCTCTATTGCGTATTTATCTCTGATTTAATTCTACGTGTTGCATAGAATACCACTCCTCTTCTCCTAGAGATGGACTTCCAGACTGCCTTCAACTCACCAGTGCCACACAGGACACAGGGGTGAATGGGATGTGCCCTGGTACAGCTCTGTGAGAATTTCTCTAGGAGATACCTGGGATTGCTGGGTTGGGGGACATAAGTGAAGTGCGGCCAGCGTGTTTCCAGAATGGCTCAACAATTTACGCTGCCTGTGCATAAAGCCCCTCATGGCTGTACATCAGCCTGACCCATTGGCATTATCCTCTCTTCCAACTTTTTTCCATTCTGATAAGTGCAGAATAAGATTCCATCTGTTTTAATTCACATACCTCTGATCGGGAACAAGTGCGCGTAACTCCTAAGTAACATCTTAGGCATTCAGCTTCCCCTCCTGGGAACTGCCTATGTTTCAAGGCAAAACAGTAGAGTGTTCTATTTCTTCACAATCCATCTGGGAAATCCTCTAGGAAGTGTGAAAACAATACGTTCTGGCTGTTCCTGGTGTCCAACAAACTTCTCTGTAGATAACGTCATGGGTTTTCTACAACCTGATAGATTCATTCACTTGTTCATTCCAGAAAAACGCGTCAGGCACTTTATCATATGTTAGGGATACAGAGGAGAATTTAAGTTCCATGGCACCTGGCCGCTTGGTACCCATGAAAGGGTAGGCGAGATAGATCCACGTGTTGTTGTTTCACTTTCTGGAGGAGCAAACATCAAGGCGTGAACTACTTATATCTTGATAAAAAACCAGATTCCTCTTCCGCCTTTCCTTTTTGCAACGGAATTACAAGTGTCTTTAGTAAATATGGATTACTGGTACAGGTCAATGGGTGCTGCTAACAACAACAACAAAAAAAATACTGCTTCCAATACTTAGTAATACAAAGCTCCATGAGGCGTCTTTTCTTAAAAAGAGTATCTTAAGGACCAAAATGTTTTACAAGCCTATACCCTCCCTAGGGGGAAAAAAAAAAAAAAAAAAAAAAGAGCTGTAATCTAAACCACCACCACCCCTCCCCGCCAAATTTGTAGCTGAAGGAATGAAGTTCAGAGGGGTGTAAAAAAAAAAAAAAATTTCCTCAGTGTAGAGCCTTCTGGAGCTCTTCCCAATACACCACCCTGGTTCTATTTTTTTTTTTTTTAAACGTTGTTTTCATTTGAAACTAGATTCATGCAGCTTGCTCATGCAAAATGAGAATGAAAAAAAAAAGTTAGGGTCTGGAAAGGAAGAGAAGGATTAAATTAAGAGTTCTGCTAGGATGTAGCCATCATGATCTAATGCAACATGGACAGCCCTGCTTCAGGGAATACTGACTTTCAAGGGCTGGAGCTCCCGAGGACAGCTGGCACTCAGCTGGTCATGTTGCTAGCCTCATGTTGCCTCAGTGTCTCCCAGAAACTCAACTGATGCTATTTAGGGTTTTCTCTTTTCTTTTCTTTTCTTTTCTTTTCTTTTCTTTTCTTTTCTTTTTTCTTTTCTTTCTTTTCTTTCCCTTTTCTTTTCTTTCCCCTTTCCCTTTCCCTTTCCCTTTCCCTTTTCCTTTTCCTTTCCCTTCCCCTTTTCCTTTCCTTTCTCTTTCTTCTTTCTTTCCTTCTTTCTTTCTTTCTTTCTTTCTTTCTTTCTTTCTTTCTTTCTTTCTTCTTTCTTTCTTCTTTTTCTTTTTTTTCTAAACATGCGGCACAGGAAATTTTTCCTCAATGCGTGTAAGAGCTGTTTGATTCCCCAAAGAAAAAGATTTGGCAAGTCAGTTAGGAGGAAAGTAGAAGCACCGAACACATGAGCACATTTTAACAATGTCCAAGTGTAACTTTTATTGCCAACAGTAGACATGCACTGGAACTTGAAACGCAGCCCAAATGCTAAAAGCAGTTGTTTTTATCTGTGAGGAGAATGTGGTTTCATTCGGAGATGAGTCACTTTGTTCTGATTTATCCAGTTAGTAAATGTATCTGATTTGTTTTCATTAGGGAGTTGAAAGTTTGTTTTTGTTTGTTTTGTTTTTTATTTTTGTAACAGTAGAGAAAACTATTAGGCCTGGTAAGGAAAGGAGGAAACAAAATTTTATTGAAATGCTCAATGAAGATAAAGCCAAGATGTCACCTGCCATGTACAATGAAGAGGGCTTGGAGTCCTGGCATTAAGAGGGAAACTTGGGGGAATTCAGAGGCCTAGGACTTTGCTGTCAGTATCTGACAGCATCTTTACAAGGCTATCTTGGGTTGCCGAATCAGAAAACTAAGCCTTTTGTGCGCTGTGGTCTTAATTTTGTTCAACCTATTAAATGATTTCATGATGGGATATAAATGACATCTACCCATTTGCTAAACCACTTCAAGTTTTTCTAGGCCTGCTCTGCAGAACTAGATCGCTTGGTTTAATTAATCAGGTAACTCATCAATCTGATGAGAAATATTCAGAGTGCCTACTACCTGTAGGCACTTTATGGGTCAGTTGATGCCATGACTTTGCTGGCAGGCAGACCCTGTCACCAAAGAATTCAGCCACATTTATATTAAAGTTGTCCATTGTTTTCCTACGCCTTCTGTATCGAACAAATCATGGCCATTATGATGGCATTTTGTCCCATTAACTTATTTTTCTTCTTCTTTAACCTAAAGAAATAGTGCACGGTATGGAATTTTAAGTGTATATTATTTGCAAGACCAAAACCACCCATCTGAACAATTTTATCTAACAAATAATTTCATCCCAGAATAAACAAACTATATTATATTGATACATAATACAGGTTTCATTAGTAGGTAATAAATATTCTCACTGAAGTAGAAACCGTGCTGAGCCATCTATGACCCGGGTCAACATATTTTGAAGACGTAAAGTGATCTGCTGTGGCGGAGGGATAGTAGATCTAAGCTAACTTTGAGACTGTAAACAATTTACTCAAATGGGGGGTGGGGGGAGGGCAAACAAAACTGCTTGGAACCATTGTTTTCCGTGGTTGTTTTTCAAGTCCCCCGGGGTTACCAGTGCACAGCGAACAGTATTTTGTCTTAAACTTAGTGGAGTGGATTGTCATTGTAGTGGCTTTTTGTCCCTGAAGAATTTATCAGGGCTCGCTCTCTGGCTTCCATCACTCGGAAAGACAGCAAAGCCTATTTCAATATCTCTGGGCATACCTAATATTTAGAAAGGTAAGCCTGTGTAGCAAACGTGAAAGAGCTCCTCTATATACCCTGATGGCTTTACTCAACCATGTTTCCTCTTTTATCATTTGTTGGAAAAACCCCTTTACTATCTCTTCTTAGTTCCTTGTCCTTTGTTAGCTACAAAGAGCAGATTTTCTTTTGTAAATCCTTAGTAATTAAATGAGCACTTCAGTGGCTGTAGCCTTCAATGGCTTGTTTCCTAGGTTTTTGCCTTTGACAGTCATATTTTGCAAAGGCCCCTGAGATGACTCGGCATCTTCCCCTACTTAACACTAAACCAATTGAAGCCCGTGCTCACTGCACGAAGGAGGAAAAGATTCATTAAGGGCACTTCATTAAGGAGCTGAAATGGGACGCTCTAAATGCGCCTGAACCAACTGCAGTCCAGAGGAGCTGTCTATTAGGAGAGCCACAAAGACAGTTTCGGAAACTGAACTCCAGCTCCAGTGCATCGGATTAGGGAGAGTGATGGGATTAGTGTTTAATGACTTGGGGCAGGAGACAAAGGGAATTTCGACAAAGAGGCTTAGATATGGAAGAATTAACACTCTCTATTCCAACCAGGCCTCTGATGACTTCCAGCATTCTTTTCAGACTCAAAAAGAGCCAAGGGAAGGGGAAAAAAAAAAAAGATGAGCAAAGCTTTCATACTTTCCTAACTTTTTTTTTTTATTACAACAACAATACAGAGGAAATAAAAGAACCCTCTTCAGCCCCTCGCACTTGAAACCCCTCTTAAAAATAAGCATCTACAGTTGTGTCATCTGCGGCAAGGTGCGCCTGCCCAGGGCTCCTGCGTGTGCCACGATGCCGCTGCGCAGAGCAAGGCCCACACCGACGCGGACATGGAAGCAAAGCCCCTGGTAGCAGAGGCCCAGCTAAGTGGCTTGCAAAGTGCCTCCCTCTCCGTGGCTGTTTATGTTACAGGTGCAACCAAAGGGCCAGAGAGAAACCGCTTCATTGTAAAACCTCCTGCCCGGCCCCATCTGGCTCGGGCTCAAATGATTCCAGTGTCTATGGCCTGAGAAGTGCTTCATGAAACGAGGTGATTATCCTGCCTACGTGAGGGGATAACTTTGGAAATGTGCTTGAAGGTTGAAAGTGCTCTTGAAAAAGAATCAAGTCAACACTGGAGCAGGGCAGGCGGTGCTGGAGCTTATCTGTAGCGTTTCCCCTTGCTTGGACAAGAACACGGAATCATTATCTAAACACGAAGCCAAATTTAAGTGGCTGACCCTGGAGTGGAGTATTATTCCTCGGGCTGTTAAGTAAATAGACTCAGAGCACCACATGCCTCGGAGCAGTAAGTGTGTGATTATGCCCTGCTGCTGCAAATGGCAAAACGCAGGTGCAAATGTTACTGTAGGCAAAAGTACAACCCAAATAGGGCCGTAAATGAGCTCGAGCTGTAAACCAATTCAACATGTCCTTATTTTTAACCGAACTAAATCACTTGCAGAGAAGCTGGGTATTCATTTCATGTCCGAGCCTGTATGCAGTGGTCGTGGAGCGGTCGTAGACACCAAGGTATTATTTAACCCGTGTGGGTTAGTGGGACAACGGGCCCCCTGCCCCGTAATCCATTCGGGGGGATACCGGGAGTCACTGTGAAATCAAATACATTGCAGGGCAAGGGCTTAATGCGTTTTATAGGCAGTTGTTCATCCACATCAAACTTTAGTTTTTTAAAATCCGAGCATTTGATCCCACGACGGGACCCGTGCTGGGAGCCAGAGCCCGCCGCGCCGCTGGAAGGCGGAGGAGAGGTGGCCCGGGATGCGGGCGAGGTCCCAGCGGCCCAAGGAGCCCTTTCCAGCCATCTCGGCTCTACGGGGCCCCTGGGATGCCAAGGGCCCAGGCAGCATTTGATCAAGTTGCTACAGGGCTCAGACCTGCATTTATTGCCCTTTGCTTTCCTGCTAACGTTTTTGCTTAAAGGATCGATGTTTTTCCAGCGTAGTGGCCTCCCTTCTCTCCTAGCTAAATTGAAGTGGGGTATAATGGGCTTCCCTCACCTCATTCCCAGTCCCTCTTGACCCCAACATGGTCTAGAAGTCTGTTCTTTGTTAAATTGAAAATGTGTAGAAATTTTTATAGAGATCTTCAGCTATATAAATAGCTTTGAAAATTGTTGTAACTTTAAAAACAGGTCAAAAAGGAAATTGAACAGCTAGTGAGTTTCATACCATCCAGTCAGCTTTTTGAAGGGCTGCATTGGTCTTCCTAGTAAATGGTTGCTTTTATTGTTGGGGTTTCTACCATTTTTTTTTTTTTTTTTTTTTTGGAGGCAGCTTTTAATAGAAAAGGGAGCTTTGGCGGAATTTTCTGATAGGATGTCAAATATATCACTAATGGCTCCTGCCACCACCTTTGAACGTCAAGAGCAGTTTTTGTCTTGGGAGTGTGTCCTGCATGCCACTGCACTGCTTGCTGAGCATCCGATTCTCCACAAATACTGATGATTTCCTCAGATGGGTGGTGACCCCCATGTGGTTCCCAGGCAAGTTCCTGAACTCTCTTGGCTCACCGGTGGATCCTGCGTCCTCAGAGGTGGTGGCTTTGTGGCTTTGGAACGTTCAGACCAAATTCTGCTTCGGTGGGTGCCACAGTTTATCAAAAAGCTCTTTGCTGGTATCTGTTTACCAAAAAGGACCAGGGTTTCTTTATGGCTCTTTAAGATATTGGGAAACTTAGAAGTGATTCCTTAGTATTGTGTTGGAAGTCTAAGAACTTAAAAGCAGTGATTCTTAACCTTGGATGGTGCGGGTGAGGGCAGGAGGAGCAACAAAAGTACTGCTAGGGGTCCAGCAATCTACTTGTTGTGTAAGCATTTTCAAGAACCTGAATAAATAACGTGTGTCACACACAGACTGTTATTTTTACAAGAATGTCTGTGGATGCTATTATGATGAACACATTCAAAGTTATTTGGAAAGGTTTACTGAGATTACAGTCATTTTTATCATTGTACGTTTTCTCAAGCCATACCAAAAGTTCCACTCATATCTAATAGGAGCCTGAAACTTTTCTGCGGAGGCTGGAGGGTCTGATATAGAACTCTATCAATGCCAGTGATAAAAACCCAACTCAAACTAGCTAAAGCCCAGACAAAAATGCTGGCTCAGGTAGCTCAGAGATATGTGGAGCTCTGCTGGCCCTCGCTTGGCTTCATTCTCAGGCAGGCTTGTCCGTGGGGTAATGAGAGGGTCATGGTCCTCGCTACATGATTATACGGTCCTAAACTGTCATGAACTCACGAGAGACTTTAGGCCAAGCTTCCGTATCGAACTCCAAAACAGAATTCGGATAGCTCAGCCCTACCTCATGCGTCTATCTCTGTACTAACCACGGAGGTGAAGGTGAAGAAGGCCCATCAGCCTGAATCACACGCTCACTTCTGTAGGGAGAGGAGAGGTGGAGTCTCTTGATCTATAAGCCCTACCAGAGTCACACAGAGAGAAGGAGGGGCCGATTTCCAAACCAAAAGGGAGGTGATGAGCAGACAAGCAAAGCTGACTTACAGCAAGACGGTTTCTCGTATTTACACTTCTATTTACAAGGCTTGGGAATCGCTATTCTAGAGTTACTGTTATTATTTTTGGTGTTTTAACTAGGATCCTCCAACAAGTATTAGGAGTCAGTTAAGCACAGATGAGACCCTTGGGAATACCCTGGGAGGCACCGTTTTTGCAGCCAATCCCAATGCTGGTTTGTGTACCTGCATGTGCTTCAGAGGGAGAAGAAGAATGGAGTGTTGGAAGGGGGCTGACAAAAGAGAAAGGCCAAATTTGCTTAAAATTCAAATCTCAATTCTTTCCTGTAAGTTTAAGATAAAAAAAAATAAACTCTCTGTCTCTGTCACACACACACACACACACACACACACACACACACTCCATCACCACCACCACTACCACTACTACCATCACCACCACCAAACTGATACAAGCTATAAGGGTTAATTCCAAAAAACCTTTTTAGAAATAAAAAGTATTTATTTCTAAGGCTTCCCATTTATCTTTAATTATTGTGTACTTTCAGCCTGAGTGCCGTGGGTAGGGAAGGTCAGCCCTAAGACTCAGAGGTCTAAATAAGAGGAGTCTCCTTGTTGCTGCTAGGTCTCCAGGTCATGTCCTGTCTTTGCTTTTGTTCCTGGGTAACTTTTCCTTCCCAGGAATCAATAATTCTGTAATTGATTCTCATTTTTATTCCTTGTGCCCGTCTTCATCATTCTCTCCACCTTTCACCCTTCTGGCATTACTCCGTATTTCCTTAAATTTCCCTGTCCCCCTCCCCACCTCCATTCTTGGAAATAAAACCATTTTAAGTCTTTCACCTTTTTCGGCTACAGTCATGACCAACATCGGTACAATGTAAAGAGTAGATTACTTGACTTAACAATAATAATGATGATGATGATGATAATGAACATTAATTGAGCTTATTTCTTAAGCACTCTCTCAATATTATCTTATTTAGCTCTTACACTGAGCCTGTTAAATTAGAATAGTAGTTCCATGTTACTTTTGTGAGGGTTATTCAGCTTTGAACCCATTTACGATGTTTGAGAAATTCCTTATGATTTTGATGGAATTCCCCAGTATAGCCCAAAAAAGTTCAAATACTTGTTGCCATAGATTCACTTGCACCTAGGGTGTGGACACATGACCTACACTCTGCCAAACACAGAGGTAACCTGCCTCAGACTTTAAGATAGCTAGAGATACAGAAAGGAGGCAAGTAGGTTGTTTATTTCTCAGGTAAAGGTGATATAGATGGCTTCAATATTCCACTTACAGGATCTGTAGGGGCTGTGTAGGAGGCGGTGGCATTCAGTATCCAAGCCAGTAGCAGTGGTGGATTAACTCTATTATTCAGTGTCAGTAGCTCCACTGACAAAGTCCCTATCCAACTGACTTTGTGGCATCCTTTTGGCTATGCTTCTGGCTATTATCTAGACCCCTTTCTTCTGCCATTTCTGAGCCTGTTTCTCCAGTTTCCTGATGTGTTCAGAAACATAAAATATAACACAGGTGCTGTTGCTGGAGTTGAGCAACACAGAAGCCTTATCCTCGTGCTCCCTCAGATCATTGTAATAAATTCCCTCCTACCTAAATCAGCAGCCACAGTCCTGATGGGTGCCAGGATGTTATTTTAAATTTCATTTTATAGATTTGGAAGCCCAGGCTTAGAGAAACAAATACATTGTGCAAGGTCAAGCAAATATTATCAAAGCCAGGCTGACTTGAGAGTCCATATCCATCTACCACCCTTCATACAAGGGGGAAGAAAGACTGTACCAGTAAATGAGATTTGTCTGAATATAATTTAGAAAGAGGGGAGCCTGAGTGGCTCAGCGGTTGAGCACCTGCCTTCGGCCCAGGGTGTGATCCTGGAGTCCTGGGATCAAGTCCCACATCGAGCTCCTTGCATGGAGCCTGCTTCTCCCTCTGCCTGTGTCTCTGCCTCTCTCTGTGTGTCTCTCATGAATAAATAAATAAAATCTTAAGAAAAGAGAAAGAGGTAGGTATCCTTGATTAAAGTGTCAATTCTGGCAGTCTTTCCCAAAGTCACAGTTTATTTGGATAACCTCCCTTTATCTAGGAAATGAAAAGTTTTGCCTAGATGAGTGGCTTCTAATTATTGGGAATGGGGTCAGAGAAACATGAAAACAAAACAAAACAAAACAAAAACCTACAATAAAAGCTACGGATCTCCTTCTTAGCAAAGTGCATATACAAATGTGTTGCATCCAATTTCACCCCAAGCCATTGATCTCAGTGAATCCCAGGCTGAGAACCCAGAACTCGATGAACTCTCACTTTGGTCCTTCCAAGTAAGACGCTGTATGATTCCACTATCTGGATATCTGGATGAATTTGTTATAACAAGTGAGCTCAGTCTCCCTCCCTCTCTCTCTCTCTCTCTCTCTCTCTCTCTGTCACACACACACACACACACCACAATCTCAGGGCATGGGTTTGAGTTAATCACATTCCTCAGTTTATCATGTACCGTCATCATCATCATCATTAAGACAAGATATTTGAGGGGACTGGAGATCACAAGGTATCATGTGACAACTGCCTAAAGGATCTAGAGCTTTTTGGCCTTGAGAAAAGAACACTCAGACATGACGATTTGAATAAGTTACTGCAAGTAACTGATATTTGCTGCAAATAACTGAAAATCCAACCAAGAGTGGCTTAAGAAACATGACATTTACAATCTCATGTAACAGGAAGTTTGGAGATGAGAGTTACAGAGTTGGTAAATTCACTTTAAGACATGGGTTCCTTTCTTCTCTCTGTTCTGCTGTCTCATAGGATGGGGCTTGGCCCTAGCTCCTCAACATGGGCTGGTACTTCAGCAATTTTTAAAAAAATCATGTTGACAAAAAAAGAAAAAGAAAAAGAAAGAAAGAAAGAAAGAAAGAAAGAAAGAAAGAAAGAAAGAAAGACTTCTGCTTTTAACCATTACTGAGTAGTATCAAACTTGCCCTCTCACCAAAAACAACTATAAAACTTGACAAGTAAATAAGGTAATTACGTTCAGATATTGGATAATAGGCATGGGACTTGTGATTCTTGAGAAGGGAAATACACAAGATGAACCACACTTTTTTTTTTTTTTTTTTTTTTTTTGCCTGGGACCACTTTCTTGTTGCGATACAAAGAAGTAGAATCAAATAGAACAATTGTCTTTCTGAGCTGAGGAAAAGAGATCAGAGTTCCAGCCTCCTGAAGTAGCTGGAATTTCCTGGGTAGGATACTAGAGAAGAGAGTTGTGCACAAGGGCATGTAAATTTATGAAAATTCCTTGACTGAAGGCTAGGCTATGCAGATAAAGGTTGAAATCCCATGAGACATCCATCCACAGATAAACTGCTGTGGGGATAAAAAATGAATAGTAATAACAGAGGTTAAGCAGTTTAGGAAGATATTGGAGTCCTGGCCCATGGAAAAAGAAGGATTTTGGGTATTCAGATGAGACCCTAGAAAGGCCATATTTTATAAAAGAATGAGAATTATGCCCTAGAGTAAGTGCCTGCTGTAGAAGTAGGCAAACAAACAAACAAAACCCAACAACAATAAATCCTCTGTTAATGAATAAAACGAAACATAAGAGGATCAATAAACTCTACCAATAATTTGTCTGAGAGGACAAACTCAATACACTTAAAAATAAGATGATATAATTCAGATACCCTATGACATATTTTCCAAATTGTCTGGTATATAATTAAACATGAAAGTTAAACATGTAAGGGAGAAAAATATGACCCACAAACGAGGGGAAAAAGAGCCATAGAAAGAGACCGTGAGATGATTCATATGTTGGTATCATCAGGATTTTAAAGAGGTGCTTATAATATATTCAAGGACTTAAAGGGAAAGATGGTCATAATGAGTTAACTGATGAGAGAACTTCCACAAGAGTTCACCTGAATTTAAATCATCTTTTTAAAACTTTGATTCCAAAAAAAAAAAAAGTTTTGGTGCTACTTTGGATAATGCTGAGAGCTTCCTTCCTGAAAGTGTTCACGTAAATATTCCCAGGTAGGGGTATTGTAAAGTAACATTCAAGCCACAGGTAGGATGACATAAAAGATAGAAGAGGAGAAGATGGAGTAGGTCAGCTATAATCACTTCCAACTATCAGACTGTTTCTCTTATCACCACCAGTGGGGAAGGGAAACCAGTAGACACAGGATGCACTGGGCTCTCTGGTCATGCTGTGTCTTCTTGTTGAGTCCCTTCTGTGATAATACTGGAAAAGTAGTTGTTAAATGAATAAAACGCATCCTAGCTACCTAACATATTTAACATGGCTTGAGCTTGCAAACTTGAACTTGAATAGCAGTTTCCAAAATTCACTAACACTCTTTCACCCAATTTCCCCAAACAGTAGGTCACTTCCTACAGAACCTCCTTCAGAATTTCAATGCTGATTCCGAGATCCTTTTCAAAAGGTCATAAAGAGATACATTAATGGGTAGCAAAAATCAAGGATGAATCTTGATGAGAGTCTTAATTCAAGAAAAGTGATTGTTTTTGCCTTGTGATTTTTTTTTCTGTCTCAAGAGAATGATGACCCAAGTAGTGAAGAAATGGTAAGAAGATTCCTCCTCCTTTCACAAACTGCTTCTGCTCAAAATAGTATCTAGAGGGCCTAGCCCTTCCTCTCCATTCTCTGACTGCCGATGATTAAGAATAAGACCAGAAAATATTCTATGTTCAGTGGAGAGAAAGCAATCCAGGGGCTGCTGCAAGAGACAGATGGGAGACCCTTCCCCTGCTCCCATCGCTCTTCTCTCGTCACCCTTCACTTCCTCTCCGTTTTTCCCCCCCTTCTCTTTTTGCTCCCTTTTCCCCCAAACCTTACCCAAGGTTTAGAGTAGTTATCAGAGCTGGGCATGCCCATTAGCTGCAGGCGAATCTTGTTTGCAAGCAGGAAACTGTAGGAATTTTCCCCTAGTGGTGTTTTCACTCCTTGTGTGAACTTAATCTGGGGGGATTAACAAATGGATCAGCTGGAGACCTCCTCTTACCCAGACAGCATGGGCAAGTTCAAGCAGGAACAGTCCCCGAAATGTCTGGTTCTGCGGGAGCTAAGAACACACCTACCAGGCACTGGACAGGGTGTGTCCCCAGTGAGGCCCAGGTCACGGAGGAAATAGCTCTGCTGTCATGGTACCTCCGCCGCTGACTTCACGTGTCCCCTCCTTCTCCGTGCACTGCTGCCACTGCCTTGCAGCCCTCGTGCTAGCCCAACCACCCCGATCTGGCCCCTGAGTTTCCCTTATCCCCTGCCACTTATAAACTCCACAGTTTCTCTGGCTTCTCCCTTGTTCGCTATGGACCTGCTCAGAATCCATCTTCTTCCTGCTGTGTCCTGTGTTCCATGGTTTCTTAAGGTGGGTTCCTTGGAAGCAGAACCTGAGACAGGGATTCTTGGCTAAGTGCTTTCAGTGGGAAAGTGCTCTTACAAGAAGTGATGTGAAGGAAATGGGAAGGATCAGAGGAAGAGAGCAAAGCAAGGATAGGCTCTCTGCGAGATGCTAGCTGCAGTCTGCAGGCAGCTCTGGAGGAGAACTTGCCCCACGTAATAGGTCCTCTCTTGAGGCAAAGGGCCTGGTGTTTTGCACTCTGTACCAGTCGTGCCCTGGATGCTGGCATGGGGTGGGGGGAAGGGGGGAGATAACCTTCCAGGTGAGACAGCTCCTGTTCATCCACAATTCTTCACCGAAGAGGGTAACTGCGGGATGCACACAGCTCCAAGGGAAAGAGACCCAGGTGGGACCCTGCAGCATCCACTGTATATGGAGGAAGTGGCTTCAGTGGCTTTAGATCAGTCTCAGCTCATTCAAGACCATAAAACAATCAGAGCACAGGGTGATAAGGAAGACACGAAAGGACTGGCAACCCTGCCCAAGGGGTGATACCGAATTGGTCATCCATTTCTAGCAAGTGTATATAGTCTGTCTCGCTGTGTTTGGCATAATATGATCTCCTCCCAACTCCATCTTCTGTTACTCTGTACACAAGGTACAGAATCCCAGTTCACCCTCTTGTATAACTTGGAATAAGTTCTCTCCCAAATATTTCTTGGCTTTTCCAAAAAGTTCTACATTCTCCTAGCTATCGCATACCATCTCTTCCTAAGAGCCGCTGCTCTAGGCTTATTCCCCAGGCGTATCTCCTCCACTAATAATTATTTCTTCTTGCTGTTTCAAAAACATAACCTTCTCCCGTCCTTCATTCCTCAAGTATGGAGGATAACAAGTTGAAGATGACTCAAAGGAATTATAAAACAAAAAAGGAAAACCCAACCCAGATATCAGACTCCTACTAAATAATCCCTAACTCCATCAGACCCCTAATTCCACCAGCTACGCCCTTCACACAAGGCCCCTCTCCTGTTAGTTACTGCTCTCCCTGCCCTCAGTTGCAGACCCCAGAAAACAATCTTCTCTTGCAAGCCTAACTTTCCTGAGACTTCTGGGGAATGCCAGTCTCAAATTTACTCCAGAGGAAGAGCATGTTTTGATAATTCTTTTGGGCAATCATATTTTGAAGTCATATTTTACTTCTGACTCATTTATCTCCTTTTTGGTCTTAATTTATTTTATCTTGTGAAAATGTCTGTGTATTTGTAATCTACCTTAAACGGAGACGTGTAGGACTAGATATTTAGACAATTGATCTCTCCACATCTTCTATGGAAGTTATTTCCCTGATCATCTTCTTCCGTGATGGTAAGATTTAGGGGAAATGTGGCCACCCAGCTGGACCCCACATTTCCTAGACTCCCTTGCAGGTAACAAGGCTGCAATTCTGGCTAATGACACATTCACAGAAGCGATGCATATCATTTCTTTCTTTCTTTTTTTTTTTTTTACTATGCATCATTTAATACAGTATTTGCACTCATAAAGCAGAAACTATGGGATCTGCATAAATAAAAACGAACAGCAATATATTAACAACAGATTTTAAGAAACTATTTTATGTCCAAGACATGTCAGTGAATTAAAAAATAAGTGAAGCTGTAGAAACCCTAAACAACATGGGTGATACACTGTACTTGTTTTTTTAAAATTTTTTAATAAATTTATTTTTTATTGGTGTTCAATTTGCCAACATATAGAATAACACCCAGTGCTCATCCTGTCAAGTGCCCCCCTCAGTGCCCGTCACCCATTCACCCCCACCCCCCGCCCACCTCCCCTTCCACCACCCCCAGCTCGTTTCCCAGAGTTAGGAGTCTTTCATGTTCTGTCTCCCTTTCTGATATTTCCCACTCATTTTTTCTCCTTTCCCCTTTATTCCCTTTCACTATTTTTTATATTCCCCAAATGAATGAGACCATATAATGTTTGTCCTTCTCTGATTGACTTGCATATCATTTCTTAATCAAGTTAGATTCTAAGGAATGGGCACAGATTCTCTTCTCTCCACACATCCTCTTCCACCAGCTGTAAGCCAGGGCTTGTGTAGACAAATTAAACTGTCACAAGGTTTATGCTTAAATACGCTCTATCTCAACAGCTGTCCCATCCCATCACACGAGTCCAGTATAGACTTTACTCTCCTGTGAGCACTTAGAGTTAATGACGGTAGTCGCTCCACATCCTTATGAAAGAGAGGATGATGGCACTACTGTCTGTGTGAACAAAACTGACACCTGGGATGGCAGAGCTTCAAGAGAGAGGGTGCCTGAGTTTTCAACACTGTGATAATGACAAATCAACCGTGAAAACGAGACAAACTTCTCTCTTGTTTAAGCCACTGGGTCTAGTTCAGCACTCAACCATACACCCTAACTAATTCAGCCCAGGTGGACTGGACTTTGTTCAAAGACCAAACCAACTGAGTAGAAGCCATTATGGCTGAGACAAAGAGGGAGTGGCTGGGGAAAATATGAAGCATTCCAAAATAACAAATGGAGAGACTGGAAGAGTAATTATTTTTAATGCAAAGTTGTCCCCCAATCAAATGCGATGTGGAAAATACAAGGGAAAGACACATTTGAACCAATACCAGCAAAACCCCTTTCCATGAATCCATCTAAGTTATGTTCCATTTTTTATGCTTCCAAGAGAAAAAAAAAAAAAAAACTCCTGTTGCAAGTTTATTCACAGCATCAGCAGTTATTTGATTTGATTTGATTTGATGTTGGGACAACAGAAACAATATAAGCCTCTTTATCCCATTTTGCACTTTTGCAAATAATATTAAATCAATTTCTTGAGTAAAACCACCCCTTGTTGGCTCTTTAATATTTGGGTCACTATAATGTCACTTGACATGTTGTGGCAACATTTTCGGGCTAAGCCCGAGACATGACGCATACCCCCAAACGCCTCAAATGCCTGCTATTAACTGAGGGAACCAAGAGGTCTACAGTCTATGTTCTCTCTTTATAGAAGGATTTTAAAGAGTTTTATAAAGAGGGAATATGCTCAGGGTTCAGCCTAAGGAGGCTTATCCTATACTACTACCAATGGGATGACTTAGCTGAGATGGACTTGTTTAGCTGGTTTCTTCAGCCCTGGAAACCTCTCCCCATTTGCCACCCCACGCCCATGACTGTGTCTGCATTTTGAGCCCTGCTTTTCTCCCTAGTTCCTCTTTTAGAACATCTTCTTACTCCCCTCTTCTTAAATTCTCACACTATCCGTGAAGCCTTCCACTGTTAATTAAAGCTTCCTATTCTCCACTGGGATTTCTGGAAGCCCGTAACTTCTCTGTGCTTGGCGTCCGTACCTCAGGCACATCATGGCCTGTATTGATCAAGGGTGTTTCAGGTGTATGCTTTTCTCTCCCCACCGAGATTCCTTTTTTTTTTTTTTTTTAAGATTTTATTTATTTATTCTTTAGAGACACAGAGAGAGGGAGAGAGAGGCAGAGACACAGGCAGAAGGAGAAGCAGGCTCCATGCAGGGAACCCGATGTGGGACTCGATCCCAGAACTCCAGGATCATGTCCCAGGCTGAAGGCAGGCACTAAGCCACTGAGCCACCTGGGCTGCCCCCGTCCCCCCACCAAGATTCTTTTTTTTTTCTTTTTTTTTATTTATGGTAGGCATGCAGTGTGTGAGAGAGAGAGAGGCAGAGACACAGGCAGAGGGAGAAGCAGGCTCCATGCACCGGGAGCCCGACGTGGGATTCAATCCCGGGTCTCCAGGATCAGCGCCCTGGGCCAAAGGCAGGCGCCAAACCACTGCGCCACCCAGGGATCCCCTCACCGAGATTCTTAAAGCCAGAAATCACACTCACTCAGCACCTCTATTTCCTGAGGATCTGGATGCATATGAGATGTTCAATAGAGAACAGTAGGTATTCACTTAAATTGATGGATTGGTTATTAAAATTCCCCAGTATGTATCCTCAATTCAGGGGCAGGAGCTGACTTGAGCAGAAGAGGCAGGATGGAGATGTGTTGTGCTCAAGGGAGGAGGGAGGTATCCTGGTGGCACCTGGAAAGGTGATTCTAGGAGCGCAGTGGGTGACTGGGGATGGATATGGATCTTTGGGAGACATTTGTCTGTAGATGACAGTTGGACACATGGATCTAGTTTAATTGTCTAGAGGGACAGAATAAAAAGAAAGTCCTGAGTAGACAACAGTATTCTATGACAAGTAAAACATGTGGGAGGAAGACCATGGAGGTTTAGAAGGGGACCTAAAAATCTTATTTAATTTGGAAACACATCGGTAGCAGCAGCTTGGAGAAATGGGGGCAGTTCTGGGGCTATTGAGAGGAATTTCCTGCCCCTCATTTGTCTGAATGCTTTGAACCCCAATCTTATGATGGTTGGCCTTGCTGGCAGATAGGCTGAAAGAGGGAGGAGGACGTATGCTCCGGCCCAACTCTACCACAAGAAGCAGACAAATAATAAGAGTCTAAGGATGGTGGACTCCCATGTATCTGGGGATCAGAATGAAGGTTTCACACATTTTCCTCTTCCCTTGAGGTGGTGCTGAGTGGGCAGTCTGGTCCTAGTTTTGCTATAAAGTTAACACTATTACCTTGGGCAGCCATAACCTCTTTGGGCCTTAGTGTCTATCTGTAAGAAGCATGAGTAAAATCATCTTTTGGTCCCCTAGACAGTCCATCCGTAAAAGAAACAACCAGAAATCTTGCCTCTATAGAGCTGCGAACCAGGAAATTATGGGCACCCACGTCTGTGCATGCCTTGGGGTCTAAGCGATAACCCTCTTGCCACCCAAATTGATACTTGATCGCATCATTAGAAAGGTGGGGGTTTTGTTGTTGTTGTTTTTTAGATCTCTGTTTCATGACTTGGACCCCTAGGTGGGGAGGCTGTATACCAGGTGGTATGGGACATTGTAAGAAAAGGCTGTGAATCACCTCACTGCATCAACTTAACTGAAAAATTTAAGAGAAAAAGTAATTTCAAATTAACATAAGCACCACTTTCTATAAAAGTAGAATACAAACTTTGCATTGGTCCTAAAGACTGCACAAGGGGTGTAATTAAAGTTGGCATCTTCTGGTTGCACTGGGTTACCTGATACTTTCACAAGGACCAAAACCTTTCTCGTTCTGTTAGGAAGGCCTCACAGTGTTGCCAGGCACTCTTTGCTCAATGGATTTACCAGGTATTTATCACTCTCAAGTACCCAAGAATTTCTACTTGAGCTAGAACAGTTCATGTTTTTCATTTTTGCTTTTGCTGTTGTTCCTTTGCTTGCCCTTAGGAAATGCAAGGGCTCAAATCTGGGGGATTTTGGCTGGCACTATGTTGACAATTTCTGTCTTTACCAGAACATTCTCTTGTGGAGGAGTTGTGGCAATTTAGCATTGAAGGATCTGGTTCCATTAATTATATAACGTGCTCATAAAAGAGAAGCCCGATATGGACTTAGAAGACCTAAAATTCCCTTCAGGTCATGATTTGATCATCGTCTAGAAAACGCGAAGTATCTAATTATTTGGACTCAGATAGTTGGTTTTGCTCTTGTAAACTCCTGACCGAAAGCAATTATTTCCCAAATTTTTGAGACAAATGAACCATAGAAGAGCAGCTGTAGAACTTGTTGTAAGAAAATATGATAATTACCAAGTTTGACATGTGCTTTGACAACAGTCCTTTGCTAATCAACAGCTTCACTCCTAAAACAGACACTGAAAACATGTTGGACAGCCAGTCCTCAATTCTACATGCCAGTGGGAGGGAGTGGTAGTGCAGAAAACCCTATGCAACAGATAATCCCCAAAGCATTGTTGTTTGGCCTGAGGAGGTATCATATTTTTAATTTTTAAAAATTTTTGGCAGCAGATTCAGGTCCCTTAATTAGATCCTACACAAGTTATTGTTAATATTAGCTTCACTCTCTGAACAGACACACTTATGGCTGGCAGGAAAAGCCACCCTGGGCAGCAGGAAAAATTCATCTGGGGCTTACAAATTAGCAGAAGCCAATTCTGACATGGCTAATCCACAAGCGGATAATTGAGTGTTGACTGGCATTTAGGGAAACGTGTTTACGGCAAAGGACAGTGTGGGATGCTGTTGTATAGTCAGGTCAATAGAAGGGAAAATCTTCACTTTTTACCAGCAAAGAGCTGCTCCATAAATGCAAAACAAAACTCAACTGAAAACCAGCAGCCTGAAGGCCAACATTTCAAATTGCACGCTGAAGCAGCAATTCGAGAACATCTCTACCCAAGGTGGGGGTGGGGGGCTCCAAGGGCTTGGGGTTGGAGGGAGGAGTTGGTGATCCTTAAATGTTAATCCAACCATGGATCTTTTCTGAGGTCCCTCCCTTGTCTCAGGCTCTTCTGGGTTCCTCTTTTTATCTCTAGCTAAGGCTTTACAGAAAGCTTGTGTTTGTTTGGTTAAACTTGAAGTGACTGAAGTGACTGTGGGGCAATTTAGTGAGGAAAAAAATGGATGGTGGAGGAAGTTCCTGAGAACTTTCTCCTACTCTGTACAATGGGATCAATGATATCTATTGCAGGAGTTATAAGGATTAGGGGTTATAAGTGCATGGAAAGCACTTGATACTGCTACATAGTGAGCAAAACTCTGGAATAGATAGGTCTTACTCTTATTAATAATTGGAATTTAAAATATCTTATTCTTGTCAATGACAGTAATATCCCAACAGTACATCACCTTCTACTGATGTGCTGCAAAGAGTAAAATAAGTAATCTAGAGGACGATCTCTTTGACTACACCTAGCATTACTCCATAGAATTTACTTTTCCTCAAGGAGGCTCAATGGTAAAAGTAAGATGTTGGACTACTTTGCTGAAGAGAGTTTAGGTATTTAGACTCTAGACTGAAGATTACAGAAGATCCTCTGCAAATTTCTTTTAAATGTTTTTAAAATTTATTTATGATAGTCAGAGAGAGAGAGAGAGAGAGAGAGGCAGAGACATAGGCAGAGGGAGAAGCAGGCTCCATGCACCAGGAGCCCGACATGGGACTCGATCCCGGGTCTCCAGGATCGCGCCCTGGGCCAAAGGCAGGCGCCAAACCTCTGAGCCACCCAGGGATCCCCCTCTGCAAATTTCTTAAAGGAAACAATAAATACCCACCCATAAGGGATAGCCCAAGAATAGTTGTGACTTCTGGGTGCCTCCTTATCATCTATTGTCTATCTTTTCCCCCTGGCTACTGCTAAGAAGGCATCCGCTGGAACTCGAGTCCACTTGCATATGGGAAATACACCAAACCCAGTATGTTCAAATTGGTTGTTTACAATTCATTCATGTAGAGTTGTAAAGCATAGTTCCTGCCACATAACATATCCTCATAAATATCTATTGAATAAATGTGGGAAATGCAGAAAACTCATTCTAGAGAATCTTTTTTTTTTTTTTTAATTTTTATTTATTTATGATAGTCACAGAGAGAGAAAGAGAGAGAGGCAGAGACACAGGCAGAGGGAGAAGCAGGCTCCATGCACCGGGAGCCCGACGTGGGATTCGATTCCGGGTCTCCAGGATCGCGCCCTGGGCCAAAGGCAGGCGCCCAACCGCTGCGCCACCCAGGGATCCCTCATTCTAGAGAATCTTAATGCTGAAAGAAATCTTAGAAATCATCAATTTCAAGTAAAAAAACCCAGAGAGACAATTGCTTTAGTCTAACTGGGCTGCTGTGACAAAATACCACAGATTGGGTGGTTTATACACAATAGAGATTTGTTTCTCATAGTTCTGAAGGTTGGAAGTCCAGGATCACAATGCCAGCATGGTTGAGGGAGGAGCTTTTCTGGGTCACAGACTTCTCACTGGACTCCTTGTACCCTCACATACTAGCTGTCTGAGGCCTTTAAAAAAAAAAAAAAGAAAAAAAAAAAAGCATGGCTCCCCTTCATGGGGATTCCTTTATGAGCTAATCACCGCCCAAAGGCCTCATCTCCTCATACTATCACCTTGGGCACTCAGGTTTTCAACGTAAGACTTTGGCGGGATGGGTAGACACAGGCATTCAGATCATAGCAACAATTGAGATATTTTCAATATAGAAGGTAAGTTAAATAAATCATACACAGCCATTTAATGGAACACTAGATAGCTGTTAAAAAGGTGTGCCCACGTGTATCGTCAAGACAAAGGGTTCATCAAATTTCGTTTTAAAAAAGTCAAATGATACAATATGATTTCATTTGCATTTTAAAGTATAATATAAAATGTTTGAATAAGGCCAGAAATGTTTGGAATGATAAAAAAAATTTTTTCAACAGTGGTTACCTCTGGGGCACAGGATGGGGAGCACGATAAAATATGGGAAATGAGGGGAAATGGTATCATTTTATTTCATGAAATATTGTGCAGTTTGAGTTTTTAAAACAAGCACATATTACTTCATAATTAAAAAAAAATACAAAACTCCCCACATAGTTCAACTTCCTTCTTCAAAGACATTAAAAAGTATATATTTAGTTTAATTGACATCTGAGTGCCAAAATTGTAAGATGTTTAAAGTGCACATCATAACGATTGGATATAGGTATTCACCGTGGGAGGATTTCCCGCATCTATCCATCAGTCTTCTAGCCCTTCTAGTACAACACGGTGCTATCAACTCTAGTTGCCATGTTTTACATTAAATCCTTAGAACCTATTCATCGTGTAGCCAGAAGTTTGTAACCTTTTACCAACCTCTCCCTATTTCCCCCACCTCCCGGCCTCTAGAAACCACTTTTTTACTCCCTGTTTTTGTAAGCTTCACTTTTTTTTTTCCAGATTCTACAGGTAACTGATACCATACGGTATTTGTCCATTTAAGAGGAAAGAATAAAGAAGATATGGTAAACGCACACACACACACACACACACAAACACACCCCACAGGAATATTATTCAGCCGTGAGAAAGGAGGAAATATTGCCATTTGTGACAACATGGATGGACCTGGAGGGTATTATGCTAAATGAGGTAAGCCAGACAGAGAAAGACAAATACTCCGTGGTATCACATGTGGGATCAACCAACCTTTTTCTTTTACAGATGAAGAAACTAAAATTCTGAGAAATTCCTGACCATACGAACTTAGAACTGAAAGATACTTTTAGCATCATTAAATCTACCTTCCCCGTAGGACAGATAGGCTGAGGCGCAGAGAAACGAGGTGAGTTATGGCACTGAACACTGAAGTCTACAGAGAAAAGAAGTCGTGGATATTGGTGTTGAAAAAACTTTTAGGTACTCAGCCCATACTGTAAATCTATTAAAACTGACTCACTCATTTTGGATGAGGTAAGTGTTGACATTAGACAATTTGGTGGGCAGCATTTATTTTCCTATTTATTAAAATGTCAGAAAGAGTACCAATGGCACCTCCTAAAAGGCTTGCAGGTGGTGGTCTTCCAAACACAATCCTCAGTCCTTGAAGAGCAGAAAAACTCTAATATTCTAGCCTCATGATAAAAATCAGGCTGAGATGAGTATATTCAGGATATCAAAGCAGGGATAGTTCATGAAAAAAAATCTATAAAAAGACAGACGTGTGTGTGTGTGTCTACATATGTGTGTGTATAAACATATACATTTATAAAATACATTTATAGAATAAATTTATAAAATATATGGAAAGTCACATTTAAAAGCCACAGAATATTAAACTAGAAAAAGACTTCAAAGAAATTCGCTCTTTGAACAAATTCACCAATGCTCCTCGGTAATTTACTTCTTCTCAAGCCACATTTTGTATATGTCCCAGTGGAAGACAATATTGCCTCATGATTTTAAAGGGAGCACGCAGAAATCCAGATGTATTTACACGCTTTTGGTTCACGGTCATATTAACGCAAGAACATAGTGACCGTTATTTTGACGCAGTAAGACTCTTGTCTCTCATTACAAACCACAAACCGATCTTGCAAGCTCCGGCCTGGCACGCCGGGTCGGCTCAGTCGGTTCTGGTCTCACTGGCTGTGCACACGCTTTTGTCTGTGTTCCTCACACACAGGGAAGTGGAAAATTGAGACCGGCCCCCGAATAGCTCAAGCCTCAAATTAACATTTGCCCAGTGATCTGGATATTTGGATTGTAATAGAATAATTCCCAATTTGCCCCAATTCTCCACCTCGCCCTGGCCCACGGAGAACATAAAACAAACGGATTTTATGTAGGGGCCTTTATCAGAAGAAAGGGTTCTGGGACGTGATTGTATCTACGTCATAGTTCAGCCCAAGGCAGGGAAGCAGTACCTGCATTTAAATCACTCCTCAGGGTGACGTCTCAGCAGATGAGCTGCGTCCTCCACTCTGGCTCTCCGTGAAATCTCCCAAATGACATGTTGGCATTTTCACGTGGCAGGAAAATAGGAGCTGAAGTCAAGAAAACCGCAACATCTGGAACGGGAGAAAAAGATTTCACTGGAAAGAACTTGACAAACTCTGAAAACAAAGTTCTAGACTTTACTAATTTATTTTGGCTGCAAAGCCGAGCTCAATGCAAAGCTCAAAGAGGATTTGTCCGAGGCTCCTTTCAA
Source organism: Canis aureus (assembly GCF_053574225.1). Taxonomy (NCBI): domain Eukaryota; kingdom Metazoa; phylum Chordata; class Mammalia; order Carnivora; family Canidae; genus Canis; species Canis aureus. Next base: position 68,612,814 of record NC_135621.1, on the reverse strand, counting down.
AGAAGTAAAAAGCCAACCCGCACTAAAATTAATGCGTCGACTGCATAAACAGTCAAGATAGTTATCTGATACCGAGGGAATAGAGCCACACTAGGCCTTTTTGTTATTTATGGGATTATTATTGGAGGAAACAGAAGCAATTAGATATCCCCCTGCCTTCAGAGCAGGGGAAGGAAAAAAGGTGTCAAACATAGTTTTTCAATTTGGTCTCTTGATCATTTCGTTCTCGCTACATCTTAAAATCCAAATATACATACGCCCCCAGTGCCCCACTCACTGGCCTCTCAGCTGTTCCTCTGACTATTTCTCCTCGATCCTTTGAAAACGCCGTGCATTTTGAATGATGTATGGAAAGACTTAAAAATACCTTAAGAAATGCAAGCTGCATCCTTAAAAACAAAATGCATTTTTAAAAATTGTATGTCTACGTATCTGCACGTATGTGTTGCAGAAAACAGGAACAGAAGCTTCCAGATCATTTGTACCGTAGAAAACACTTGCCCTTCTTGGGTCTGCCCAGCCTTTGAAGCCATTGTCTGGAAGATTCCCCACAGTGTGAGGCTCTTCAGGAGTCAGGACGTGCGTGTCCCTTGGTGCTGGCGACACACGTCCCAGTCAGGTGTCCGGATGGGCCCGAGGGACGCAGAATCGGGCCCGGCAGGGAGGTCCTCAGCGTGGGGGGCGCAGCCGGGCGTGCGGGTGGGCGGCCAGGGCCCAGGCTGTGACTTCGCCCGCCTGTTTCCCAGGCCGGTTCCCCAGATGCCCCATGGCCTCCCGGGGGCTCCCCAGTTCAGTACATTCTCCTCTGCTCAGATCAAGCACAGAAGGCTTTTGTCGCTTGCTTAGGGTCCAGACGGACACCTTTACAATTCCTTTACTGAGAAGTAACCCCCCAAAATACTTAACACATGATGCTCCAGCCTTTCTTCTGTGGATGATGCTCCATTTGCCAGGTGAGTGCCGAGCTGTTGACAGGCCGTTCCGAGAGCAGCAAGACAGGCTGCCTTGCCCTCACTGTGCACACAGGGAGCTGGCTCCCCACTTTTTCCAGAGGTGCACGGGCGTACTCGTGACTTTCCTTAGCTTTTAGCTAAGGCGACCGACCGATGGTACGAAAATCTGCAGAGTAAGCCCTAGGGCCCCTGAGGTGTGTGATCTGGATTTCAGTAATCATGTGAATCGTTAGGATTTCTTTTTTTTTTTTTTAAGATTTTTATTTATTTATTCATGAGAAACACAGAGAGAGAGAGAGAGAGCACAGCAGAGACACAGGCAGAGGGAGAAGCAGGCTCCGTGCAGGGAGCCCCACGTGGGACTCGATCCTGGGCCAAAGGCAGGTGGCCCCACGTGGGACTCACGCCCTGGGCCAAAGGCAGGTGCTCAACCGCTGAGCCACCCGGACTGCCCTTGTTAGGATTTCTTTTCTAAGTGCTTGCGAGGTATCAGGGTCTTTACCGAGTGCCCCTCACCCCCCCGAGCTTGGCACCCGTGTTCCTCCTGAAACCCTTACGTGACAGTTACCAGTTCCCTGAATCCTCACAATGTTCCACGGGGTGGACGTTGTCATCACTCCCGTTTCACAGATGAGTAGACCAAGGCTCAGAACTAGCCAATGAGCAGAAAGGGCCAGCCCCAGATCTTACACCCGTGTTGGCTGACCCCAGACGCTTCTGTCCTAGCCGGATCACACCTCTGCCCCGGGCGTGGCTGGTCTGGCCGTGGTCATTCCTACGCTGGCTCGGTCCCGCTGCCCGCGATTGGCTAGTCAGGAGCGGGGTATTTAGGGCAGGCTGCACGGTGCAGGGCACTGTTTCAACGCGAATAGGTGATGAAGGCACGACTCCTTTCATTCCAGGCTCGACCATAAAAGTAATATGCCTTTAGAGAGTGTATGATCGTGTACACAGCATTTTAATACGGATCATCTCACTTAATGTCATGAAGAGACTAGAGAGTAATTACAAGGAATAATGCCAAAATATGCAAAGTAACCCGGGGCTTAGAGAAAAAGTGAAGACGGAGGCGGTGAGGTTAATGAGGGTGAGCTTCTTCTAAGGGCAGATGGGTGTCTAGAAATTTCCTGGAGGTAATCCTGGTGCTCGATGGCGAAGGAGAGGTAGCGGGAGTTTCCCCACTGGCAGGTCTGTATCGAGTTCGGCGGGGAACAGTTTTGAATCTGAGACGACGGTGGCCTTGGCTTTCCCTGGTTCTGTTCAGTTGGCATCACGTGCGAGGACCGGTTCCGCAGGAGCGCGGAGTCGATGCTCCTAACACCCACACCCTGAATCTACAAAACGGCCCTTATGCGAAGTCCTATTACCGGCTGATGGTGAGCCCACGACGGACACAACGGTGCTGTCCTTGTCCCCAAGGGGTCTTCTGTTGGGGGACAAAGAGATAAGCTTGAAAGAACCGGGGGGAGCCGAGGTACCTGGGCAGTTCTGGCTCCGAAGCAGGCTTCGTGGGGGAAGGGTGATAAAGAACCCTTTCTGGGGCCCAGAGTAACAAGACCTCCTTGGAAGGACACATGTTCTAGCAAACTTGGGGCTCTCAGGTCAGTTATGATAAGGTTTCCTTGGATGTACGTAAACAGAATGTCAGACGAGGTTGAAAATCATTGCCAGAGAGCCTAACGCGTCCATAATTTTAAAAAGTACAATCCGAGTGTAATTGGCTTGCATCAGAATGAAGGAATTTCATCCTCAAACGGAGAAGGCAAAATGCTGGCCTTGTCCTTTGTCTTCCCCCCCCCCCCCCCCCCGATTGCTTTCTTTCCTTCCACACAATTAACCCCGAGGGACTGAGAGCAATCAGGTGGCTGTAAGAGTAACCAGACTTCCCTCCCTCCTCGCCTCAATGAGCTTGTATTTTCTTCATAAATATATTTGAAGGTTAGGCTTTTTTTTTTTTTTTTTTTTTTTAGATTTGAGCCAAGATGAAAGGACACCAGGGTGGCAGAAGGTGCCTCTGGGGAGGTGGGCAGGTGTTGGCTGCAAAGGGCCGCCCTCCAGAGGGCGACTCGCCGTGCTCTTCTCTTGCCCCGCCAGCGGTCTCCTCCTCCGGTGACCAAGCAGCCAGGAAGCACAGGACCCTTTGGAGGATTGAGCCAGGGGCCAAATCTGAGTATCCCGTTTGAGTTGGACACAGGCTAAGATGCTCTCCGGGGAAACACTTGGCCATAATGATGGTTTTGTCAGGAACTTGCTGGTGCTGGGCGAACCAAATACCGGGACGCTGGCTCTGAAGCCTTGGAGCACCTGGTGGAAGGGGCATCATGCTGAGGCCAAGTCCCTGGTGAGTGGCTCCACGTGGCAAAAGCGTGTCTTTCCCAATCACGGTCTCCCCCTGCAGCTCCGGGCCCCAGAGTTAGCCAACTAGGAGGTGCTGCTCATTAGAGGGAATTGGCTTCATCCCCCTTGTTACGGTGCCATGTCTGTCCTATGTCCCTTGCAGAGGCAGGTGGGTGAAGGCTCCACATACCTCCCTGTCCAAAGGGGGGACACCCTGGGGAGAAAGTACTGCCCTGGGGCCCCGGCTCCAGAACACAGAAGGTGGGACACGTGATAACCAGACTCCAGATATTCGGTGAGAAGCAGAAATGAGCTGCTGGTGTTGTCCGTGTCCTCTGGGAGCCTGCTCGATGCAGCCCTGAGAGCTGACTATAAGGCCTGGTTCCTAGGTCCACCTAACATCCAACCTGAGGACCAGTAAGGAGATGCTTCCTCTGTGGCGGCTGCTGCTCTGTGTCCCTGCCCAACCTTTGAGGACCGACCCCTGTCACCCACCACGCTCTGTAAGATTCTTCTCCTCCTCTGAGATCACAGAGCACTTGTCTGATCACTCAGATAACAAGCATCTTGTGTGGCAATATATTGTCTCTCCATCTCCCCAGCCCTTCAAAACCGAAGTCACTTTCTCAGGCACAGCAAGATCTAGCAACGAGGTTACCACAGTTCCATCACTGTGATTTTTGTAATATCCAATTACTGCCCAGAGTATCGATTGGTTGATACTTTTATTTTAGTTTTCTTTACTATAGATTTGTTGTTTTTTTTTAAAGATTTTTTATTTATTAGAGGGAGAGAGTGCACGCACAAACATGAGCAGGGGTAAGGGCAGAGGGAGCAGCAGAGTCCCCACTGAGCAGGGAGCCCAATGTGGGACTTGATGCCAGGATCCCGGGATCATGGCCTGAGCCAGACGCTCAACCACTGAGCCACCCGGTGCCCCATATTTAAATATTTTTTTTAAAAAAGAGAACTTGATATCTCCACTAACAATATTTTCAAAAGTATGCTATTGAAACTTTCTCTAGCACACATTCAAGTAAATTACTGTAAATTATAAATGTTTCTGTTTCATCTAAAACCATCCCCTATAGCGCTGTTACTGTATCATTCCCTTACCCATCCATTTGGTGTTTATTGAATATCTGCTATGTGTAAGGGATGGTTCTAGGTATGGGGGAGTCAAGGATTACAACAGTGAATAAAAGAGATCGAAATCCCAGTTCCCGTTGAGTTCCAGTTGGGAAGAGTGATGGAGAACAAAAGGAATTAAGTAAAAATATATAGTGCGTCGGACAGTGACAAGATTTTGGAGCAGAACAAGGCAAGAGAAGGGGACAGGGAGCACTGGGCTTGGCTGGGGGAAGTGGCTTTGAAATTTTAACTAAGGTGGTCAGATGAGGCCTAGGATTTGAGCAAAGACTTGAAGATAGAGGGGGAAAGCCATTCTAGGAAAGGAGATTTCCAGCAAGTACCCAGAGGTGCTACAATGCTGGGATGTTTGAGAAACAGCAAGGAGACTAGTGCTCTGGCCTTGGAAGCACCAGAGTGGCTAAAGTAGGGCCATAGCCATTTGGCACACACGGGTTCTTACCGTGTCTCTACTATCCTCTTGAGTGTCTTTGGACAAGTTAGTTAATCTCTCAATAATGCAGCATCTTAAATTGGAATAAGAAAGAAAATGCATGTAAAGTGACTAGTTTAGTATCCTCTATGTAGTAGGGGTTTGGTAAATTATGGTTGTTACTGTACACAGTAAGCACTTAATAAACACACAATGACTGATATGGTGGCTATAGTGCTTTGATCTTCAAAATTATCATGACTCTTGCTTTTTATTCAGACTGTAAGAGTTAATGAATAATATGTGTAGCATTGTGCTACACAGATTTCAAGTGAAATATGACTTGGTCTCTGGCTTTCAGAAAACTCTATTCAGTTGGGGAGAAGAAGGAGGAGAAGAAGGAGGAGGAGGAGAAGAAAAGAAGAAGAAGAAGGAGGAGAAGGAGAAGGAGAAGAAAAAGGAGGAGGAGGAGGAGGAGAAGAGGAAGAAGAAGAAGAAGAAGAAGAAGAAGAAGAAGACAACCATGGAGGAGGAGAAGGAGAAGAAAAAGAAGAAGGAGGAGGAGGAGGAGAAGGGGAAGAAGGAGGAAAGAGGAAGAAGAAAAAGAAGAAGAAGACGACGACAATGATGGAGGAGGAGGAGGAGAAGAAAAATAAGAAGAAGGAGGAGGAGACGAAGGAGGAGGAGGAGGAGAAGAAAAAGGAGGAGGAGGAGGAGAAGGGGAAGGGAAAGAAGAAGAAGAAGAAGAAGAAGAAGAAGAAGAAGACGACAATGATGGACGAGGAGAAGAAAAATGAGGAGGAGGAGAAGAAAGAGGAGGGGGAAGAGGAGGAAGAGAAGGAGAAGAAAAAGAAGAAGGAGGAGGAGAAGAAGAAAAAGAAGAAGAAGGAGGAGGAGGAGAAGGGGAAGAAGGAGGAAAGGGGAAGAAAGAAGAAGAAGAAGAAGAAGAAGAAGAAGAAGAAGAAGAAGAAGAAGAAGAAGAAGAAGACAACGATGGAGGAGGAGAAGGAGAAGGAGGAGGAGGAAAAGGAGAAGGAGGAGGAGGAGGAAAAGAAAAAGGAGGAGAAGGAAGAGAAGAAGGAGGAGGAAGAGAGGAAGAGAGGATAGATATTAATACTGTTCACAAATTACCCAGTTCTCCTTTCAGGTAAAGGAAGGGGTTTCATTTCCCTGGCCCTTTGGAGTTAGGTGTTCACGTAACTCGCTCCGCTCATGACATGTCCACGCCAGTCATGTGTATGAGGGCCTGGGAGAGGCCTAAAGCACCAGTGCATAATTTGCCCCAAAGTTGAGATGGAGTCTCATCACCCCGGGTCTTCGGGTGATTATAAGAAGCTAAGCTTCCTTACCAACCCATGCTGGACGTGCGGCATGAGCGAGAAATAAACTTGTGTCAACCACTGAGACTGGCAGTCCTTTGTTACTCTAGTTGAAGGTACCCTATCCTGACTGAGACCGTACGTGGATCAATCAGAGATCCCAGTCCAGGGCTGACGCCATTATCCCTGTACCAGTGGCAACGTGGTGACATCAGGGTAACACGCGAGGGAGGGTAAGAGTGATGGAAAGGGATACATAGATCCTCACTGTGTCCAGGAAACGTTGAAAAGTGCCAAATATATTGTGGTTTGATGGAAAAATGTTTTTCAACCAACACGTACATTTACTGAACTGCCGTTTATGTTTGATGTTTGACCAACTGAAAGTCTGTGGAAATTTTCCGGATAATTACAAGTGGATCCAAAAACATTTCTATTACTCTAGCATACATCGTTTCTATTTCTTGAGCTTCACCAGCATGCGCCTTCATTGATTTTGTAAATTAGTACTTGTGTCTCCGTTGCAGTCCAAAAAAGGATTAGAGTGGTTTAAGGCTGAAAACACTGATACAGGAAGACTAGAAACTGCGACCTAAGAGAATATAGACATGCTGTGTATTACTAATGGGAAAAAAAAAAAGGTTTTGAGATATGTCTGTCTAAAATGGAAAGTTTGTTTGCTTTCAAATGTTTGTGCTAGCCAAATTCAGGATCCAAGGGTCACACTTTCTCGAAATGGGAATTTTTTTAAAAAAATTATCTATATATTTTAGAGACTTGAGGGGCGGTGGCGGGGGGGGGGGCAGTGGGACAGAAGAAGGAGAGAGAATCCCAAGCAGACTCCATGCTGGGCATGGAGCCCGACATGGGACTTGATCCCAAGGACCCTGAGATCATGACCTGAACCAAAGCCAAGAGCCAGAAACTTAACTGTCTATGCCACCCAGGCACCCCGATGAATAGGAATTTTAGGAACCATCCATGGACCACGGGTTCATGGCCCAATGAGAATCCATTTGTCCCTCGATTACTGAGCCCTTCATTATCAGTAAATTTTTTGTCTCACTCTAACACTCAATTTAAATGCCCTTCTTTTCCCGACTCAACCTGTCATCACACACTGTGGGAGAGGGACGCAATGTTCCCATTAACCACCCACGGGACTAATGATGTCCCTGTAGAGAATTTTCATTTTGCGGCATTCGTTTCAAACAGGGACATGAAGACACTTTTCTCATGGTGCCTCTATTCTTTCAGACCTGAATAAAACTGCCCAAATCTGTGTTTCCCTAAACACATTGAATAGCTCTTAAAAGAGGAGGTAGGTGGGGATCCCACTTTACAAAGACAAAACAATGTTAAGGCATTTATTTTCAATTTCACCAAAACATAAAACAAAACAAAACAAAAAAAAAAAAAAGCAAAACAAAAGCGTAATTCCCTTCAGAAGCCAAACTTGATTTTTTTAAAAAGATTTATTTATTTATTTGAGAGAGAGCGAGCATGAGCAAAACATGAGCGAGAGGAGGGGCAGAGGGAGAAGCAGACTCCCTGCTAAGTAGGGCTGGATCCCAGGACCCCGGGATCACTACCCAAGTTGAAGGCAGTCGATTAACCCATTGGGCCACCCAGGTGCCCCTCTGAACTTGATTTCTGAAAATGTGAAGTTTTTATAGAATGTTACTTTATTTTAAAAAATTAAAAGATTTTATTAATTTGAGAGTGTGTGTGCACGAGAGAGAGACAGAGAGAAAGAATAAGCATGGGGAGGGGCAGAGGAAGAGGGAGAAGCAGGCTCCCCACTGAGCAGGGAGCCCGACTGTGGGACTCAATCCCAGGACCCTGGGATCACTACCTGAGTTTAACCCACTGAACCCCCAGGCACCCCTAGAAAGTCACTTTATTTATTTTTTTTAAGATTTTATTTATTTATTCATGAGACACACACACACACAGAGAGAGAGAGGGGCAGAGACACAGGCAGAGGGAGAAGCAAGCTCCATACAGGGAGCCTGATGCGGGACTCGATCCCGGGACTCCAGGATCACACACCCTGGGCCAAAGGCAAGTGCTAAACCTCTGAGCCACCCAGGGATCCCCTAGAAAGTCACTTTAAATTCAGCATGGCCAAAATAGTCTAAACATGGTACCAAATTCATCTTAAAGCACATTGCAACCTATTTCCCTATTAACCTTCAGTAATATTCCTGTTTGTTTGGATTCAGCCAAGTGAGTGTTGATGTCTTTCCTTTTTCAAATAATCTTTTTTTTTTTTTTTTTCCATTGAATTGCCAGCAGGTGATAGAATCAATCACGGACAGCCTTTTTACATCCTCTCATCTTTCCTCTTTTCACACTGTCCCCATCTGCCATCCTTTAACCGCTCTGAAGCTCCATACCAAAATCTTTTTGATCCTACAGGTGAAATCTGCTTTTGATTATAGGACGCTAGTGGAGAAGATGGCCACGATGAGGTTCCCCAAACTGGAAAAGTCAAGGAAAAGAGGGTGGGGGTGAACCGTGCAGCCTAAATGGGGATTGTCCTCTCCGTGGTGGCCCTACCTGGACGCAGCCCGGCTCGGGGAGCAATCCTGCTATTTCCCCAGAGCGCTTCTGGGCCTGCTGTTCGGACACAGTTGCCCTGCCTTTCCCGGCCAAGGGAGGCTGCTACTGTGCCCGCGGGGCTCCCAGACTCCTCTGCTTCTCTCTACCCACTGGCTCATCTAACCCCTGGGGATCCAGATCTCTCCGCCACGCCTCGGGCTTCTCAGGTGCCACCGACCACAGCCTAGCTTCGGCCTGGGCTCAGCATCGGGGAGAGCAGCCCTGGCCTGTCTGCGTCAACTTGTCTAAGCCTCTTCTGGTATTGGGCACTGCTGCCTCTGGGAAGGGCCCTGGGGGCCCATCGGAGAAGCTGGATGATTCACCCTGAAGTGTCAGCGGACTTGGGTGGCTCCTCAGGAGGCCTCGGTGCTGGTGGCACAGCAGAGAAGGCAGTGAGAGGACCGGAGGGCCTTGGCTGCAGCGGTGGGCCTCAGACCTGCTCGGCCCCGCTCCTGTCCACCCCGTGCATCGCCTTCAGCTCTCTTTTCTTCTCTCTGGACCATTAAAGAGTCTTCTAGTGGAGTTCCATTGTTCAGAATCATCATGCCCAAGTGGATACAGAGGAACAAGAAAAGGAGCAAACCAACAAAACAAGTTCCTGTATTTCCTGAAATTTTCCCCCAAGCTTATGAAATGACTGAAATGTGGGAAAAAAAAAATCTATTTGATCTGAAAATCAGAAATGTCTCTGTCATCTTGTATTTTAACATTGAAATTGCTTGGTATGCCCTTCACACCTTTCTTTGTTGTTTGTTGTTTGTTTTGTTTCCGTAGTAGCAAAATCATAGCTCAACCGGGGCCTGGCTCAGCTATGAAACGGCCGAGCACCGTGCTCTTCTGGTGGCCCATGTAGCCATGTGGAGGGCCCAGGTTAACTGAAATTGGGGAAAATGGAAATGTTGACATTTCTTTAAACAATAAAAATTACAAGTGATTGCCAAAGTGCCACGAGCTGACATTTACGGAGATTGTTCGCCGATTATATATATGAAATATCATAAGTAATTAGCTCGTGGCAATTACCTGCCCCTCATTATTTTGCTTTTAGAATATTTTTAAAGCTTAGGTTACTAAAATTTCAAATAATCCTGGGTTGTGCTGTCATGGGTCTTTATCCAAATGAATCGTGGTCTCTTGTAAACAGTCCTATGATCTGATTTCCATTGGGACAGGAGTTGTAAAAGGCCAGGGATTTTCGATGGATTTACACATATACTGTTTCAGTGAAGTTACCAAGGTTGACTTTACAGCCCTTTTCCTTGGAGTCTCAAATACACTTGCCACCCAGTCTCTTTCTACCACATTCGAGGGAATGGGTGATGAAAGGGGCTCGAGGTGGGGGTGGGAGAGGTCTGCCTCCATGAAATGTCCAACTGGAATTCCTTCTGCAGACGGTGGTCTCAGTTAACTAGCTCGGTGGCATTTATTGCTGGAAAGCTGACTCTGAAAGATACTTCAACATGGAGCCAGGCGTTGGAGGAGTTTTCTTTCGGAAAGCCTCATTCTGCTGATACTTTCATGCGAGGAAGAGATGCCTGGGAGGAAAGCCGGCGACTGGAATTTGGACTTTCCAAGAGGCCACTGGAGGAGATCAGGCTGGATCCTCCGACTTGCTTTCTCCCCACTTCCCGAACACAAGGGGAGGTGGACTGGCTTTCCCAAGATTTGCTCAGCTCAGGCTGGAATCATTACAAACAAATATTAACGGCACTCCATTACTGGCTACGTTTTCAATGAAGTTTAAATAGTCTGAGTTATGATGATTAGCGAGAAATGTATGGATAATAAAGGTAAATGAGATTCATATTTAATCCCCAATTCTGAACGACTGGTTTGATTGTCTCGTTCACTTGGCAAACAATTTCATTCCTAAATGTTATTTAAGCCACAGACAGAATTTCTTTAACATGGCAGAAAGGAGGGGATTAAAATATGAGATAGAGGCAGCACTTACCTTGGACTGATTAATAGACTCAGGCTGGTCCCCTGCTGCCACGCTTAAAAGCATCAAGACCTGCTCTGCAATCCCAGCCTATATATATTGATACTCACTGGGTGCCAGGAAAACCACTCTGATTAGTCATACTAAACCACCACTTAAGTCGTGTGCATGCCGTGGACCTACACTCTCCTTAATCAAGCCATAAATTTGGGGACTCTCCGAAGCAGGACCCCCTCCCCGAAGGAGGGATGGGGGCATTTGGTTCACCGGAGGGGCTCTCTCTCTCTCATCCTTAACTTGCCATTCTCTCCCAAACCCATTGGCTGTCTGGCTCGAATCATAGAGCAATTGGAATAAAAAATCTGTAATTTCATGCATATGGTCTGATGAGGCCAATGACTCGGACTAAATAAATTACCTTTGCGTCGGTAGCAGAAAAGGAGAGGAAGGCTGGGGGCTTCCCCATTTATCTGAAGCTTTCCTTAAGTTCTGTTGAAGTCACAGACTAGTGGGACCACTACTTATTACTCAGAGCCAGAAAGGTTGACCGTGGTTTTCTAGAAAACCGTATGAGTGCTATGAGGTCTAATTCCTATCTTAAGGGAACTTCCAAATAATCTCATTTGTATTTACTGAGGCATAGCCTTCAAAGGGCTATCGGAAGAAAATGCCTTTTGAAAAATTTCCTTGGAGCTTGCCTTTCCATTTAGCCTCTAATCTTTAAAGGAGAACAAGTAAGCGAGCTAGCTTTTTCAACCTCCCCACCCCCTCTCCTGTTTCTTGCCATGAAATTTTCCCATCGAGCGTCTTTCTCTCCCACTTGGCATCTCTGAGAACAAAACATCAACTCTGAGTAACTGTGACGCGCAGAGAGAGCTTTGAACTCGCTCCTAGTATGGGAAACTGGGAGGACTATAAAGTGTTCCCTAACTCCATGGTCGAAAATGACAACATTCTTTAAAACTCCGCATGAAATTCAATCTAATTCTTCCTTTCTCCGATTACAGGATCCTTGATGTAAAATATTGCATTTTTTAGCAACGGTGCAAAGTTAATCTATCATAGTGCACCTCCAGGTGAGATTTATTACAGATTGCTTTCCGAAAATGGTGAGCTCTCTCTCCCTGCATATGTGGGACGTATTCATCTCGTTATTATCCAGTTGAAAAATACCCAGTGTACGCAACGCCTGAGAAGTACGAGTGGGCAAGCCTACAGAATATGACACTTATGCTAATCTGCGCCCTGCTGTGGAAAAACATACACAAGGATTCCATTACCACATTCATTAGGCTGCCGCACACTCCATCCTGAATAGGGATTATGAACCACAATAGACTGAAAGCGGTGGATTGAGCCCACTTAGCCAAATTGCTCTGACATTGGCCAAATATGTTGGCACCGGGAAGATCATCAGCTCAGACTTTGCAGAGGATGTTACTCGTTGAGAGTTTGTCCTTCCCTGTGACTGTCACATCACTCAGCCCGTGGCGTATGTCGTTAGCTCAGATGGTGAAAGCTGGCGCCCACAATGTATTTATGATTGGAATCTGGAAGGACTGTTTGCAAGGTGCTACCCAGCTCTTTTCATGCACCTGTTGTGCGGTGCCTCTGACCCTCCCCATCCACACTTCTTTCCTGATTACATTTAGAGAATGAGTTGTGTGGTGATAAAATTGTAGAGCTGGAAGAGAAATTAGAATCAGACGAAAATGCCAGTTTGGCACTCAGCTTGCCTGCGTCTCCTCTCTGGTTTCCTGGGCTACTGGATGGACTTGCCACCTATCAGCCTGACCTTTTTATTTTATTTATTTATTTTATTTTAATTCTTTTTGCGGGGGCAGGAATATTTGCCACTGGTGTTGCTAAAAATATTTTAAATAATGTCCGAAGCAATAAAGAAAGGAAGACAAGCTGCTGCTCAGGAGATGTTCGGGAATCTGGCTACGCAGGCAGAGGGGAAGGGGGTGAATCACGCCTGTGGATACCACCTAGAAGACGGTAGTAAAAACCCTCTGTGTGAAACGGGTTGTCAGCCCGAGGTTCTAGGAAACCGTGGTCTAGGCTTTTCCTCTTCGGTTCGGGAGTTCAGCAGGAAGTTGTGAGTTGTTATACCCAACAATTTGATTTACATCATTGATGCGTCTCTGAAAAGCTGCAGATAAATCAAATTTTGTTTTTGCAAACTGAATCTCAGACATGCTCCAGGGAGCTTCTTTGGGCCGAAGTAACCCTGCACTTGGTCCTGACGTGTGTGTAAAAGTGAAGGACAGGATCTCACGCTTGAAAGGCAAATAATAACTGTGGAGTTTATCATCTGTCTGTTAGGTTCACCTTATTGGGCTAAGAGTGGAGTTCCAGGAAGAATAAAATAGGAATGAGGCGGACACTTGAACAGAGGATTGTTGAACTGACATGACCACAGCTTTCTATTTTTTCCCCTCTTGAGAAAATGGAAATGTCAGAGAATCGCAAGCCTCATTTTTCTTTGCATGCTGAGGTTGCGTCATGTGTTTTGGGAAGGCATAACTAACCTCTGGAGTTTTCCAAACACAGACCCCATCAATACTGGCTTATGATGCCCATAAATCCGGGGCAGGGAACACGGAAGGCACCCGGGCGCCCTGCCTGCTTCCGCAGCGGGAAGATGCTCTCGGAGAGGCTCTGGATTTTTCTCCCCCACGTCATGCTCCTCAGCCCCACTTCTCGGGACCATCGTCTCCGGGCAGTCCCGCCCTGGGCCTGCCAGCTCCCGGAGACACCAGGACGCATCAAACAGGTTGAGGAGGCCCTGTTTTCTTGCCAGGGGAACACGGCCCTTTGCACCGCGATTGTAATACAATCTTTCCTCTCTGGGGCTGCGAATGCTACAGTGCAAAACCGTGTTTGAAAACCTCTTTTATCATTCATCGTCTCCAGACTGAAATCATTTTTGACAACCTCTGCAGAAAACAAGCAGCTTTCTGGCTACTGGCGAGTCGATTAAAGGGAGGAAACACATGTTCACTGTCAGACGAAGCCCCTGGAGAAAGCACTGACAACCTTTTAACCCCCTTTCCCAGGGAAAGGGCCCAAATGTTTCTCTGGAACAAAATCACCACATTGTCTTATGCATCTTTTCATTTCATGTGTCTTTTCATTTCTTCCTTAGGCAAGACACGTAAAAATAATAATCCTCGGCACCTCCGTTTTTATTTTGGATGTTAACAGATCTGTTTTACACCCTACTCGGGAAGACGGGGAAGACAGTATCATTAATGAATGTCTTTTATGAACTAAGCCTTCCTTTTTTTTTTGGCCCTCTGACCACAGTTTAAAATACCAACACACCAATGAGTTCACTCACCTCATATAGTGATTCCCCAAACCCAGCCAAGAAGCCACAGGAGTGAAATCGTCTGAACAGTAGGAACGCCCGACTAGCTGACATTACTAACAAGCTGAGCGGCAAGACTGGGCTGTGGGAACTTCGGCGCCTCTCAAGATCCCGAGCCCAACGTTACTTATGCATATGTTGTCAAGCAGACACATTTCCACAGTACGGAACGAGGAGCAAGGGCGGGAGAGGGAAGGTTCTACACACAACGGAACGAGAACGTCAGGTGTGTGGGCTTGCTTCGTAGGAAAAAAAGAAAGGTAATAACTTTTAAAACGCCAGCTGTAATCATCACAATTACAGAACCATCTAGCTCTCAGTTCCTTAACCTATAACCTCAGTATGTTTTACCTCAGTATTGCTGGCCCAAGTGGTTTGGTCTATTATGAGAAAATGATCCTCCTCACCCCCTCCCTCCTCAAGACTGCATATTTGCTTTTAAGACCCAAAAGGCAGGGTGGGAGGTGGGGGTGGAGGGACGAGCTTTAAAGTTATTGTCTGTCTGGCTGGGAGAGGTGGCCTTGTGTGGACTGCCTAGAGCAGAGGAGGTCTCAAATGAAAAGAGGCGAGAGGAACAGCTCCACCCACGTGAACTGGTACGTGGCAGCTTGTGTTCCCCATATTCTACTGGTGCTCTTTGTTTTTTTGTTTGTTTTTTATTGCTTATAAGTTGATTTTTATTTTTTTTATTAAAGTGAAATTTGCATAACATTAATGTTCTGTTTATTTTTATTTATTTTTAAAATTGACGTTTTAGGGTGAAGAATTAACAGTGTTGCGTAACCACCACCTCTATCTGGTTCCAAAACATTGTCATTACCCCAAAATAAAATTTTGTACCCATTTAGCAGTTAATCCTCATTTCCTCTTCTCCCCAGCCTTTGGCAATCACCAATCCACTATTTCTATGGATATTTCATGTATATAAAATCATACAAAGGCTAAAAAAATTAAAAATAAATAAATAAATAAATAAATAAATATGTATATTTCTGGATATTTCATGTATATAAAATCATACAAAGGCTAAAAAAATTAAAAATAAATAAATAAATAAATAAATAAATAAATATGTATATTTCTGGATATTTCATGTATATAAAATCATACAAAGGCTAAAAAAATTAAAAATAAATAAATAAATAAATAAATAAATAAATAAATAAATAAAATCATACAAGAGTGCCTGGGTGGCTCAGTCAGTTGAGCATCCCATTCTTGATTTTGGCTCAGATCATGATCTTGGGGGCCTGGGATCCAGCCCCGAGTCAGGCTCTGCTCTCAGCGGGGAGGAGGAGTCTGCTTGAGATTCTCCCTCTCGCTCTGCTCTTCCCTCTGCACAGCGCTCTCTCTCTCTCAAATCAATAAATCAATCTTTAAAAATAAATAAATAAAATCATACATCATGTAACAACAGTCTGTGCCTGGCTTTTAAAATTTACTATAATGGTTTTTGAGGTTCATCCACCTTGTAGCTTGTATCAGTGCTTCATTTCTTTTTATAGCTGAATTAATATTCCATTGTATGTATATACCCATAATCCATTTATCCCTTCATCTTTTAGGAACATTTGAGTTGGCAATTGTTGGCTGCTATGAAAATTCACGTACAAGTATTTGTTTGAGAACAAATTGAAAACAGGCGTATTCAGTTCTTTGGGTGACACACCTAAGTGTATGTAGAATTGCTATGCCAATATGGTAATTCCATGTTTTCTTTCTGATGAACTGCCCACCTGTTTTCCACAACAGCTGAACCATTTTACATTCCCACCAGCAATGCACAATTTCCCTATATTCTCACCAACACTTATTTTTTTCTTTTCTCTTTCTTTATTACAGGTATCCTAGAGGGTGTGAATATCACAGGGTTTTGACTTGCATTTTCCTAATGACTAATGATGTTGAGCATCTTTTCATATGTGTTGGCCATTGGTATATCTTCTTTACAGAAAGGTTCCAGTGCTTTGCCTATTTTTGAATAGAGTTGTTTGTCTTTTTTATTGTTGAGTTGTAAGAGTTATATGTACTTACATATTCTGGATATTAGACCCTTATCAGATACTTGATTTGTCTATATTTTCTTGCATACTGTGGTTTTCTTTCCACTTTCTTGATAGTCTTTTGATGCACAACATTCTTAATTTTAAGTAAGTCCAATTTATTTATTTTTGCTACCACTTTGGAAAAGTCATATTTAAGGATCCACTGACATATCCAAGGTCATGAAAATTTACTTCTATGATTTCTTCTAAGGATTTGACAGTGTTTAGCTCTTCTATTTAGATCTTTGATCCCTTTTGAGTTGAATTTTGTGTATGATCTGACAAATCAGGGGTCCACCTTTATCTTATTGCATGTGGATATCTAGCTGTCTCAACATTTGTAGCTGAAAAATATATTTCCCTATTAAATGGTTTGGCACTTTTGTTGAAAAATCAACTGGCCACAGACATACAGCCTCAATTCTATTCCATCAGTCTATATCTCTATCCTTATGCCAGTGCCACACTTTTTTGACCACCATCACTTTGTGATAGGTTTTGAATTGGGGAAATAGGAGTCCTCAAGCTCCTACTCACTCCCTTGATGAGCCCACCATAATGAGCCTATAATTCAGGCCCAGACCTTTTACTGTTTTTCTACTTCCCGGCAGGGTCTTTAGACCTAAAACTTGGACATATCTCCAAATATGTTGCCTTTATTATATCATTTAAAAAATGTCCTTGGCCCTTTAAATTTTACAACCAGCCAAAACTTCCTCATTAGAGATATTTTTCTGTTCTAATTCTAAAGTGATATTTGTCAAGGAGTAGCTTTAAAGCAGTTGACTTTCTGTTATTTGAAAAATATACACCCTGATCTTTTTCTATCACTACATTCAGGTTGCTTTCCTGAATAGCTTCAAAGAAATACTAGAGCCTGCAAAAATATTGATGGCTGTTTGGAGAATGAACTATGTTGTAATATTTTTACCATATTACTATTTTCCACTCTCCCTACTGTCAGACAAATTGGGTAAATCTCAGTTTCTATGCTGAGCTCAATAAAAACTTCACACCAAATCCTGTAGGAAATGTGACATACATACGCTTCTGTGTTCTGGGTTTCCAAGTGACTTTGCATGGACATACCTGAAGCGGATCTTGTTTTTGTTTCTGTCAGGTCATTTGTGTCTCCAGGCTTCCCATATTCCCACCTAGAGAGGCAATGAGGACCAACATTTCATCTCTCATATGTTGATGATGTATGAAATTACTCATAAAGGGTAAAGCATCTTCCATAGTAAAAAAAAAAAATCAGCCTTAAAATACAAGTATAAAACACTACCTGAGTGAAGTAGTGTGTTGGCTTTCAGAGAAAAAAAGAATACCTTAGACCACCACACAGAATATTCCAGGAGGAATATTTTATAGGAGGGAGTAACATTACATCATCCAATCCTTAGTTTTATTTGTGAAAAGGGGCCCAGAGAACTGGTCTATCCTGTGCCCTTCCATAACTGCTGTTATCTGGTTAGCAGACAACGTTCTCAATGAGAGACAGATCAAACACAAAGATAAGTTCAGAGGGGGCACTGAAGAATTCAAATCCCTACAGGTAGTTCAAATCCCTGCAGAGGGATGGCTGATTTAAACCCTAGTAGAAGTTTGCCTGGGAACAGCTGTGCATGGTGAAGGGGGGACTCCCCAGCTGTGAGCACAGGGTCAGCACATGGGAGGATTTGGACCCAGTTTCCAAACTCGGTGATTTTGAGTGAGGGACAGGTGGCTGACGCTTCTTTTGATTCTTTTCAGAAACACCATCTCAGGGAGTAAAAGTTTGATAAGGTGGCAAACGTTGGAAGGAAAACTAAAGTGATAAGGAAGGCCTTCCTAATGGCACGCTTGGTCTTCTGCTGAACTTGTTTCTTCTCCCTAGCTTCTTAAAAAATAAAATGTCATTTTTATGCTAGTATAACAATGGCCATTTGTTAAGTACTTACTCTGTGCTTAAAATTGTGATTGGAAAAACAAAACAAAACAAAAACAAAAACAAAAATAAAAAATAAAAAAATAAAATTGTGATTGGCTCTTTATAACTATTATAAAAAACTATGATGGTATATTAATGCCCATCCTACAGCTGAGAAAACTAAGGCACAAAGGGTTAAGACTGTTGCTTGAGAAAGCACAGCTGAAACATGGCAGAGCCATTTGTGGACTAATATAAGACATGTTCATGGTAGAAAAAAATGGAAAGCAGAGAAAAAATATAAAGATGAAAATAAAAATCAACTACAATCCCACCATCCTTAGATAACCCAGATTATCTCCTTCGACCAAGGTACACATGCTTTGAGCTCCAAAAGGTCTAAGTGGCAGCAAGCCATTGCATGTGGCGGTCCCACTGTAATGCCTGTGAGTCTGTGTTGTTTGGTTCCTTTTTGACCCTTCTCATCTTTTTCTGTTCCCCAAATTTCTTTCTTCCTTCTGCATTTCCTACCCCTCACTCGCAGTTGTGCTTCTCTGTGTCTTGCCTCTTTAAAGCGGAACGTGGAAGGAGGGTTTCCAGTGGGTGGCAGGAGAGGCGTTCGCTCCTTCCCTCCAGAGTGCCCCAGAGCTCTCCAACAACCCCAGCCACAGTCCCCGTGCTCCCCGCCTGGGCTCGTCTCTCCGCAAAGGACGTGGAGGCTGCACGAGCTGCACTGACAGGGCTGTGCATGCATGTTTACGAGCAACAGGCGGTGGAAGTAAACACAGCCAAACCATCTTTCATCCATAGCACATATTATTGATTTTTCTCTAATTAAAACAGTCACAACAGTCATTGTTGTCATGCCTACGTTTCTCATCTTTTATATTTTAAATAGGAACCAGCTTGCTTGGTAAAAACCCAGCAATTCTTTCTTTCATCCATCTCCCTTCCTCCCAGGCGAAGGCCACCTCCTCTTAAAGGGTCTTTTTGGGTCTTTAGTACTTTTATGATACGAAGAGCTCCATTCTTGTCAATCCCCATTAAATCTTTAGGCCGTAGGCTTCCTCAACAAAGCAAAGGGTGAACTGTGGGCCCTGGCACGGAAGCCCCTTCCCAGTCACCGGAACTGGGCGCTCGAGGCATCTGTTTCTGTGATTCCTCCTGGTTGACTGTCATTCGTGTTAACAGCTGGACTTGCAATCTGGGAGATTTCTTCATCAGCAGGACTGCCACAGGCTTTGCCCCATCATCCCCCTGTCCTCTGGTGGCTCAAAGAGAGCCAGAGGCAATGAGGGAGGATGGGCAGGGGAGCAGTTGGTCTCCAGCTCCTTTGGGGGAATAAATGGCCCTGGGTGGGGACTCCGGAAAGGCATGTGACCTCAGATCTTTATAGGAGACTGGAAATGATGGACATCTGGAGCTCTGGGTCGGGCACCAAAGACAAGAATGTTAAAAAGAAACGAATTTCCTGTTTGATGCATAAACAAATAGGGAGAGTCCCTGAGGAATGGATTTATCTGCTTGTAAAGGCTTCTTGGTGGTTTGGCAGAGTGGAGAGCACACCAGGAGCAGAGCACCACCCTCCCTGCATCTGCCACTGACTTTGTGGCCTTAGACAGATACTGAACACTTATGGTTTTCCGTTTTCTGCTCTGTGAGAGAACAAGATGCACCTGTGGGCAGTTCCCAGTATTCCATGGAGTACTTAGACGATGGAGGAAAGGAAGCAAGGAGACAGAGGGTCCTGGATCCTATAATCTGCAACCGTTTTATGTATAATTTCTAGGCCAGGGCTATGTACTGGTGAATAAGGGAGATAACATCCAAATTTAAAGAGTTTACAGCCTAGTGACAGAGATACACAATAGACAGATAAATATGTCCTGTGATGTCAGGAAGTAGTAAGTGATACGCAGAAAGAGAGAACTGTTTTAAGACTGGTTGTCCCTAAGAGCTGGGTATTTGGAGCTATCTCTGGGGGATGCAGAGCTCACAGTAAGTCCTATTACATGTCCTCTATTTTCATACTAGCACCCGGCATTCTTACACATTAAAGACAGACTTGAGAGCAAAACTGCAGCGTATGAAGATCACACGCAGGATGGTCACATATAATTAGAGGAGGGGACCTGGCCCATCCGCTTTGCCTTGGGGATCAGAGGAAAAGGAGAGAGAATGATCTCAGGCGGAAGGTACAAGAGCTTCGGGTGTCAGCATATAGATGGCTCTCCTTTTTATTAAGGACTGTCTTTCCGAGCCACGGCCTCATATGGGGTCCCCTAGGCAACTGCCCATATTCTACGACTGTCTATCATGAAAGGATTATATAAACAGAGTTTAATAAGCTCAGATCAAATCCATGAATTTGAGTAGAAATATTCAGGAGACAAACTACGTTGAAGACTGAAAGTGACTTTAATCCCTTCTAATCTTCATTTCTCAGCTGACGACCCCGAAGATGCAGAGTTGGAGGAGCAAAGCCACGACCGTAGAGTTGCGTGGCCATGTCAGAGCTGGGCCACTCTGGGCCTGGGCTGCTGAGATTATCCACACCGCTCGGCTATGGTCCTGGCTACTGGCTTACAAACCCGTTACACAAATACTTAGAATCAAAGTGTTTTCCTCGGTGACTGGTCTGCTTAATTATCCAACAAAAATCAGTGACTGTTCACCCAGGCTTGGATCTCTAATACTCTCTTAATTTAATTCTCTTCTGGTTATTCTCATCTGGACTGTTTGTTCCTCTTTACGATAGAATCTAAATTATACATTCAGACCCATCTCATGAGTCGGACTGGGATCTGAGGCATCGAAGAATGACTTGGCACTCACCTGGTACAACTGGACTACAAAGATTATCTATTTAAACAATGCAGATTTAAAAAATGCCTCTGGATGAATCACCCACAGCAGATAGCCATGATTTCAACTCTTCAGTTTATGGAGTCGAACCTTTTAAATATGCAAAACAAGCCCTGTTGAGCTAATCTGTGCTTGGAAGTTTCCCAATTCTCTCTCCAACTGAAAAGGAGGGATATGGATCTGCAGGAGGAAGTGAAGACCTACTGTAAGAGATTACACGGACTGCTGGGTTTAAATTCAGAAAACAATCCCTTCTGTGTTGATGGTGCTTTATGCTTTAGAAATACTGTATGGTCTCTTCAGTCTTCAGAAGACTGTAAGGATATTTCTACGGTATAAGCAGTACGCAGAAATGCAAGAAATGTGATCATATATGCAAGAGACATAAGAGACTGAAGCCTACAAATATAAGATTTTTAATTTTGGAAATGACCTCATGACCTGTTTAATTAAACCATTCCAACCTCAGCAGTAACAGTGCTTGTTTTACGGTATCTTTGAGAGCTGTAGATCCCTCATTTGTACATGAGTGTCTTCAAGATGGCTGTTCAGGATCCCACAAAGCTGTTTATTTCATTTAAAAAATTGTTCAAGTTGTTAGATTAAAAAAATTGAGTTCAAATGCACCCCTTTATGGCTTTTATCCATTGGTCCTGACTCAGAGATCGGGTGTTATGCACGGTAATAATACTAGCCACCGCACAGGAAGTGTTTTCGGTGTGTCAAGTCTTGCAAGCATTACTTCCAGTCTCTGGGACCTCTTTCAAGACAAAGATTATCTTCCAGTTTAAAAAAAAAAAAAAAAAAACAAAGAAACAAATAACTGGAGAGATAATTAAGTGTGAAAAGACACAGGATTAGCTAGCATCTGAACTGAGGTCTGTTTTTCTCTGCTAGAACACATTACCCAAATTAAGTCTAGTATTTGAAGATAATTTGGGGAATCCTGTCAACATCTCTGTCCCAAGTTGGACAAACTACCCCTTTGGTATACATTTTTGGTGGGTAATCAGAAAAATGCACACATGTGCGTAGCTCTAAAATACACACCTTAGTTCATGTCTGCGTATTCTAGGTTAATAGCCCATGACTATCCCTCCAATCATTCTTCACCAATGTGAGTTGCTGTCATGGTCAATGGTGCTCCAGAGCTGTCCTACTTTGTCACTGTCCCTTATTTCACGTGGCACCCAGAACCGAGCACATTGCACGTCAGCCCACTGGATGGGAAAGAATTCCGAATCAGCACAACCACTCCTGCTGTTCCACACCCTGCTCTCATGAGCTCACCAATGCTAAATGGCTTGAGCAAGGTCATCTGCAATTCATGGTTCCTGTGAGACTCAGCCTTTGATATCAGTTCTAGGGCTTTTCCCTCTAAGGAGACAAAGTTCACACCTGGCTAATAAGGTTCCTTCTCAAGTCACACCCAGAGTTGTGCAGACATTTTTTTTTGAACACAGTAGAAACTGTTTTGCTTTATATGCTTCCCTGGTACTGCAGGAGACAGAAGCCTATAGTAAACAAGCCCCCATGGGATCTCTGGCTAGCAAGGAGGTCCACATGCTTATGGAAGCATGTTTCCACTTAGTCTCACCACTTTCGTTCTCTCAAGAAAGACCTTGTCGGTCTCTGTACTTTTTCACATCACGTACAGGAGAGCCAGGCTTAAGAGAGTAGGGGTAGACTTAACAGACAGTAATACCTCCCCACACAACTTACCTGTTTTTTGATTTCCATAAAATGAATCCAAAATTTTGCAATAAATTCTGAAGGCTGGGATCCTATCTCTCTTGTGTGGCCGAATTTTCTCGGGTTGGCTAGAGTCTTAACTTGAGATGGATCCCACTGAGATGGTTTTGCTCAGCTCTGTGCTGCTTACCTGTATAGGGGAAAAGAAAGGATCAGTAAGGAGATGGAGGCCATGGGTGATACACAGAGACAACAGCGCCGTTGGTCTCATGCAAGAGTTCAGTTGAGGCAGATGTCACTTCCTCTTCCTTGAAACTCCCTTCGGGGACACCTGGGTGGCTCAGCGGTTGGCACAGGGCGTGATCCCAGATCAGGTGATCGAGTCCTACATCAGGCTCCCTGTGAGGAGCCTGCTTTTCTCTCTGCCTGTGTCTCTGACTCTCTTTCTTGCTCTCAAATAAATAAATCTTAAAAAAAAAAAACTCTCTTTGCTTGGCTCTCAATAAAACACTCTTGATTTTCCCTCTATTTCACTGGTTTTCCTTTCTTGCTTTCCATAATTAGTTTCTCCTGTTACTCCCAACCTTTCCCTGTTTGGAGTGCCCCAGGGTTTAGTCCTTGGTCCTCTCCTCTCCTCTTCTCTTCTCTCTCTCTCTCTCTCTCTCTCTCTCTCTCTCTCTCCTTACTCCCTTGGGAATTTCTTCCAGTCTCATGGTTTTAAATACTATGTATGTGCAGGTGACTTCCAGAATTCTATCTCAAGTCCAGACCTCTCAAACTCCAGACATGTACACCCGACTGCCGACTTCCCATTTCCTCCGGGATGTCTAACAGACATCTTGAACTCAACATGTTCAAACTTGAACTCCTCATCTACCCGTAGCACATGTGCCTTCCCCATTTCAGCTGCTCTTCCAGTTGCTCAGGACAAAAAATGTGAAGTCATCTTCGACTTCTCTCTCTCTCTAAGCCAACGTGAAATTTGTAAGCAAATCTTATGTGACGTACCTTCATATATATCCCCTTTGACCCCTTTCCACCATCCTGCTCTATGCTACCATTATTTCCTGCTTGGAATATCTCAATACACTCCTGACAAGATTTCCTGCTCCTGCTTATATCTTCTTTGACGCAGCAGCCAGTATGGTCTTCCTGAAATGTTAAATCAGATCGTGTCGCTCTTCTGCTCAAAACCTCACAACAGCTTCTTATTTCACTCAGTCTGACTTCTAGTGAAAGTCCTTACACTGATGTACATGGTTTGGTCCCAAATATCTTTGGATTCCTCCTCTTTTCTCTCACTCAATTCTCCTTCAGTACCTTCAAAATTTGTTCAAATGTCACTGAACTCTATCTTCCACCACCCCCCCACCCAAGCAGGGCACATATGTCCTGATCTCCTCACTCCACTCTTTTCTTTTTATTTCTACTCTTCCTAACTTTTGTTTATTATGTGTATTGCTAATTGTCTTTCTCCACTAGAATGTACACTCCACAAGGGGAGGGATTTTTTAAAAATCTGATTAGTTCATTTACATATATATCTTGGCAATGACAGCAATGCTTGGTCCAGAAGAGACAATAAATATTTGTTGAATAAAGTAATTAATGAATAAGTTATGTAAGCAAAAAGCAAGAGGGTCCAGTTTTGCAATTCATAGTCAAATGACTGCAGTGACATATTTGGATAAAAAATAGATATATTCATATTATAGTTCTGTTTATGTTGTGTAGCAGCATTCTGTGCTTCCCAAAGTGTGGTACAAGTGTCTTCAGGTGGATATGGCAGTGTGTTTGGGATGTTAAAAACCTAATATAAGCATGACATTTCTCCCTTTGGGTTCCAATTTTCTCAAAGATTTGGGCGAAAATATTTCTTTCACATTAATACAAACATGAAAAAAAATGGAATACAAACTTTGCACGAATCCTAAGGCTGGAACCGAAGATTTCATGGAAAAAGCTCTGCTCTAGATTCCTCTATCATACATTTGTTTTCCTCCGCCCTAAGTGGTAATTTATGGAAAAATGCTGAACACTATTTAAATATTAAGCCAAACTCTCAACTGAGTCATTTTCCTTATGCTCAAGTCATCCCGTGTTCACCAAATACTTCGCAAAGCATCTTATTCTTATTCCTAAGAATCACAGAGCCTCCTATCATCACCATTAGCTTAATATCCTCTTGGGGATACGCCTACTGTTGGAAACCAAGGTCACACCAAGGGCTGAACACCATTCAGCAAATCAGTGAAGGAGAAAACAAGCTGCTCTACTGCAATTGGCCAAATGTTCAGTGTTCTGAGTCTCATACAGATTTCGTGTCTGGTTCTTTAACTTTTTCCCCCCATCTGAAAAAACAAAAACAAAAACAAAAACCCCAAAGGCCTTTTAAATCTTTATTACATAAGGAATCCACGTAAATTGTGACTTAAAGCATAGTGTTCCCAAAATGTAAATGGACAATGGATATAAACCATTAGGAATCCCAAAGGAATAAAAAATATATATACTTCGTTAATTTACATGTAGGAAAAAGTCCAACTTCACCAAAATAGAAGAAAGTGTGGCATTATTTCTCTGCAATCAAATCAGCAAAGATTGTTGAAGATGGTGACCTTGGCTGCAGGGGTAGGTACAGCGAAAGAGTCATTTTCACACATTGCTAGTGGCAGTGCCAGCTGATGCTCCTACAGCTACTTTTATTGCAAAACAATCACTCCGCAACCACAATCATTTTATCATCTCTTATGGTTTTTGTGGGTCACAGATTTGGACAGAACAAAGCAAGAGTTTGCCTTTGCTGCATGAAGGCTGAATCCTGGAATCATCTAGAGACCTTTCTACTCATGTGTCTGGCAGTTGAGTCCTCAGCTGAGCCGTGGGCTCTGTATGTGGCTTCTCTGCCTCGGCTCGTTGTCTACAGAGGGTATTTCCTCTTTAATTTTTTAATTTAAGTATAATATGTGTAACTTAAGTGCACAAACCTCGAGTGCACAGTTATATGAGGTTTTACAAAGTGAACATCACTGTGCATCTAGTTCAAAATCTTGATTTATCAAGATCAAGCTTTAGAACATTAGCAGCAAACACCAAAGTCCCCCCTCATGCCTCCATTCGTCATTATCCCCCAAAAATAGTTGCTTTCGTGAAGTCTATCATAATTTCATTTTGCTTTTTTTCAACTTTATATAAAAAGATTTAGGTACATACACTCTTTAGTGTCTGACTTCTATACTATAATCTTGTATTTCTTGCTGAGACACGTGGCAGGAATTTTATTCTTTTTATTAGTTGTGTAGTATTCCATTGTATGAATACCATATTTGTTCATTTTCCTATTGTTTTTTCATTTTAGGTCGTTTACTTTGGTCTTTTTAAATTGTTTTCAGCAATGTTTAAGGCTTTCAAAATAAATGGCTTACACTGGTTTTGTTAAATTTATTCCTAAATAATATCATATTTTTAAAATTTCAATTGATTATGGCATTGTTCTTTAAATTTCATTTTCCATCTATTTTTTTTTTGCTAGTAAATAAAAATGCAATTGATTTTTACATACTGACCTTGTGGCATCGCTAAATTCAATTCTTACTCCTAACAGGTTTTATTTTTTTAATTTCTTTGGATTCTCTTCATAAATAGTCTCATAATCTCTGAAAAAAGAAGATTTTACTTTTTACTTCTCAATTTTAGTATCTTATTTTTAAAATTAATTAACTAATTAGTTTGCAGTAATGAGAACAGCCTTTCTTACCTTGTTCTCTCTTACGGAAAACATATTCAATGTTTTATCACTAATCATAATGCTAGCTGTAGCTTTTAAAATATGTGTATATGTTTATGTGTGCACGTACACCAACATAGAAATATCCCAGTCTTTATCGTATAGAAGAAGGTTCCTTCTAGTCCTTGTTTTCTAGGAGGTATTATTATGAATAGATGTTGAATCTTCTCAAATATTTTTTCTACATATATTGAAATTAATGTTTTTCTCCTTTATGCTATTAAATGATAAATTACAGTGACTGGTTTCTTAATGTTAGGCCAAACTTGCATTCTTGAAGTAAATCTCCTTGGTTATAACATATTATGCTTTTTATATATTATGCGGTTCATTTTGCTAAAATTTAAAAAATATTTTTGCTCCTATGTCCCTGAGAAATGTTACCCTAATTTTTTTCTTGTACTGTTCTCATCATCCTTTGGTATCAGGTTTATTCTGGGTTCATAAGATAAATTTAGAATTGTTTCTTTCCTCCTTTTTTTCTGAGGAAGTTTGATATTACTTCTTATTTACATGTTTGATAGAACTTAATTAAGCTGCATAGGCTCAGGTTTTTGCTTTGTTGGTGGTGGTGGTGGTGGTGGCGAGTTTTTAATTTCAAATGCAATTTTTAGAAACAGAAATGGAACAATCATGGCTATTCTTGAGCCAATTGTCATAAATTGTGTTTTTAAGGAATTTGGCCATGTCTTCTAAGTTGGCTCTATTCATTGGCAAATAAAATTTCCTGGTTATTTTTTTAATGTCTGTAAGATCTGTGGCAATGTTTTTTTTCTTCATTCTTGAAATTGAAAACTTGTGTTTTCTCTATTTTTTAATTTTATTCTATTTCTTATTTTATTTTGACTAGAGATATATCAATTTTGTTGATCCTTTAAGGAGCTAATATTTGGTTTTGTTGATCTTTGCTATTCTTTGTCTGATTTCTATGTTATTATTTTCTTCTGTTATTTATATTATCTTTTTCTTAATGCTTACACTTGGTTTAATTTGCTCTTCTTACATGGGAAGCTTGGGTCAGTGATATAGACATTATTTTTCTTTTCTAAAATAAGCATTTAAAGCTATGACTTTCCCTCAGTATTCCTCCAGAGAGTAATAAGTTATATTATATTATTCAGGTTAAAATATGTCACAATTTTTACTGTGGCTTCTTATCTATGGCTTATCTGGAAGTTTATTGATTTGTAAATATGTAGGAATATTTTAGATTTCTACATTTAACTGAATTACATTATAGTCCGAGAACACATTTCTTGTGATGCTAATTCTTTGAAATTCATTGAGACTTATTTTTTAGCCAATGAAACTGTGGATGGTTCTATTTATACTTGAAAAAAATGTGGATTCTGCAATTATTGGTTCTAGTGTTCTATCGATATCAGTTATGTCAGATTGGTTCATGTTATTGTACAGGGCTTATATCTTTACAGATTACTTTTCTACTTGCTCTATCAAGTATTGAAAGAGGAGTGTTAAAATCCCCAACTCAGTTGTGGATTTATTTATTTGTCATTTATTTTCTGTCAATTTCTGACTTTCATAATTTGAAGCTTTGTTATTAGGAACATACTTATCTATAGCTTCCTGATGAATTAACCCATTTGTCATTAAATATACCTCTTTGTATTTGGTAATACCTTTTTTTCCCCTGAAATCTATTTTGTCTGATAATGATAGTCATCGTAACTTTTTTTGTGATGAGCATTTCTATGATAGACCTGTCCGACCCTTTTATTTTAAAAAGTCCATATGGTTGTATTTAAAACGCATTTCTTTCAAACAGTGTATGGTTGAAGTTTGCATTTTTATAAGTCTAAAAATTTCGACTTATTAATTGCAATGTTTTGCAATGCAGTGCATTTATTACAATTGTTGGTTTGGTTGAGTCTATCATGTTGTGATATTTCCCTATTCTATCAGTTCCTTATTTTTATGTTCCTTGTTTTAGGTTTTCTTTTGACTATACATCTTTGTTTCAATTTTTAAAATGATTTCTCTAAGAATTAAATATACATTCTTAAATTATCAGTTTTACCTTATCAAGTCTTATCTTGAATTAATGTTGTATTACTTCAAGTATTATAACTTTGTATCAGCATACATCTATTTACCACCTTCCCATTTTTCAGGCTACTGCTTTATTATATTTTGCTTTTATACATAAGTCCCCCAAATAATAAGAATAAATAATTATTAACACAATTGTTAATATATTAATTAATAATAAATATCCTTATTACTATTATTATTGCTTTAAACAATTGCCTTTTATTAGGAAGAAAGAATATGTTTTGATTTACCCACAACTTTACCACCTCTGCTGTTCTTCATCCCTTCCTGTAGATTTAATTCTCTATTTAGTATTTCATTTAGCCTGAGGTCTTTCTGTAACACATTTTTTTGTAGCATGGATTTTCAGGTGATAAATTCTCTGTTTTTATTTATCTGGCAATTGCTTTATTCCACTTCTCTGTTTCTGAAAAAAATATTTTCACTGGATATATAATTCTAGTTTGGTATGTTTTTGCTTTGTTTTTTAGTATTTTGGAGATGTCTTCTGGTTTGTGTCATTTCTTATATGAAGTCAATCATTTTTCTTTTAATTCATCTTCTTTTCCTCTAGCTGACTTTGCAACTTGTTATTTATCTTTGGTTTTCAGCAATTTGATAATGGGATCTGTAGATATGGTTTTTGTTTGTTTTTATTCATCCTGCTTAGAGTTCATTGAAATTCTTGGATCTGGAAGCTTTTTTTTTTTTTTTTCCTTTTTCTTCTTATTTTTTTTTAACTTTTATTTATTTATGATAGGCACACAGAGAGAGAGAGAGAGAGGCAGAGACGCAGGCAGAGGGAGAAGCAGGCTCCATGCACCGGGAGCCCGACGTGGGATTCGATCCTGGATATCCAGGACCGCGCCCTGGGCCAAAGGCAGGCGCCAAACCGCTGCGCCACCCAGGGATCCCGCCTTTTTTTTTTTTATTAAACTTGAAAAACTTTGGCAATTATTTCTTCAAATACATTTTTCTTCCTTATTCTTTCTTTCCTCTTCTTCCAGGTCATCTACTATATGTACACTAGACCACTTGATATCATCTCAAAGATTACTGGTGCTCTGTCCCTTTCTTTTTTTAATCCTTTATCCTGTCCTTCTTTGGTATAATTTTACTGATGCCTTTAAACTCATTGTACCTATATTATACAGTGTCCAATCTGTTATGAACATATTCAATATAACCCAGAAATTGTATTTTTCAGTTAAAACGTTTACATTTCTTTTTTATAATGCTTTCCTGAAATACTTTCTCTCTTCACCCATTATATCTACCTTTCCTGTTAAATTCCTTAACATATATATGTTTAAAAGTTTTTGTCTACTAATTTCAGTAATTGTCATCCATGGTTCTGCTTTTATTGGCTATGTTTTCTTTTAATTATTGTTACATTCTCCTGCTTTTGGAAAATTTTACACTTTTAGAATTTTATTCCAGATATGTGAACCAAAGAATAGTGGAGACAAAAGCATAATATTATTTTGTTTTGTTTTGTTTATTTATCAGAGACTGAAATCCCTTTCCCTTGTTTGGTAGTTAGGGTTAAGGGCTGATCATCTGGATTTCTCCTAGAACTGAACTGAATAACAGTTTTAATTATATTGAGTTCACCTGTGAAAAGCTCAACCCCTAATTTCCTTTGTAGGTATCTTCATGATCTTTTCAGTATTGGAACTGAGAGGGATTTATGCTGCCATTCAAGATAGATTTGATTTGCCTTTGAATTCAAGGATCTAAGAATCCAATCATTGTGGAAATGAGTGATATTAGCTTTCCAAACCCCTTCCACTGTTGCTTTCTTGGTAAAAACTCAGAAATATGGTAAGAGGAATTATTTGTCAGATTTAACAAATTTGTTTTTGCATTTGGCAGTTTTCTGGATTCCAATATGTTTTGCCAAGTTAAACAGTACTCCAAGGTTCATCTGATTTTTCCTCATCCATGCAAAATCTCTCTGATTATGGGAGGCCAGTTCTTCCATCCATTTGTCCCCAGAATGGTCATAATTTAAGTATGGGAACTGCCATGGATTTTGCTCTGTTATGAAGAAATAATTTCCCATTAAAACTCAGCTTATCAAAGATTTCTTATTTGTAGTATTATTTGCTAACTGGTTAAAATAACATGGGATGCCTGGGTGGCTCAGCAGTTGAGCTCCTGCCTTTGGCTCCGGGCATGATCCTGGAGTCCTGGGATCAAGTCCCACATGGGGCTCTCTGCTTCTCCCTCTGCCTACATCTCTGCCTCTCTCTGTGTCTCTCATGAATAAATAAAATCTTTAAATAAGATTAAAAAAATAAAATAACAAGAACATGATTTTCATTGTTATTATTCTTACTGTTACTGTGGTAATAACAATCTTTGAATCCTTCTAGATCCGAACCAAAATTTTAAAAGTATCTTGTATTTATTTTTGAAAAATATTTTATATGGATATAGATTCCAGGTCTCCAGCTATTTTCACACTTAAATATGTCATTCCATTATCTTCTATTTTCCAGATTTTTTGTTTCAGAGTCAATCATAAATCTTATTGTTGTCCTTTTAAAGATCAATCCTTTTTCCTGCCTCCAGTTCCTTTCCAGGTTTTTCCTTTTGGCTTTAATTTTAAGCAGTTTTACTAAGATAAGCCCTCATATGGTACTATTATAATAATCCTAGGTGAGAATTTGTGGTGGTATTACCATTGAATCGCCTCTGTAGCTTTTTCAAAAATAAATCGGCCACATATGTAGGGTTATATTTCTGGATTCTCTATTCTAGTCTATTAATCTATGTGTCTATGCTTTTACCAATAATACCCTGTATTTTGACTACATTACTATTTTATACTTTTATACATTGCTCCTATTTTTTTAGACGGTTAATTTTAGAGCATTTAAAGATTAGAAAAAAATAAATGTTACTGTTACTTTCATTTTGACCATTTCCATCACTCTGTAATTCTTTTTGAAGATCAAAGTTTTGTTTTTACTTCATAGGAAAGTTGAAAGTTTTTTTCCATAATGGAGAGAGTTTGGGCAGGGCCTGGTGCCTATCTCACAGTAAATTCTGTTCCTCACCACCAGACTTGCACCAGAATGGAGGCTCTCTTTGCTCTCAACAAATCAACAAACATTTCTTGAGCACCCACTTCATGCTGAGCTCTATACCAACTGATAGAAATATAACAGTAACTGTGCCACAACATTTGCCCTCAGGGAGCTCTCAGTCTTCAGGTATGTTCTTGTCTGTATAAGTGAGTTGACTATGATGGTGATGGTGGTGATGATGGAAATGATGGTGATCACAGCTAAGCTTCCCTGAGGATTTACTATGTGCCAGGAACTCCTTGTAATGTTTTGTTATATTTATAAACTCTTTTATTCATCACAACAACCTAGAAGATAGTTATTATTTTTATCCTGATTTTGTAATGGAGAAATTAAGGCATAGAGAATGAATGAGTGGATGACTGAATAAATAAATAAATAAATAAATTAATTAATTAATTAATTAATTAATTTTGCTTCCTGAGACACTCAGTCATTATATAAGTCACTGACATGCTCTTTGAATCTGAACTATTTCTTCTTTCCTGATACCTCTGTGTTGATAACACTAAAGAGAAAATATGTATTTGCTCAAGCATTTGGTATTGTTCTCCTTTTTCTAAATTTATATTCTCCTACAGTCTCCTTTAAACTCTCTGAAATCTTTGAGTAAGAAAAGGGACAAAAAAGATGGTGAAGGAAAGGGCATATAGCCTCCCCTCCCAACCACATGGTCACTTCAGTTAAGTTCTCTGTTGAAACCATAGTTCCAAGTCCGCTCTAGCTACAGATCTGCACAACTCTAAGAAGCATGCAGGGTGCGAATCATCAGTGTTTGGTCAGATCATAATATTAGAGAAATAATATTGGAGTGGCCAATAAAGGAAGAGAACATTCTGGATATTTACTCATTTTTTCCCCATAAATATTTACTGAATGATTACTATGTGTTTGGCCTTATGCAGGGAGCCTGGCAAACAAATAGACATAGTCTCTGACCTCATAGTATTTAGAACCTAGAGAATAATCTGAAATTAGGTCCTTGCACAATTGAGAAAAAAAATTGATTGCAATTATCTTAGGCCCTGAATTCTTCATATATCTCAGTAGCGATCTACAGACTTTCAAGTTGTAGTCGTTCAGCCAACCAGACTGACCTAAGACACTAGTGCTTCAAACCACAGTAGAACTAGTCTCCAGTCCTAAGCGAGGAGTCCTGAGTGGAACTAGGGACAATCTCAGTCCTCTTGTGCCTTCTTCCCTCTGTCCCCAGTCCCCATGATCTATACTCCAGCCATTCTGTTGTGACTAGCCTTCCCTGAACCCTCAGCTCCTTTGGCTCCAAGATGGACATCTTGCCTTGTTCCTCATTATTGTACCCAACGTATGCTAGAGACAGTTCTAGTTCTCGTAAGCTTCTTCCCCTAAGAGCTGGACCCTGTTTCTGGTAACTCCAGCTGCTGGCTGGGGTCTTATTCCAAAGCAGATGGACCACCCAGAACCATGACATTGTCGGCTTCCTGACTTCAGGCCTCACTGCTGTCTGGATGCTACGGCCGCTATGCCATGTCCTCCGGCTCCAAATCCCCCCAAATGTTAGCAAATGCCCAGTGGGAGACTGTTTACTACACTTTTTGTGCTGGTGGCCTCCTCCCCATGGGACCAACTCTTCAGATCGAATAAAGCTTCCAACACTAGTCCTGTCTTTTACCACTTCTTCCCAGTCCCCAACAGCCGGTTGCTAAGTCCCAGCATGTCTCTCATCAGAGCCCTCCAGAGATGTGACAAGCTTTTGTTCCTGGTTGTTAATCCTGGTTTTTATTGTCTTGTGATCTCATGTGCCAATGTCTGGCACTTTATCCATTTACCTCTTCTTATTTTCCCACAGCAACACAGAGATTTTCAGGAACTTTCTTAATTCACATTTGTTTCTTTTGACAGCATGCTTTTTTCCAAGGTCGGATAGTGAAGGCAGGAGTCTGTGTGCATCTGCAAGACCTGGGTTTCTTTGCTCTGCCATCATCTGGCTGTGCGGCCTTGGGCAGTCCAATCCTCTTTGCTGTGATTTCCGAGTTGGTAAAATGAAAAGGTTTGGCTATAAGGGTTCTGGTTTTTTCCAGCTCCCAAATTGGTTGACACTAAGATGTCAGAGCAACCTTCAAGCAACTTCCAACATGTTTTTCTCTCTCAAATGTCCACCAAAACCCAATATCTACTCAGCTAACACTTCTTTTCTCCAGCTTTGGATGAGGTATATTCCTAAATAAGACTTATACATCCCTTAATTTTGACTTCCATGTCCATTAAACTTTATACATTAATAATATCTTGAATTTATATATTTTATACTTTCCAAGTCCTTTCATGATTGTTACCCTACTGGATCATCATTATGACCCTATTTATTAGGAAGGAAAAGACTTTCCATTCTCAATCCAACCCCCCCTCCCCACCTCTCTAAGAATCAGGCATCCGATGCACTGAGAAGTAAGATACTTATTTGCCAAGGCATCATAGATAGTTAGTGGCAGACTCTAAACTAGAATTTAGGTCTCCTGACAACTAGTTTAATAGATCTTTGACATTTCCATGCCCATCTCTCCTTCACATTGAGCTTTCCTATAGCTACTGTATCAATCCCTCCAACACTGCTAATGTTCTATCTTCTTACATGAGCCAGCTGAGTCTGAGTACTGAAAGAATGGAAGAAATGAATTCCTTCCTTCTCCAAGTAGAAGGTCTCTAGCAGTCAGCGTGAATCATATTTGCAAGGTACCTTTCTCTCTGGGCTGTAAAGACTGTCAATGTGTGGTTCTCTGGTCAGCTATTCTGATGTCTCACCCCATTTAACCAATTCGGCAATTTGATGAAGCTCAAGCTATAGTAAGAGAAGGAGGCAAAGAGGAGTTTTAAGCAACAATAATGACCTAGTTTCACTGTCTGGGCCATAAGCTACCAAGGTTGCATAATTCAGAATTTTCCCAAGAGCTGAAAGAACTGCGTGTGTTCCCTACTTTTGAGTATCAGGAAGGAGGGATTAAGTGAATGTTTTCAGTTTCACAGGAAAAGGTAATAAAAATACAAGTATATTTTGGGTCAGGTTCAATTTCTGCTTGGGTCTTCCAAATCTCTCTGAAGAAAATAGATTGTAGCATAACAGAAACTTTAACACCCAAGCAGATAAGATTCTTTATAGCACAATGCAGGTAGTTATCAGATCCCTGATACAAACCTAATTACATACGAGAAACACAGCAAGCCTAATAAAATGGGAAGAAAGTTAAACATAGTGGGTCAGGTCTGTCAGTCATAGTAAGACCATCATTAGTTACTATTTTAATGGTTCATTTGATTAAATGCTAAGCTATTGTCTTGTAATTATGTGTATTCAAGGGAAAAATACTCAAGTTCAATTAGGAATGTATCTTTTACTGCACTATGTTTAATGAAGTCGCAACATCACCATAATAAGCGAGGAATAATGAAAATCTTCTTTTGAAATTGCAATGGAAGTATTTGCACAGAAGTAGCTGGCATGTGTAATATGATGAGTTCCCTTAAATGGCTCAACTGTTGATCAAAAAAGCAAATTATATAAGTGGATACTGCGAGGCAGAAACATGTGGACACAGCTGGAGTGTCATGTGTCACGGTTCCAGTCATTGCCAGCTGGCGGTCACACAAAGGCAGGCCAAGCCAAACAATTACTGTTATTCATAAGAGCAAATGTGCATTCCAAACACACAGTGCAGGCTTTATGAAATAACTGAGCATTCAGATGCATCCAGACAGCCGAGCTGTTTTTCCATCACATGTCCCCGAGTGCCAGGCCAATATGGCAAACTGACTCTGCTATTCAGAAACCCTTATCTTTACCCAATTAACCAAATCACTGTGACATTTGAGAGTTCTTCATGCACTTTGCTGAGCGCGTCAAACCAGCAGGCTTACCGGGCGGCAGATGCACAGCTTCTGGAAGCAATCTGCTTTCTTTCTTTCTTTCTTCCTTTCTTTTTTTTTTTTTTTTTTCCTTGAGCTGTAAATACCCTGTTAGACCACTGCCTGTTACAGACCAGAGCTTGGAGTCATTCTCTAACATCTGAACATCCAGAGATCCCCCTTGTTCTCAGTTCTGTGTGCCTGTGTGATGGATGTCTTCTAAGATGTTGCCCTAGGAAGGTCAAGGGTGGCTGAGAAGCAGGCAGGAGGTAGGGACTCATACTCTTGTTTAAGGAAAAAAAATAAATAAATGGGAGAATGTTCTAGAAGACTATCTGGTCATGGACTGAGATAAAAATCCTTAGGTTGTTTAAATATAGACACCAGAAGGAGGAGAAAGAATATAGAACTATTGTTTCCATCATTTTCACCTCTTTTCTTCAAATAAAGTGTAGCCATAGCTCCTTGTCTAGTATTTCTTTCAACAGACAAGATCGTAGGCACATGTGAAAACGTGTGCCATCACGTTCCTGCTTACAGTTGTTTCAGAGCAGAAAGCAAGCTTGAGAGGAGGGTGTGCAATTGCTAGGGAAGTTTCCCTGCAATGGAAAGTGAATGGTTATAGCTCGATCCCTCCAAAGAAGAGACGGGGTACTCTGTGTCGATGAGCACTGTTCTTTAGAAATACACGATGAGCCACCTTTGTGACTTTAGAGAGTTTGTAGTAGCCACATTCAATAAAGTAAAAAGAAACAAGTGAAATTAATTTTAGTAATATATTTTATTTAACCTAATGTATCTGAGATATTATCACTTCAACATATAATCAACATAAAAGTATTAATGAGATATTTTACTTTTTTTTTTTTGTACTACGTCTCGAGCTCTGCTGTGTATTTTACATTTCTCACATCTCAGTTTGGGACTAGCCACATTTCAAGTGCTTAGTAGCCACATGTGGCTCCGGGCTACTGTTTTGGACGGTGCGTGCTAGACTTTTGGCAGGGGGAACTTCAAGTGTGCCCAAGCACACTTTGTCCAGCACTATGGATGAACTCTAACACACTGAATGAAGAGTCAAATATTCTGTTTCTGGTCTGAGCGTAACTGTCAAGCCTCTTCCTTGTCAGCTAATTCATCCATAAAATGGAGACGCTAACATCTGCCTTAACACTGCAGTTTAGTTTTTCATAAGAGTTCAAATTCAATAATAGATGTCAATTTTGAGAAACAGCTGTTAGATTAAGTGAACTCCCAAAAACTTGCTGACAATAGCTGGAAGTTCTAAGCAGTGAGGAAAATCAAACTTTTCCTCAATTCCTTGTGCCCTGTTATTCCTCCTTTCATAAGACAGGTTTTAAAATCAGAAATGAAGGCGCCTGGATGGCTCAGTCAGTTAAGCGTCTGCCTTCGTCGTGACCTTGGGGTCTTTGGGATCAAGTCTCACAGTGGGCTCTCTGCCCAGCAGGGAGTCTGCTTCTCCTCTCATTCTCTGTGTGTGCGTTCTCTCTCTCAAAAATAAACAAATAAAATCTTGTAAAAAAAATTAAAATCAGAAATGATTACCTACAAAGGTCTGTGGGGGATTTTTTAAATACCCAAGATTTTTAAAGCCACCAATATAGGGTCACCACTCTTTGGTATTACAGGCTCTTATTCCCGTGGCTGATGCCATATAGGCATGGATTCTAGTTTTTCTCTGAAACCCAAGGCAGTGCTGACACCACATTGTCCACGAGACGCTAGGCCTGCGAGGTGCACCTTTACCATTGTGCTTCGTTCCCGTGATGCTAAGTCTCAGGCAGAGTAGAGTCCTGCCACTACGTCCCTCAGCCATGGCTAGCTCAGAGCCCAGGGCCCTTGTAGCTCCCTTGCCGGCTGGTTTGCAAAGACAAGGAACCATTTGCCTTTGGACTCCTCATGTTGGAGTACACTGGCCAGCAGGAGCACTGGCAGCTCCAGCTCACAGGGTGTCACACCAAAGTCCACCAGCCCAGATCTGCCATACTTAAAATACTTAGCATTAAATGTTTGCCAAGACTAAGACTTCTGGTAACAATGCCAATCATCTTTATACGTACAGGTGCTGATTTCTTAATTAAACTCAAAATCATGATAGTAAGGCTGCCACGAAGGTGCCTTGAGTTTTAAAAGGATTTTCAGATTGTTTAAGTTTATTCCTAGGTATTTTATTCTTTCTGATGCTACTGTAAATGGGACTGATTTCCTAATTTCTCATTCTGATAGCTCACTGTTCGTGTAAAGAAACCCAACTGGTTTTTGTGCATTGATTTTGTGTCCTGAAGTTTTACTGACTTTATTAGTTCTCACAGGTTTTGAGTGGTGTCTTTGGGACTCCCTATATATGATGTATAACAGGGTCATCTGCATATAAAGACAGTTTTACTACTTTCTTTCTAATTTGGATGCCTTTTATTTCTTTTTCTTGCCTAATTGTTCTGGCTAGCATTTCTAGTACCGTGGTGAATGGCAGGCATTCTTGACCCGTTCTTGATCTGAAAGGGAAATCTTTCAGCTTTTCACTGTTGAGTATGAGGTTCACTGTAGGCTTGTCATATATGGACTTTATCATGTTGAGATATGTTCCATCTATGTCTAGTCTGTTGAGATTTTTTATCATGACAGTATATTGATTTTTTTCAACAGGTGCTTTTTCTTCATCTATTGAGATGATTATATGATATTCATCTTCCATTTTTGTTAATGTGTTATATCACATTGATTAATTTGTAGATGTTGAACCGTATTTCCATTCCTAGAATAAATCCCACTTGATCATGGTATATGAATCTTTTAATGTATTGCTGTATTCAGTTTGCTAATATTTTGTTGAGAATTCTGCATTTATGTTCATCAGGGATGTTGGCTTGTAATTTTCTTTTCTTGTAGTGTCCTTATCTGACTTTGGTATGAGGCTAATATTGGTCTCCTAAAAAGAATTTGGAAATGTTCCCTCCTCTTCTATTTTTTGGAAGAGTTTAAGAAGGATTGGTGTTAATTCCTTAATGTTTGATAAAATTCATCAGTGAAGCCATCTGGTCCTGGACTTTTCTTTGTTGAGAGGTTTTTAATTACTGATTCAATTTCCTAGCTGGCCTGTTCAGATTTTCTATTTCTTCATAATTCGGTCTTGGTAAGGTGTCTGTTTTAGATATTTATCCATTTCTTTCAAGTTGTCCAATTTGTTGACGTAAATTTGTTCTATGTAACCTCTTATGACTCTTTGGGTTTGTGTATAGTCATTTGTAACATCTCCTCTTGCATCTCTAAATTTTATTTGAGTCCTCTTTTTTTTTTTCTTGGAGAGTTTAGCTAAAGATTTGTCTAGTTTGTGCTAAAAAAAAAAAAAACCCTCAGCTTTGGGACACCTGGTGACTCAGTGGTTGAGCACCTGTCTTCAGCTCAGGGTGTGATCCCAGGGCCCTGGGATCGAGTCCCGCATCGAGCTCCCTGTGGGGAAACCTCCTTCTCCCTCTGCCTGTGTCTCTGCCTCTCTCTGTGTATCTCTCATGAATAAACAAACAAACAAAAGCTTTTAAAAAATTTTAAAAACCTCAGCTTTTAGTTTCATTGATATTTTCTCTTGTCTTTTTAGTATCTATTTCCATTCTGATCTTTATTAAGTCTTCCTTCAACTAACTTTGGGCTTAGTTTGTGTTTCCTTTTCTAGTTTTTTTTTTGAGGTGTAAAGCTAGGTTATTTATTTGAGCTATTTCTCTTTCTTAATGCAAGCATTTATTGCAAAGAACTTCTCTCTTAGGGAGCTTTTGCTGCAACCCATAATTTTTAACTTTTAGTATGTTGTGTTTTCATTTTCATCCATCTCACAATTTTT
This sequence comes from Canis aureus, assembly GCF_053574225.1. NCBI lineage: Eukaryota > Metazoa > Chordata > Mammalia > Carnivora > Canidae > Canis > Canis aureus. The sequence goes on along the minus strand of NC_135621.1, from coordinate 68,573,542 downwards.
TTTTATTTCTCTCTGAATTTTTCTTTGACTTTTTGTTGTGCAGAAGCACATTGTTTGATCTCCAAATGTTTGTGTATTTTCCAGTTTCTTCTTATAATTGATTTCTAGTTTCATACCACTGTGGTCAGAAAAGATGCTTGATATGATTTCAGTCTTTTAAAATTTATTATGATTTATTTTGTGGCCTAACAAGTGATCTACCCTGGAGACTATTCCATGTGTGTTTGAGAATAATGTGTACTATGCTGCTTTTAGATGGAATATTTTGTAAATGTCTGTTAGGTCCAACTGATCTAACAAATAGTTTAAGCCCAATGTTTCCTTATTGATTTTCTGCCTGGATGATCTATCCATTGTCGAAAGTGGAAGTATTGAAGCTCCCCAATACTATCGTATTGCTGTCTATTTTTCCCTTCAGGTCTGTTAATATTTGCTTTACATATATGCATATTCTTATGTTCGGTGTACAAGTATTTACTAATGTTACATCCTTTTGATGAATTGACCTTTTTTTTTTGGTATATTTTTTATTGAAGTTCTATTTCCCAACATATAACACCCAGTGCTCATCCCGCCAAGTGCCCACCTCAGTGCCTGTCACCCAGTCATCCCATCCCCCGTCCACCTCCCCTTCCACTACCCCTTGTTCGCTTGAAATAATACCTTCTTTGTTTCATCTCACAGACTTTGGATTAAAGTCTATCGTGTCTGCTATGAGTGTACCTACTTCTGCTTATTGTTCCCATTTGTATGGAGTATCTTTTCCCATCCCTTCATCTATGTGTGTCCTTAAAGCTGAAGCAAATGAATCTCTTGTAGGCATAATATAGATGGGTCTTGTTTTTTAATCCATTCAGCTACTCTCCATCTTTTGGTTGGAGGATTTAGTCCGTTTACATTTAAAATAATTATTGATAGGAATGGACTTAATATTACTATTTTGTTCATTGTTTTCTGGTTGTTCAGTATTTGTTGAATGAGGGAATGGATAAATAAATGAATTGTTATTGAACTGAATTTTTTCTTTAACATTTGTTTATCTCCAAGTCATCAGTACAACGTTTTAATTGAATAGAATGCTTCCCTCTGCGCCCAAGTAATTACAATACAAAGACATTCATCTTGGAAAAATCATGCCTCAGTTTGCAACAAGGCTTTAAACCTAAAGGCAGACCAACATAAATTGCCACTGGTAGCAAAGCTGGGAGAGTGCATCACCGTAAGCCACATGTGGTATGTGGCCTAAAACATGGGTCACTCATGACTACTGTGGTCTCACTCATCCAATCATTCCACAAATACTACTGCTTGCATATGCTATGTATGTTGAGGCCTCCACCAGGCACTTGGGGGACACTGATGATCAAAACCCCCCAAATGTTCTCTGTCCCATGGAGTTACTATTTGGTTGTTTCAGAGTTTTGGGCACAAGATGTGATGAAATTTCTGGGTTTCTGTCAGTCGCAAAGTGAAGACGAAGCTTCTTTTGTCTTTCTTATTTAGAAAATAAAATCCCACTTTTACCTCTCCCTTCCTGCCCCCTTCCCCATCCCTTGAGTTTAGCAGGTTTAGGAATAATGCTCATCCACGGAACGACTCCAATAGTCACTCCTGATGCACGTCCAAGTTCATTAGAAATAAGTTTCCCCTTCCCTGCCAAGGACACTGAGGGGGAGGTTCACACTTAAACTGCTGTGGAAGGACCCCAAACCCACATCAGACATCCTGACTCCCACGACTGTGCACATGCTGTGCACCATCTCTGGCTAAAATCTGAGCTGCTTTAGCCACCTCTCAGGATGCCCAGGGATCAGTCAGAAACTTGAGCTAAGTGAGGACAGCCTACCTCCAAGCGCTCCTTGTCTTCCTTTCACATTTTTTCCATGGCTTCTGACACATTTTGGCCACCCATCATTTTCCATTTAGTTATGGGCAGCCTTCTTATCTTCAAAGTGTTTTCCTTTGCCTTGCAGAGGGAAGCCTACCCCCAAATAAAGTTCTTGGTTTTCTGCGTGTGCCAAGAACCTCTGCCAGGAGCCCAGCTGCTTTCGGACCATTGCCACCCAGCCTCGGCCTGCATTTCCGAGTTTCCACTACGGGAATAGATTCCTTGGAAGGAGACTTGCTTCTTTTGGGCCATGAGGCCCCGTTTCTGAGAGAGGAGTCAGAGTGAGAAAGCCCAGGGGATAGCTGGCTCAGAGGTGCCATGAAAAAGGTTCTTCAGGGCTGGCTTGAACAGTGGTTTTGTGTGACAGAAGAATCCCTCAGTCTTTCTGGTTTTGGCCAAGGCTCCCCGCTTCTTTGTGGGATGTTGATGAATTTGTGCCTGGTTCCTCTCTTTCGATTACCTCTGTGTTTACACTGCTCTGCCTCAGAGTCACTGCTGTATCTTGAATGCTCATTCAAGGAGAGTAACTCAAGGGCTGACAGCTGGTGAGGTCATTCCTCAGTCTAGCCAAGGCCCGTGTGCCATTACAATGAAGTAATAATGTATTTATAACACACCTAACCGCTGATGGCTTCTATTGCTGTGGCTTTTCCCTCTGCATTTGCACAGATGTTTTTTGAGAACTCAAGAATTGGCCTCCAGAAACAACCTCCTAGCAAACAAACTCTGTCTGTTGACTCTGGCGGGTGCTCATAACGAGAGTTGTTAGCACGCTGGATTTATGTTTCAAATATCATTTTAATTTCTCAGGCAGCATTTTTACCACAAGATGTTAATTCACTGGTGCACTTGAATCTCATAGCCTTTCTCTCTCACTCGTGTGTTCTCTCTCTCTTTCTCTCTCTCTTCTTTTTTAATGAAAATACGGACTCGGTTTCTAAGGAAATATTCTCAGTGCCTGATTCATCAAAACACAGTGCGTGCATTTTCCATGGAATTTACTCTGAAACGTCAAAGTCTTTTTCCTCGAAAAATGATGTACCTTTGTGGGATACATTCAGCCCCTCTCCTCGGCCCCTAGCAGCGCCCTTTGTCATGCACAAGTCCTCTGCTCTTAGTCCCAACGGGGCAGCTGGTCTTCGCAGGAGACACAAGCTGCTTTTAACATTTATCAGAAACTGATGGGAAAGCATTTAAAGATAGAGGGTGCACACGCTAGGTTGACATCTAGCGTGGATTCCTCTGAGAAATGGTAAGTCAACCTCGCAAATCTTACTCTTCCCGATAGCGGTGGGTTCAAGGTAATACCTCTACTTGATACCACAATTAGCATTCCAGACATTTAAAAGGGCAAAAACAACTGGAGACTTTCGTTCTGACGATTTTGTGTTGTCCCTTCTCTTCTCTCTCCTACGATCCACGATGCCTTTCATTTCTGCTTCTGTGGAAGGCACATCCCCTTGGAACACAAGCCCTGTCCCAACCCCCCAGAGCAAGCATAACAAGCATAAATATTGCTGAATTCAAACACATCTTTCCTGCTTTTTCATCAGCTGTGAAACAGGTGACATCAGCTCTGGGACTTGAGACCAGGGAGCGAAAGCCTTCCTTCCCTGCTCGTGCCGGTGCTCTCTGTAGTCCGCGTAGTTGGCTCGGGACCCCCGGTCCGTCCACTGCTGCCTACTGGACAACTCCAAGGCCTGTTTCATCCCGACCTTTGACCTCTGTGAAATCCTGGAGTCCAGGGCACCCGTCCTAGGGCTCGCCCGCGTTCCTTTCTGGCCCACTCCCCTGGCCGGGCCTCTACCGACTTCTCTCCCACCCGCCCTCCTCTTTGCGACCCGGACAATCCTGGCTGCCTGGGGCTCTGCCACTGCACACTCGGGGCGATCTTCTCCGACACCCCCAGGCCATGGCTTCAACCGTCCTTGGGTTTCCAGCTCTGACCTCCCTTGTCTGTGACCACTGAACAGCGCAGCCCTGGGTGTCGGGGGGCCAGGGGCCACACGGGTCCCCTCCCCTCCTGCGTTGGGTCCCCGGGGCGCTGGTCCCCTTCCTGCACACGGGCCTTGGGGCTGCTGGAGCACCCATGCCAGGCCCGGCTGGGCACACGTGGGTGGCCCCTCCTGCCCCCGGGAGCCCCTACCCTAGGGGGCCTGTCACTGTCACCTGCCCGCCTGGCGCCCCGGCCCTTCCTGGGCTCCACGGACCATCCCAGCGCACCCCAAGCACCGCTGCCTGGGCCTCGGCCATCTGCTTGGTCCCGTCTACACCGGGTGGGGGCCCTTCATCCCCAACCTCCCCCCAGTACCCGAGGGACCGATGGGCCCTAGGCTTCTTGGACACTCCCGCAGTACCAATTGTTCCAAGGTAAGGGACAGGGAGCACTTTCAGGACAAAGAACTTAGAAATAAGTGGTTTCCTCTGTTAGGAACTTTCCCATCTTGGGGCACACTCGGGGCACACTCGGGGTGTGGGAACTACTGGTTGTCCGTGGTGGTTCTACATTGATTCCCTGGAGTCACTGGGGCTCCGGAGAAGAGGAGCTCCAGGTGGCCCTGCACCCGGCATTTATCACCTCTGTGTTCTAGCTCCTTCCTCTGCGAATGAGGCTGATCATCCCTACTTGGCAGAGCTGAAATGAGAATGAAATTCAAGAGCCTATAATAGGGAAGCACCTGCCTTACCCAGGATACCTGACAAGCCACACGTTCCCTTTCCTCTCCAGGAACCAGAGGTGTGCTCTTGTCAGGTACGTAGGACACCAAAGGACAGCCCTCAACTCTCAAGTCAACCTACCTGCCTTCCTCCCACCTTTCCTGCCTCACCCCTCCCTCCTGCCGGCAGAGTCCTGTGTGTGTGGTGAAGCCATGAAAGGCATGACTCAGACTCGGCCTTTTTAGTTACTGACTGGCCTCAGAGAAACTCCTTATTCTCTGTAGACCTCAGTTCTTCCTTCTGTGAAATGGGATGATCTCATAGTTTTGTCATGGGGATTTCATGATATGATACACATTGAGCATTTAGTACAGTGCCTGTCACAAAAGAGCAAAAGGGGTCAGGATCTAGTAGCTATTGTTATATGGAAGCTGTAAAGTCCTGACTGAGCTGTCAATATTTGGGGGTACCCAAAATAACCAAGAAAAGAAAAGATATTCCCCTCTCACAGATACATCTTTCAGGTTGCCCTCCAAAGCATTGGGGTTTCCCTTTTACCACCTGATGGGAGAGTGGCTTAAACACCTCTATATTCTTTTGGCAAATTTTTTAAATGGATTTTATTTATTTATTCATGAAAGACCCAGAGAGAGGGGCAGACACAGGCAGAGGGAGAAGCATCCTCCCTGTGAAGAGCCCAATGCAAGACTGGATCCCAGGACCCCGAGATCATGCCCTGAGCCAAAGGCAGATGCTCAACCACTGAGCCTCCTAGGCGTCCCTCCTTTGATAAATTTTTATTGTGCTATGCAGTTTCATGCAATTAATTATAGGATTTAATATAATTATACTTATGTAATTAGTTTAATAATCCAGCTCAATCTAAATTACCCCCTTTTTTTTTCTTTACTTCTCTGTCTCTGTCTCTGTCTCTGTCTCTGTCTCTTTTTTTTTTTTTTTTTTTTACATAGAGTGTATACCTTCTCACCCAAGCCATTGCTTGAGGCTTCTAGGAGAGAACTTGGCTTTCTGCCTGTCTTCAATTCTGGAAAACAGGAGGGGAGAGCCCTCAAGGTGTTATTGGGTCAACTCCCTTCTTGGATAATTCAGAATTGAGGCTGCAAAGAGGCCTGTGTTTCTGACTGTATTCCTTTCTGTTTTTACCTATGGGAAAAAAAAACATAGAGCCAAGTTCTAGTAGTCATCCAGGTGAAGCCTGAATGACTGGGTTTGGTGGGAATTCCTATGTAAGCCACAGTAATCCTTTCCTCCCCATTTGGAAAAAGGCCATGTCACTTGGGCCTTTCCCTATGGGATTTGGAATCCTAGAATTTTTTTTTCAACTCAAGACAGCCTAATAATGAAGGATTACTCAATAATTGTTAAAAATGAATGACATGGAAGAAAGGTTGGCCAAGACTCATAGAACCATATTATACCACATTACATGCTGTACAACCTCTTTCCATTCCCAAATCCCATCTGGTATCCTTTAAAACCAAGGGTTAGCTTGTACCTTAGATTGGAATGAATTCAAATTTGGAATGTTTTTCTTTCCTGATTCCTCTTTTTCTGAAGGAGTAATCAGGCCTTCATCTACGGCCAACAAGGCCTAAACCTTGTACAACACGGCTCCCTGTGAAAAGAGAATCTTCTCCAGAAGTTGCACAGACTGAGGGAGGCCCCAGAAATTCTGAGGATTGTTTATGGACTCTATCATGGGGAAGGCTATTTTAAATCAATCAATATTTACCATGTTTATATAATTAAACAATGTTCAGTAAAAAGCACTAACCAGTCAAGTAGCCATATCAGTCATAGACACCCAACAATTAGCATTTATTCTCACTCATGCATCTGTGGATGAGCTCACAACTATGTGATTTATGTTGGCTGTAGCTTGGCTTGGCCTGAAGCTCCTATTAGGATCTAAGTATGCTTCACATGTTTCTAATCTACCTTGGTCCAGTGGTTGCCCCAAAACACACAGTCCAACTGAGAAGCATATTTCATATCTGTGCTTGGAGTCATACCTATTAACACTACCACTTGCCAAGGAAGCACACTGCCAAGCCCAAAGTTAAGTGGATTTAACTCCATTCCTTATAAAGCCAAAGCAAGTCACAGAGTGGGGAACAGGGATAGAGAGATAGGAGGGAGTAATTATTTACTGGGCAATAATATATGCTATCACAGTAGCCTATTTACTCTACCTGTAGGGCAAGGAATTCAAACTTATCTACTACTATTGTTTTAGTTACACTGTATATAAGGATAGAGGTAATTATTTAGTAAATGTTTAATATTTAATAATTTTTTAAATATTTTATTTATTTATTCATGAGAGTACACAAAGAGAGACAGAGGCAGAGACACAGGCAGAGGGAGAGGCAGGCTCCATGCAGGGACTCCATCCCAGGACTCCAGGATCGTGCCCTAGGCCGAAGGCAGGTGCTAAACTTCTGAGCCTAACAGGGATCCCAATAAATTATTTTATATATTATCACATGTATATTTAATAATATTCAATAATTTAATAAATTACGTTCATATGCAATGTATTAAATAATGTGTTAAATAACTTACATTGTGAAACTTTAGTAAGAGTACATAGAAGTTGAAGACAGAAGACCAAATTCTGCCTCTGAGGTTTCCTGAGCAAGTGATTTATGGACAAATAAGTTAACCACCCTGAGTCTTAGGACCCCTACTATAAAATGCAGATGAGCCTTTAGCCTGGTTCTCTGTATTTCCAGGAGGATAAGATGAAGTAAAGATGGTGGAAATACTTTAAAATTTTTTTTTTTTTTTAATGATAGTCACACAGAGAGAGAGAGAGAGGCAGAGACACAGGCAGAGGGAGAAGCAGGCTCCATGCACCGGGAGCCCGATGTGGGATTCGATCCCAGGTCTCCAGGATCGCGCCCTGGGCCAAAGGCAGGCACCAAACCGCTGCACCACCCAGGGATCCCCTGGTGGAAATACTTTAAAGCACCACTGAAATTATACTTTTTGATCTAATTAACAGAACATGAACCCCCTAACCAAAACAGCACTAATGTCTTTTTATATAGGAAAAGGGAAGTTGATCTTGAAATAGGAAACCTGGGTTGGAACCCTGACTCCCCTCAATACTTGGTCTTTATGAATCTCCGTTTCCTTCTCTGTAAAATGTGGATCATAACATCAGTTCTGCCTACTTCTAGCATTTTGGAGACATTCAATGGAAGAATGGATGAAAAACATTTTCCTAAACTGTTAAATGCCATGTCACATGCACTGGAAGCTTAGAGCTTCATCTTCTGTGACATTAATGTCTGTTTGTCATCTGATGAAGGGTAGTCACAGAGAATTACAGGTTCAAAGTGATTATTCTTTATATGCACACGTCGGTTTGGAAGGAGAAGTGGTTTTTGAGATAAGCTTAAGGAAAACTGTGTCATAAATCTGAAGACAGAGAAAGACATCCTCAAGTGGAGTGGGGAGCTTTTGGAGGAAGTTGAAGACTAAGATTGTCCGCTGGGAAAAGGTCACACAAGTGCCACAGGCCCCGTTGTACGTATCTTATTGTAGGGACTCAGGTTCTATTCCAGCTGGCTCTTTAGATCTTCATAAGTTCTGAGTTTAAAGCAGGGAACTGAACTCAAGGGGGGGTGGGGGAGGTGAGGCTCATGGTTAAGAGTGAGGGAAGACGGTTCTGGATTTATATGCATGCTGTGCTTAGAGTGGAGCAGGATGACCTTAGTCTGTCTGCACCTGGGTTTCCTCATCTGTGACATGGGGATAAGCATCAGTGTCTAACTACCAGGACTGTTACCACTGACACGTAATACGACCACGTATCTCTGAAGCCTTAGGGCCGTACATGGTGGGCAGAGCAGAAATAGACTTGTCTTGGAAATCTTTCTTAGGGTAATTTCTTGGACTGACATGATTGATTGGCTGGGGCTCCGGGGTAGATGATCATATAGGACCAGCCTCCATCTTCAGGAACTTCCTCTAGGTTCTCAATTTAGCTCCCCTGGGCAGGCTTTAAATAACAAGATGTTCACACTATATTCCAGACAAATTAAGTAATAATTGCTTGGGGTTTAGTCCAGGCATCATCACCTTCTAACTCCCACTGCCACTTCTAGATGATTCCCATGTGCAGACAGGCTGAGAGCCACTGTTCTGATGCAACAGGCAGCTTCCTCCCATATGGTCACGAGCACAGGACTTTGGAAACAGACACATCTGGGTTTGAATCCCAGCTCTCCTGCCCAGTAGCTGTGGACCTTGGACCTCAATATTTTAATCTGTAAACAGAGACCACAGTCCCAATTTCATGAAGATGCTGCAAACATGAAATGAAGTAACAAATGTGACATGACTGGCATCTAATGAATGTTCAAAAAATGTGAGCTATTGTTATTAAAAGAGGTCTCCTCTAAGCATTCCCTCCGCTTAGTGTGTCTCTCCTCTGACCCTCTTCTACTGTCTACCATATTACCTGGTTTCATTTCCCATGTAGCATATGAGACAATATGAAATCACTTCTTTCTTTCTTTGTTGGAATATAGGTACTATCATGCCAGAGGGGTTGTCTCACTTGCCCCTGTGTTCCCAGCACTAGAACAGCGCCTGGCACGTAGTATAGGCCTACAAGAAATGCTTGATTGAATGAATCAATACATGAATGTTACCCTCCTTTGGAAAGTCCAACCCAAAGAGTCTCCCTTCCCGTTTCATTCGAGAACTTTTAACTATTGAGTTCCCTTTAAAAGAAATAATTGATTGCAACTACAATAAAAAATAAATAAATCTAGAAACTCATGGCTATTGGCATAGCACCATTCTGGAGGGAGTTCTGGGAGAGGGCTGCTCCTAACAGCCCGTCTCCTTTTGCTGCCCTGGAGGCTGGAGAAAGCACACCTGCTTTTCTTTTTCCCTCTGATTGACTACAGACAGACAGATTTGGGAAAGGCTCCGCTTGCCCCAAAATGAACTCCATCCCAGGTCACTTGGCTGGGGGAGGGGGCTGAAAAGCAGGTATTGTTTTCTCTCCCACCCTCCTATCTTCCATCTGTCCCCTCAGGAGCCTGCCTACATCTATCAAACACTCACTCACCTTTTGTTAACCCTTGAGCTCTTCAGAGCAAACAAGCCTTTTAAAGAGGTAGAAAAGCTTGCAGGCAGTTTACGTGAATACTTAAAGGCAAAACCTACAAGTTTGTGCTCGTTGGTAAACTCAGGTGGATTACTTTTATAGCTGATTTAACCCAAAGAGAAGGGTCAGGGGAAGTCAAGGCTGTTAAATAATCACACTTTGAAGGTGGCTTCCATCAGGCCCTCAGATGAGCCCCTCCAGATGGTAGACTCTACACTTGGCCATGACTGAAACTCTGAACAGAGATTTCTTTCTGGGATCTAAGATGACAGACCAGGGAAGGACTTCAAAATTTACCTTGTCAAGAATAGCCTTTTCAGCTTTACAGATGTGGAAACTAGGCTCACAGAGTTTAAACCACATGTGCAAACTGTCCTAGCTGGTCACCGCAGACTCGAAACTGGAGTCTCAGTCTCAACTCCTGGTTTGCTCAGGTGTCTATGATCGCCCCCCACCCCCCACCCCCCATCTGTCCTTGTTCACTAAAAAAGAGAAGACAGAGACAGGAGAACATCAACCTCTTCACTGAAACACAGAATAAAGGGGCTGGACCTTCTAAAAGCTGAAGCTGAAAAGCAAGGAGAAAGGACAATGGTTTGAGCCAAGCCAACTGCTCTGAGGAGTATCTGCACCTTGAGGTGATTCTCTAACCAACCCAGTGGCAGAGGTGGTGGGGCTTTCCCCTCCCTAACAAACAGTCTAGCCCATCTGGGAGAACAGTTTATTGTTGTTATTTGTTTCCTTGTTGCCTAGAGCCATACTCGAGGATGGAGAATTTATACTTGTTGGAAATTCAATAGAACCTTTAATATTTCATTGGAGTGATCTCCAGGAAGGTCGGGCCGTGAGCAAGGGTGTGCTGAAGATCAGGTGAGCGGCGCCAGGCAAGCGCTCGCTAGGTTTGCCTTCTTTACCTCATGCTACACGTCTGGATTTGCTGGGTTGTCACAACAGTAAATTTTTTCCGGGTAGGAAAATGTACCTTTTCCTTGCTACCCATGCATTTTTTAGGATGAGGCAGTCGTTTAGGGCTGCGCTTACAAAGTGCTCTAGAATCATTTTTGTTAAATGTTCTGTGTTGAGCCTCCAGGAAGAGCCCTGAAACACAGACTCAGAGACAGAGAGAGGAACTTTGCACAGTCACAGAGCAATCTGTCATCCTATCCAAAATGAAGTTCAAACTGATTAAAAAATTTAACGAGTTCCATTGATTTACGTTGTGTTGGAGTCTGTCAGAAAGGAGGATTCTGTTGGTAAATTGTTGTTGTTATTCCTGGGGTGTGATTATCCTGTAATTCCTCTGATTCTAAAAAAAAAATACAAATAACCAAAATGACTCAAGAAGAGGAGTAACCAAAATAGAGCAATAAATAAGGAATACATTCAAGATGCTGTCAAAGGATTACTTTTGAAAGAGATTTTAGCCCAAATTATTATTCCAAGTGATTTTTTTTCAAAAATTTAATGAAAATTCCCATTATATATAATCTATTCTAAAGCAAAGGAAGAAAACCATTGCAATTGATTTTTCAAAACTAGAATATTCCTGATACCAAAACCTGACAAAAATGGCATTAAAAAAAAAAGCCAAAAATCAATGTCGCTCATGAATAGTGAGAATATTTCTAAATAAAACACTAGTAAATTGAATTTAGTGGTGTATTAAAGAATGATTCAACATGAACAAATAGAGCTTATTAAGCAAATTAAAAATGTTTTACTACAGGAAATCTAGTATAACAGGTCAAAAATGAAAAAAAAAAACAATTTCTAAAGGTTATGAAAAGCTAAAATTGAATATTCATTAATGATTATTTGGACTCCTAGATTCCTAAGAATAAAGGGGATTTTCCTTAATTTTAAATGGAAAATCTAACTCAAACTCAAACCAAGAGACAATAAGAACTCTGAAGGTAACATGAGAATGGCATTCTTATTAAAATCAGGAACAAGGACTGAGGCTTACTATCACCATTGATATTTAATATCGTTCTGAAAATTCTGACAAATGAAATTGATGATAAAGAATGAGTGCACTTATTGGAAAGAAGCATAAGAGGTGTCATTATTTGCACATTACAGAAATGTCTACCAAGAATAAATAAGCAAGTTCAAAATATACATTAAGTAAAATTGCCCTTATAATAGAAAATTACTCAGAAAATATGTAGCAAAATAGATTATACTCACAATAATAACAACTAAACTAGGAAGAAACTTACAGAATAATTTAGATCTGTTTAGGAGAAAAAACCCTACAAAACCTTCACTGAGTGTTATAAAAGGGATGTGACTAAATGGAGTGGTATTAGTTTATCCATATATTTGCTGATTCAATATTATTAAATTTCAATTTCCCTAAATGAACATATGTTTAATGTAATTAGAGAATCCAGATTATAATTCTCATTTTATTTGGGGACAAGAGTTGACAAAATGAACCTAAAATTTATCTGGAATAGCAAACGGATAAAAATCCTCACAAAATTTTGAAAAACAGAAAATAAAACATCTTTATTACTGTAAAATTAAAATGTTTTAATACTGTGCAACATAATATCAGTGCACAAATTGAGAAACAAATCTCTGGAAGGAAGCGGAGTCCAAAAATTATATTTTAAGAAAGGCGACATAGAGAAAGAAAATATCTTTTTTGCAGAAGATTTCTTTTAGAGTTGATTATCTATTTGGAAAAGTGTTATAAAATAAATGCTAATGTCATTAAAAACTGAATGTAAATATGACATTACATGGCAGCTAAAGAAAGAGAAGTATCTGAATTGAGATAGAAAAGAATTTTTGTCTATTAAATAATACTGGAAAAGACTGATGGTTTTGACAATAAAAATTTAACAGCCTCTGTATGTAAAAAGTATTGTCAAAATTAACTTTTTCAGAACTTTAGTTGAGATCTATAGTAGCCTTAAGAACCTGCTCAGAAGTAGCTCCGAGTGAACAGCCTTTGCCTTGGGACATTTGTCAAAAACTATCAGCAGAAATTGTTTAACCCTGCAACTTCCTAGGACAGGAATAACTTTTGAATAAAGCAATTTTAAAAGCTGAAATGTAAGGCTAAAAAACTTAAAAGACTGGAGGACAAGATGTCTACGGGGGCTTTGAAAAGCTCCAGCATATTCCTGGGAATCTGGATGGTCACATGCATGAGAAAGGTATGCACATGCCCAAGAAAGACCTCAAGGGATCCTAATCTTTCACCTCCGGCTGACCTTGAGGCTGAAAGTGTCAACTGTCTGAGGCGAAGATGTGCCTCAGCATGCACACAGAGCCCCTTGACAATGACTGGAGGACTTGCTATTTCAAAGCATTTGAAAAATACTTGCCTGATCATTAATTGACCACTACACTAACCAAGCTGAGACTTCACTGGCTACACATAACAAAGAATACAGACTTGACAGGCTTTGTTCATAAGAGCCACTCAACACAGCAACAACAAGCAGCAATGACAACAAATCGAGGATGACGGAATCTAATTTCCAGATTTGCTACATTACATAACCTAAATGTTCACCGCCAACGAAAGTTTATGGGACCTGACTATAAGAGCTAAAATGATAAGACTCTTGGAAGAAAATATAGGTGTAAGCCTTCATGATCTTGGATTAAGTGATGGTTTCTCAGATAGGGCACCAAAAGCAAAAAAAGGCAACAAGAGAAAAACATAAACTGGACTTCTCAAAATTAAAAACTTCTGAGCTTCAAAGGACAGCATCCCATAGAATGGGAGAGTGACTGCTAATGTATACAGGGTTTCTTTTTGAGGGGGATGAAATGTTCTGAAATTAGGCCATGAGGGTGGACTGCACAATGTATGATTATATTAAAGACCACTGAATGGAGTTACAGATTATAGGAGGAATTGTTGGGATTAATTTTATTTTATTATAGTTGTGTCTCTCATTTCACCTAACCACCCACTCAATTGGTCTTTTTAATCTGTTCACATCGTTATTGTCTATAGCATACATAAGGGCCCTTGGGTGGCTCAGTCGATTGAGTGTCTGACTCTCAACCTAGGCTCAGGTCATGGTCTCAGGGTTGTGAGATCAAGCCCTGTGTCAGGCTCTGTGCTCAGCAGAGAGTCTGCTTGTCCTCTCCCTCATGTCCTCCCCCAACTAGTTCTCTCTCAGATAAAATAAATAAATAAACAAACAAATTTAAAAACTAAAACATAAAGATAAAATATTTTTCAAAAATAAAATTGCCAGCAGTTAATACAATAAATAGATAAACCTAAATCAACTCCTGATTAGTGTATATGCACTGAGGTATCATAATCCAAGTGGCAAGTTATCTCTAAAAGATTTATATTCCATTTCAATGCAGAAACACAAGAGAAGGAGAAGGCTAGCACATCTGGAATGATGAAGTCAGTGTCTCCTTTTGCAGAGACGAAATAGGGAGCAATTGCTCTTAAATGGACACAGAGCTCTGTGCAAGTATTATATCAGGTCTAATACTTAGAAGTGAGTCACTTCTAGTCAATCCACTCAGGTTGGAAAGCCCACTTGGACCGAAAAGGATTAAGGAAAGCAGAAGTGAGACAGAAGAGGAATTGCCCAGGACCACTGATCCCTATGCTCCATTAATAGCTTGGTTAGGAGAGAAACGGAATTAGTTCTAGAACTAACCTACTGTAAACCATAGTTATAATTGTGTATTTGTAGTTGAATCATATTAGCTAAAGATTTGTTAGTTTTATCAAGTTCATTCTATAGTGTACACTCAGCTCTTCTCAATTATTTACTTTATCTTTATGAAATTCCCTCTCAACCTGTCTTTTTGTCCACCACGCTAATCTGACTGGTATTTTTCCATTTACTCTTTCTCTCTTCCTGATGACTAAATGCTCTTTTTTCTTATCTATGGCGTCTTTCTGAGTAACGTCATCCAATTTTGTTGCTTTGAATACAAGTCTATATCTTGAGTCTCAAGTGTATATTCTAGCCTGGTCATCCAGCAATTGCCTCTTAAAACAGTCACAGTTGATATTCAATAGATAGTCAACCCTTAACGTGTCTAAAACGGAATTATTAATTCCTATCCCACCAAATGTATTTCCCCTCCCCTTCTCTATTTCTGTAAAAGGCACTATGAGGCACCCAGTTTCTCATATCAAAGATCTAAGAGTAAACCTTTATTTCTCTCTCTTCTCGCACCTGCATCAGTGAATCCTAACGACCGTGCCTTTGCTGTGACCCTTTTCTCCCTATCTGCACTGCTACACCTCTAACGTAACTGCCACTGCTGCTTATTCTGATAACTATAAAATATCAACTGGTACAATCTCTTTTGAAAATTGTTTATCAGCATCTCCTAAAGCTGTGTGTATCATACCCTAGGACCTAGTATTTCAACTCCTATATGTAAACACAGCAGAAATGCATACATGCATTCACCAAACAACATGAACTAGAATGTCATTACTCATAATAGCCCCACATTGGAAACCATCCAAATGTCCATCTATAGTAGAATGAACAAATTAATTTATGGTGTAATCACAGAGTTGTATACTACATGGCAATGAAAATAAATAATTCATGACTACGTACAACAATATGGATAAATCCCATGAACATAAGGTCAAACTAAAGAAAATTGACAGTAATGAGAATATACAATATGACTACATTCACATAGAGTGTAAAAATATGAAAAACTAAGCTATGCTTTTAGAAGTCAGGATTCCCTTGAAAATAGCATGTGTGTGGGAAGGTGACTGTAAGTGAGAAGAAACAATTCTGGGCTCTGGTGATGTTTCTTGATTTGGGTGCTGGTTACATGAGAATGCTGTTTGTGAAAATTTACCAACTTGAATATTTGTGTGCATTTTCTGTGTATTTCACAGAAAAATTTATGTGTATTTCAATGAAAAATGTTTAAATGTAAATCAAAACCACAATGAGCACCTTACATCTGTCAGAATGGCTGAAATAAGAAAGATAAGAAATTATAAGCATTGATGAGAAATTGGAGAAAAAGGAGCCCTCATACTCTGTTGATGGAATGTACACTGGGACAACCACTGTGGAAAATAGTATGGAGGTTTCTCAAAAAATTAAAAATAGATATACCATATCCAATAATTTCATTTTGGGTATTAACCAATAATTTCCAATAATTTCATTTTGGGTATTAACCCTCCCCCCAAAGAAAAAACTAATTTGGAAAGATATATGTACCCCTACATCTACTGCAATATTATTTAGAATAGCCAAGATATGTAAGCAACCTAAGCGTCCATCAATAGACGAATGGATGTCGAAGATGTGGTATAAACACACACACACACACACACACACAAACACACACACACACACACACGAAAAAGGGTGAGATTTTTCCATTTGCCAGAACATGGATAGACCTAGAGGGTATTATGATAAGTGAAATAAGTCAGACTGAGAGAGACAAATACCATATGATTTCACTTATATGGAATCTAAAAAACAAAATAAATGAATAAACAAACAAAAAGCACAATCAGACCTATAAATAAAGAGAACAAACTAATGGTTGCCAGAGGGAGGGGGGTTGTAGGGATGGGCAAAATGAGTGAAGGGGATTGGGAATTACAGTCTTCTGGCTGTGGAATGAATGAGTCACAGCAAATAAAAGGCACATTATAGGGAATAGAGTCAATGATGTTGTAACAGTATTGTAGGATGTTATGATGACAGATAGTAGATACACTTGTGGTGAGCACAGCATAATATACAGAGAAGTTGAATCATGATGTTGTACACCTGAAACTAATGTAACATTGTGCATCAAGTATAGACAAATTTTAAAACATGGCCTTCAAAAAAGTCATTCACAGACATAAATATAAGAGATAAAACTATAAGACTCTTATAAGAAAACATAAGCATATACTTCATGACCTTGGATTACTCAACAGTTTTTGAAATACGACACCCAAAGTGTAGGCATACAAAAGAAAAACAAATAAATTAGATTTCATAAAAACTTTGAAAATTTTTGTGCTTTAAAGTACACAATCATAAAGTGAGAAGACAATCCACAGAATGGGAGAAAATATTTGCAAATCACATACCTGATCAGAGATTTATATCAAGAATAAATAAAGGATTCATACAACTCAATGATAAAAACAACAATCCAATTAAAAATGGTCAAGTGTTTGAATAGATCTTTCTCAAGGAATATATACAAATGGCCAATAAACACATAAAAGATGCTCAATATGATTTGTTAGGGAAAAGTCAATCAAAACCAAAATGAGATATCACTTCATACCCACTAGGATGGTTACAGAGTAAAAGACAGAATATTGAATAGAGATGAACAATAACAAGTATTGGTGAAGATGTGGATGAATTTGAACACTGCTGGCGAGAATGTGTAACAATGCTCTTAGGAAAATAGTTCGGCAGCTCCTCAGAGAGGCAGACAGTTCCACTCCTGAGTATATGCCCAAGATAACTGAAAACATGTGCTCACACAAAATCTCGTGCAAAGATGTCCGTAGTAGCATTATCCACAATAACTCAAAATGCAAACAACCCAAATGTCCACCCAGTGAGGAGTGGATAAACAAAATATCATATATCCATTCAGTGAAATATCCATAAAAAGAAATGAAGTGCTGATACATGTAACAGCATGGATGAGTCTTGAAAACATGATGCTAAGTAAAAGAAGCAAAACACAAGAACAAACATTTTATAATTCCATTTATAGGAACTATCCCCAAAAGGAAAATCTATAGAGGTAGAAAGTAGTTTGGTGGCTTTCAGGGGGTAGAGAGAAAAGGGTTTGGGGAATGACCCTTAATGGCTCAGGATTTATTTTCAGGGGAGGAGGGATAATGAAAATGTTCTGAAATTAGACAGTGGTAATGGCTGCACAATTCTGAATATCAAAAACGACTTGGGCAGCCCAGGTGGCCCAGTGGTTTAACACCACCTTTAGCCCAGGCCCTGATCCTGGAGACCCAGGATCAAGTCCTGCTCCTCCCTGTACATGTGTCTCTGCCTCTGTCTCTCTATCTCTCTCATGAAAAAATAAATAAAAATCTTAAAAAAATAAAAACCCACTACTTTGAGTGAATAAAACTAACAATTAAAAAAAGAAAGATAATAGCCAGTGTTGACAAAGATACACTCAAACAGTGATTCTTACACGTTGCTTCTCAGAGTTTTGGAAACTATTTTCCACATGGATCAATAACCATAAAAATATTTATACCTTCTCACCTAGGATCTGTATATGATATTCCATGTAAATGATCAAATGGTTAAACCCCCTTATCTTACATTTTATATAAGTGTGTTCCTTGAAAAATTGTGAATAATCTTTTTTTTTAATGAGTGTATCCTTTAAAGCAAAGTAATTGTGTGTATAGCTCTATGTAGCAACTCCATGTGATCATTAAAATTGTATCATCAAAGACTATTTAATGCTTGCTAAAATGCTTGTGGTATAATGTAAAGCAGAAAATCATATGGAAATTTCGGATTCTTATTTGTAAGAGACTAGAGGTAGAGATGTGGAGGAGACAGAGAGAGACAGAGAGAGAGAGAAAGTGGAACTCATACAAAGTATTCAAAGTAGACTCCTAGTCACCCCAGAATTGATCAAAGCATATCTTAAAAAAATGGGCAAAATAAAGCATTCCAGGCATAGTCTATAAGACACAATAAAGAGGTACTGTTAGATGCTGTTCTTTATAATTGGTATTTCACTTGCTGTGCCTATTATTGGATTTCTTTTTCCCAACTTCATTCAATTTAGTTCAATTAAACAAATATTTACCGAGTACCTATTAAACGGAAGACCTTACTCTATGCGCCATAGCAAAAGAAAAGATGGATATGTAATTAAGACAGAAGCCTTGACCACTGGGTTTATGCTGAGTAAGAGGACAGGTAAGAAAAGAAGGATGAAGTGAGAGTAAAAAATGACATTGAAGTGTAGATGCAGTTGGGAGAGGAGAAGAAAGAAAAGATGGTTAGTGCTTTAGTCCTTTGCAATATTTCTGGGGGTCAACGAGACGGTGGTTATGGCCTACCCATTTCCTAAACAGAGAAATGACTAATAGAGCAGAGGAGAAAGGCACTTTTAGAGCCTTGCACTTGGATGCTGAAGTCATGGGGATGAAAATAGGAGATAAACTGGGAAGGAAGGGTGAACACCTGCTGCTGAAATCTATGCACCTGCCATGTAGTGGGGTATGTAATAAATACATGCTGAATGAATGAATAAACTTCAAGTATGAAAAATGACAGATAAAATTGGGGAGATATTATAAATAGATCATGCGGATCTTCTGGAGCAAGTTTTGTTGAGGGATGGTCGAATTCAAAAGGTCTGGAAACTAAGCTAAGCAGAAGGGAGCTAAGTGTATCCCAACTCCTGTCCTCAGCCTGAGGGTCTGAAGGAGGAGGAGAAAAGCGTTTCCCACTGGAAAGGTTTGTCCAGGAACTGGTACGGTCAGCGGTCACGTAAGGTAAGGAAGAGGGGAGGAACCTCAGGGGAAAAACTGAAGATGGATGGCAAGGCCTGCATAGACGGGCAGTGAGAGGGCAGGAAGAGGAGGGGAGGGACTGGGAAAACTAGCACAAAAGAAACAAATCTGGAAGCAGGGAGAGCCAAATAAGAGGAACCGAAATCAGTTCTCACTTCTCTTGAGAGCTTGGTCGATTAGACAAAACCTCATGGCATTTCCACTGGGAATGGAATGGAATGGAATGGAGTGGAATAGAATGACCAAACATAATGTGTTTTTTTGTTTGTTTTTCATGAGAAGCTGGGCTTTGGAACAATAACTACTATAAACTATTATAAAAGTATAGTTTACCTTTTGGTCCTCTTCACCCATTTCACTCAGCACCCTCCCTTCTGGCAATCACCAATCTGTTCTCTGTAGCTATGAGTTTTGTTTGTTCATCTATTTTATTTTTTAGATTCTACATAGAAGTGCATCACATAGCAATTCTCTTTCTCTGACTTATTTCACTTAGCATAATACCCACAGGATCCATCCATATTGTCACAAATGGCAAGATTTCATTCTTTTTGTTTTTTTATGGGTGAGTAGTATTCATTGTGTATTTATTTCCTATCTTCTTTATCCGTTCATCCACTAATGGACATTTAGGTTGTTTCCATATGGTGACCATAGTCAATATGGTATTGGATATTTGAAAGCTGCCAAGAGTATAAAAGTTCTCATCACAAGAAAAATAATTTTGTAACTTTGTAACTTTTGTAACTTTGTATGGTGATGGATGGTAACTAGACTTATAATGGTGATCTTCACAGTGTATGTAAATATCAAATTATATGTCGTACACCCTGAAACTAATATAATGTTAAATGTTAATTATACCTCAATTTTAAAAAGTATTAAAAAGTATAGCTTATACTTGCAAAACATTTATTCAGGGCTAGGCACTCTTCCTGAGACCATCATAGGGTTTATTTCTTTGTCATGGACAAAATTTGAATTGATTCACCTAGTAAGTGTTTCTTTCCAATATTAGCTTAGAATCAGAAAATAAGAGGGTAAGTCAGAGATGAATGGAGGAGGCAAGCACCAAGTCCACAGCAAGAAATCATGGTTAAAGCCAAAATAGAAGACATGAAAAATAAAGAATGAAAATACAGAAACAAAGACGTCCTCAATAAATTAAGTTACATGAAATGCAAATTGAGATCTTGATGGGTAGAAGACGAAGAACACAACTCGTTACTCTGTAAGAAATGAATAAGCATTTGCAAGTGGGTTCGACAGCGAAAGAAGGCCCAGGAAAGAGCTTGGAACAATGTGGACCAGGACAGGGAGGCACAAAGATTTCTTAAGAACAGAGATGTCTAACATCCAATTCTACTTGCTATGCTTTCCGTAATGTAAAGCCCCTCTGTGGACTGAGATCTTCAGTGAAGTGTAATATACTCACTACAGCCTATGCAATTCCACTTTGAGGGGAATTCAAAGGGCTGAGGCTAGACTGGATGATTTGGAGAACATCCAAGGGAAGACAGACCCAAATGAGATCAAGAATTCAGTGTAAGTAGAAGGTTGGCACCAAGAATGGGTGAACATGAGGATTGGCAGATCCTAACAATGCCACAGAAATCTTAGGGCATTTGTCCTCCATAGAACATGGGATATGGGGCATAAGTTAATTTTACAGAGATCTGAAAGGATGGGGAGAACTTATCTCCATCTGATTTGTCCTCCTCTGTCTTTATGAGATTAGTTTTTGGACTGTGGTTATCATCAGTGCTGGTGAGCTGAAGTGCAGTGAGTAACAGGAAGGGCAAATAAGATTAGGTAGGAGAAATCATCACACAACACATCTTGTAAAATCTTGGCATTGACAAAGGGCTTGGGATTCTCCCCCCGCCCCAAATACAAGGGTGAACTAATGCAGAGTTTTTTTTTTGCAAAGGAGGGACATGACTTGTGCTGTTTTAAGAGGATCACTGGAGGTGTCCAGAAGTGGAATCAGGGAAGACTAGTTAGGAAGTTATCATAGTTAAGCAGGTGAGAAAAGATGGAGACATGGAATAAGGAACTGGCAGAGAAGGTCGTCTGACTCATGGCATATTTTGGATTTAGAATCAATGGGATCCACCGATGGACTAGAAATTGTGGATAAGAAAGAGGTGAAGCCTAGATTTTTTACTTCAGCAAGTGGGTGGACAGGGGCTGCATTTACTGCAAATGGAAAAATGAGAAGAGAGAGAAGAGAAGAGAAGAGAGAGAAGAGAAGAGAAGAGAGGAGAGGAGAGGAGAGGAGAGGAGAGGAGAGGAGAGGAGAGGAGAGGAGAGGAGAGGAGAGGAGAGGAGAGGAGAGGAGAGGAGAAGAGAGAGAAGAGAAGAGGAGAGGAGAGGAGAGGAGAGGAGAGGAGAGGAGAGGAGAAGGGAAGGGAAGGGAAGGGAAGGGAAGGGAAGGGAAGGGAAGGGAAGGGAAGGGAAGGGAAGGGAAGGGAAGGGAAGGGAAGGGAAGAGAAGAGAAGAGAAGAGAAGAGAAGAGAAGAGAAGAGAAGAGAAGAGAAGAGAAGAGAAGAGAAGAGAAGAGAAGAGAAGAGAAGAGAAGAGAAGGCTTCTAGGAGGAGGACGAGGAGAAATAAGTTTCATTCATGTTGGGATAGCAGGCTACTTTTCAAACCTGGGTGTCAGCTACAGGTTTGGTAATGGGAGTGGAGACCAGAAGGAGAGCAGAAGAAGGAGCAGAAACACCTCCTTGAAGGAAAGAATGGAAGGGGCTAGAGAGTGAGGGAGGTAAAGGCCGTGCAAAGAAGGGAGTCAAACTCAACTAATCCTAGTGACTGCATAGGTCAAACTATTTTACCTGTTGAAGGATCTTGGCTTAAAGAGGTTAAAGGATTTATCTAAGGCTAGCCAGTCAGGGGCAGACTTGACATTGGGACTCAAGTGTCCTGACTCCTGATATTGGGCGGCCAAGATTGACATCTCCTGAAGAAGGTTCACTGGAGCTGGGCACTGGCTTCACAGGCTTTATCTAATTCAATAGTTGTTAACAACTCTAGGCCCTGAGAGTATTATCATATTTTTGGATATGGAAACGGAGTCTTAGAGAGTTAAGTAACTTGCTTTTTACACAAAAACAAGCAGCATGTGAAATTCTTAGGTGAAGAGTTAAATAATTTCAGATCTTAGGGATGACCAACTCTCATATTACAGATCAGAAATATAGCACCCAGAGAGATAAAGTAACTTGCCTATGACTCCTCAGTGTAGAGCTAAGCTTTGGACCTAGGCCTCATAACTCTTTTGCTCAATGTATAAAATAACAGGATTTCTAAATATAATTTTTTCCAAGTAATTGTTTAAAATATCATGTTGGAGAGAATCATACATATTAGTAAAACCAATATGGACTGTATTTCTTAATTTCCTTCAGTTCACTGTATTTTATAACATCCTAGGAGATTTTAACAGTCTTTATAATATCATAGTGCTTATTACCTAATCCTCTGTTCTAGTCTATGTATTGAAAAATTGATTTTGTGATGACTCTTTCCTGTGTCTAATCAGTTCAATAAATTAAACTTATAGGTCTATTATTCCAGGTCATTTTTCCCCCCTACAAAGAGCTTTAGCTATTGCCCCTTTCCATATATTATTCTCAAGCTTTCATTTGCCTATTTTGAGTCTAACATCTGAAGCTCTTGGCTACACACTGATGACTTCCTTTCCACACCCCTGGTTGCTATTATTGCCTTTGTTGTTTCCAAAGACAATGTGCCATGATAACTATTTTCTTTTATTCCGTGGAAAGAGCTGCTGCTTCTGATCTCTGACGGACAAAACACGGTATCTGAGAATACCAAAATATCCTATAAGATTCCTAATCCTGGGCCACATTCCCAGTTTGGGGAACCATATTATATATGCCAGAAAATCACATTCTCCCAATGATTTCCAAATTTACTCCAGAGTTTTCTGCAATAATGTTTCCAGACCATGCACATTCAAAATGAAACACTACTATTTAGAACACGTATTTGGTTCTTTAAAAGGAATAAATTGGGGCGATTTGAATACAAATCCTGCTACCATAATTTCCTATTTAAATTAAGCAGATTAGCTCTTTTTTTAAACATATCCAATTTTAGCCCTGCCCTGATCACAGGAAATGGGGAAAGAAGTATCTACCTTTAAAAAAAAATGTACCAATCATATCCTTGGCTGTTCAGAATGTTGTTTCCAAATACTGTTACTTCAACTTTGGGCTGTTATCAGCATCAGCAATTAATGAATGGATTATTAACTAAAGTTAGTTTCTTTTCTTCTCTCCTCCTGAAAAAGATGCAGGAGACAAGTGAAGAAAAGCCAGACATGTGTATTCCATTTGAAATCCATGATTAAAAAGCTTAAAAATTCAAACCAACATAAAAAACTGTTTTATTTTAATACTCTGGAAGGTTTCAGTGAACTCCATTATTTTCACTCACTATTTGCTTGAATAATTTAGGCAAGAAAGCTAAATTATACATAAAGTGTACAGTTAGAAGAAAAAGTTCATGCACAGCCCTAGGCTATAGCCTCCCCTAATGATGTCTGAAGTCAGTGAAAAGAACTCGTTAGACTGAGAGTAATTTCTCAGGGTTTAATTTTTTTTTTCTTAAAGCAATAATGTTCTTATAAAAATCTGACAAATAATACACTAAAAGAAAAGCCACAAAAGAGAGTCTCCGGTTAAGGCCTCAGCCCCTGTAAACTTTCATTTAATTTCATGTAGACGTTGGCTTTCCACACACCACAATAGCTGGTGTTGGCAGCCTTGAGTGATATGATTCAACAGGGAAAATACACGTCTTGATTGTACAGCCTTGCTATTTGGCCTCATTAGAATTCTGAAGTTACGGAGTTAAAAGGGGATGCTTCGGGCTTAGAGACAAACTGGAGGTCTACTGTGTAAAGGGGATGGGTGGCCACTGGGTGTACCATCACTGGAGCGAAGTCACGGGCACCGGCTAGGGTATCGCGCTTCAGGAGCAGCCCAAACCATTACACATTTATGGATTCACTCAAATGCTCACATTCCCTTTCAGTTTAACAACAGAGAATCCAACGGCTGTAAGATGACAGGAATATCAAAATGGTACTGTAGTCACCTTTGATTTCTGAGCCGCCTTTGTTCTTTTTTTTTAAAGTCACACGATTGGAGAATTTGAAGAATGCAGTTCAGCCTCTTCATTTTACAGATGAGGAAATTGAGACCCAGAGAGATGTGAGAAGCTCAAGGCTACGCAGCTAATGTCCTTGTTAACTCATTCCCAAATGTTTGTACATCTAGAGACAGAGGAATTCCAACTGGAACGACCAGCCATATGCAAAAGTACAAAGTGGGGGGACCCAGCTTGATGCCTTGGAGAACGAGAGGCACCAATTATTACCTGGTCACCTCTCATCATATCTCCACCTCTAAAGGAACCTTATGAAATCTATGCCATATATGGTATAAACTTGCAGGTAAGAGCACAGAGAGTCTGGAGCCAGATTGCCTGAGACTAAATCCTGACTCTACCTTGTAATAGCCGTGATCTTAGGTCACTTCCTTCTCTTTATTTTTCCCAAAAGAAAAATGATGGGTAATAATAGAACCCACTTCTTAGACTTGTTTGGACTGGATATTAATGCATACAAAGTGCTGGCAGATAATGTGTAGCACCTGAATTACATTAGTTATTGTTAATATCAATAGAACATAAACCCTTCCATATGAATTAGGCCTTCTGGCCATAGATGATCAGATAAGGGTTGGTGGGCAGTTGACTCAGGTGAGCATTTCTCAAGCAGTCAATGTCCTATGATTTGAGGGGATAAATTGGTCCATCAAAGTAGGGCCATTGAAGAATTATGAAACAGACAACCAAGGATCAGGGCTAGTTAACCAACAGACCGAGAGGAAAACTGGTTGAGAAGAACCAGGGGTAGCACAGGCATTACAGTCTCAAGAGAAATGAAGTTATGAAGTTTTGGGGAAGCCCAATGTTTAGAGAGGAGCATCGAACACACACACACACACACACACACACACACACAGAACCTCACTTCCCGAACACTTTATATGTCTAGTCCAATTCTATGGGTAAACAACTCACTAATCCCTCTTTTCTTAGACATAACTCCTCATGGAGTGAGCCTCAGGTCCTTGCAATCAGAAGAAACTATCAAACACAGACAGTTCTGCAACATATGTGCATGCCAATGGGATAGAGACAGAGGTGAATTGCGAAAGGCTAGGTGTGCCAAAGTGAGTTTAAATTGCCTCTTGAAAGCCACTGTAAGTTACTGAAGGACTGAAACAGATGAGTCATGTCTGATCAAATCTGTCATCATCTCTGTAAGATCACCCAGGCAACAAAGCAGAAGGTAAATTTGAGGTACAAAAATGGTGAGAGGAGGAAAGCTGGTTAAGAGGCTTTGGGTATAATGTAGGCTAGAACTCATCAGGACCTGAATGAAGGTTGAAGAAGCAGAAATAGAAAAATACAGATAAGGAAGGTAGTAAGAACCTGGTGATTTGTGGGGCACAAGGAAGTCCAGCAAAATTTCTGATTTGAGTGTTTAGACAGACGAACTTGGAAACATAGTTTTGGGACTAGAAATTGAGAAGCTCACCTTTGCATAAGCTGAGTTTGAGGTATCTCTGGGAAAGTCAATGTTCCATTGCACTTGGATGTATAGTTATGGAGCTAGCAAAGAATCTGGGGTGACAGACTAAGAGTCTACAGGATATTAATGGTAGTTGAGTCTAGGGGTTTGGCTGGTGTCTTTTGAGGTAAGTGTAGATGATGAGAAGAGATTACCAAGGTTATGGTCTGGGGAATACCAATATGTCTGTGGTGACTGAGCACAGGGGCCTCTGGAAGAGTCCAGGAAAGAATGGAGAAATGAAAGAGATCCAGGAAAAAGTAGGAGAGTGAGCGTTAGGAACCAAGATGGAGGGGAAAACCTCAAGGTGAAGAGAGTGCAGCAATGTCAAGTGCAGCAATGTCAAGTGCAGAAGAAAGTTCACAGAAGGCTAAGGGCACAAAACCATTCCCTGAATATGGAGCATGGAGGTTACTTCAGACCTAAGCTAAAGGGCGAGAACAAAATGAAGATGACAGTGGGTTGAGGCACAAAGAAGGAGAATACAGAAAGGAAGCAAGCATACTCCAGTTATAGAAGAAACAGAGATGAAGAGGATTATTTGTTTGTTTAGTTTTGTATAGACTTAACATATTGATGAACTGACTCAGAGAAAAGAAGTCAGGGCAGCCCGGGTGGCTCAGCGGTTTAGCACCACCTTCAGCCCAGGGCGTGATCCTGGAGACCTGGGATCGAGTCCCACGTAAGGCTCCCTGCATGGAGCCTGCTTCTCCCTCTGCCTGTGTCTCTCCCTCTCTCTCCCTCTCTGTCTGTGTGTGTGTGTGTGTGTCTCATGAATAAATAAATAAAATCTTTAAAAAAAAGAAGAAGAAGAAAAAAGAAGTCAGTAAAACAGGACAAAGAAGGCCTGATGGCACAAGATGCCTTCTAAAGAGGGAGGAAAATCCAAAATCCAGGGTACAGGTGGGAGGGCTAGGCTTGGGACAGGATGAGGGAGACAAGACTTCCATGGAAGGAAAAGGGAAGGAGAAAAGGACAGAGGCTGGTAAAGCTAAGTTTGTGGCTCAAGATCAACAAGTTGAGGGCGCTTTGCGTTTGAAGGAGTTGTTTTTCTCAGGGAAGTAGGAAGCAAGGCATCTTCTGAGAATAAGGGAAAAAACTATGGTGCAAGGAGTTTGAAGAGAAAAGGGAATGTTTGGGGAAAACTCCTGCAAAGACCAAGAGAAGGGCTGAAGAGGAACTCAAGGAACTGTGGGGCCCAGTTGAGTTTGAAGACCGCTGGTGTATGGTGGCACCAATCCACATGGTGATCTGATTTCTCCAGCAGCAGCTCGTGTCCTGGATGTAGGAGGGGAGCATTCACAGACTCCAGGGTGCAGCACGCACACGGTCAAAGGAAAAGCAAGAAGACAAGGAAGTCCAGAGTGATGCTAAAAGAAAGATGGGTTCAGGCTTCAAAGGGATAGAAAAGAGTCAAGAGCAGGGTGTGAGCTTGGGAGGGATGAGAGAGAGGGCCGGACTGGAAGCTTCACGATGGGCAGTCAAAAAGTGGGCATCATGAGAAAAAGAGCGGTGACAAACAGGGCAGGTGTTTGTCGTCAGCGTGTGGGATACCAGAGTTTAAGATTTCAGAAATAAAGCAGTTCGTTGTTGCCCGAACCAAGACCCAAGGCAGGTCTCCTCGTTTAGTCATAGATTTCCTTTTCTTGGAATGCCTCTGGCTCCTCTGAGAAGTCCCAGAGCCAAAACTAGAAGGCTAAATTTGTTATAGACTGGCATGAGCATTTGCCAGGATAATTTATCCTCTTTTGTCACTCAAGTTCCAACTGAGGCTGGGAAAGATTGAGAAAGTTTAATTACGCTGTTCATCGGAGTCCATTGCAAGGCATTAATAACTTGCTGTGATATTAGCAGTTTTACATCTTACGCTGGCATCATTTTGTCACATTAGCTTAATATTGCCATCATGTAGCTTAGTATTAATGTGATACAGGAGTGAAATTACAAGTGCACTTTTCATATTGTTATATTGAAATCTAGTGTGTATGTGACACTAATACTATTCAAATTCCATAAAATATACAGTTCCTAATACAAAGACATTTTAATGTTATGTTAGAATAAGAAACGCACATCATTACACTTCCAGAACCGGAGGAGAGAGAACTGAAGGGCTTACCATTTGTGAGCCCTGCGGAAAACAATCAGAGGCTGGTTCCTATGCTTGACAACCCCAGCTTCGCCTTCCCTGGTAAGCAGAGCAGCCCTCATGGCCTTAGAACAAGGGTCAGAAAACTTTCTCTGAGGGATCAGTTAGTAAATATTTTGGCTTCACAGACAAGCCAGTGGCAACTACTGAAGCCTGTCTCGGTGCAAAAGCAACCCAGTGCAAAACGCAGATGAGTGAGTGCGGCTACTTTTTAATAAAACTTTATTTCTAGACATTGAAATTCAACCTTCACTTTGAACACATCATGCAATAACATGATTTTCTTTGGGTTTCGATTTTTTTAAAAAAATTTTATTTATTTATTTGACAGAGAGAGAGAGAGAGAGTGTGTGTGTGTGTGTGTGTGTGTACAAGTAGGCATAGTGGCAGGCAGAGGGAGAGAGAGAAGCAGTGTCCTTGCTGAGCAGAGAGTTTGGTGTAGACTCGATCCCAGGACCTGGGGATCATGACCTGAGGGGAAGGAAGATGCTTAACCAACTGAGCCACCCAGGTGCCCCCGGTTTTGACTTTCTTTTTAACAATTTAAAAATGCAAAAAATGCTCTTAGCTTGGGCACCATACAGAAATAGGTTAGAGGATCAGATTTGGCCTTTGGGCCACAGTTGGCTGACTTCTGCGTAAGAAAAGTATGTATCCATAGGGGCACCAGTCCAGGACCCAGGACTGAATCCGTAGGGGCACCATGAGTGGATTCAAGCTCTGGTGCAGAACTTAAATATGCTAATAGGTCTATTTCTAAACTGACTTTGAGGGGAAGTAGACATATTTTTTTTCCTTTCTGTATTTTCCATTGCCTCTCCCCCTACCCAGAGAGAGCTGGCTTTTGGCTGAGGTGGCGCTCTTACTATAGCACATGCTCTGAATGCCTGGCCAGAGCACTGAGAGGCCATGACCTTGTTTGTCGAAAATAAAAGGACCTAGTTCTTTAGTTTAGACCAAGCCTTTGGATGCCCTCCCCTTTCTATTTAGTAGCAAAATATTTCTCAAGCAGAGGCCAAAATTATGCTAATACACGTAACACATTATTTTTGAGCTGATATATACATAATTTAAAATTTTTCATTTACTTTTTGTTAGATGTCAGATGAGGTGGTGGGCTTCAGAGCAAAAATGCAAGACCATGTGAATCCATTCTGAAGTCACAGTGTAAAATTTATCGTTTCTAAGCTCTGTTAGAGAACTAAACTTCTTCCCTCACCTTCTTGTTTTCTAACCTAGATCCAATAATGAAGGACAGAGACAATTCTAACAGACAAAGACAATCCTAATCCAAAAGGATCTATGTAAGGCTCGGGTACACTTTGGAAGGAAACCTGGACCTAGACCATTGAGCATTTCCTCAATGGAGAAAAAGAGGAGACTGGGGCTCACGGATGGTGAAGGATGAAGAGCCACGTAGGGAGAGGTGAGGGAACAAGGCGGGAGGAAACAGAACTTTACCTGGTCACTCTGCATCTCCTTTTCTTGTGCTTCTGCTCCCTCAAGTCCAGTCGTCACAGACCTGGCATCGCACCTGTACCACAAAGAGCCTGAGGGGGCAGAGGAGGTGCCTGCAGTACCTCTGTGGGATGGGGCGACAGTGATGGGAAAGCCAATCATAGGATTGCCGTGATTTTAGAATGATGTTCTTCTTCCAGGAGTGGGTCTACAACCACTTTCTTTTTCCACTTAGGCCTTGACCCAGGGACAAGTATTTACTGCCATTTCATATCCCCTGGCCGTGCAATAGGGAAAGGAGTAGGATCGCTATCAAGAGAGGGAAGCTAAAGTTTAGAGTTTCTGATGGCTTCACAGGAGGGCAGATGGAGCACCTCTACCATCCTGCAGGGAACCCGGACGTTGAATCCCTCTTATTTATTCTGGGGGAAAAAATACTTCCAGTAGTGGATTTCCACTTGGGGCCTTATCTTGTTGCCTCAGGCTATCCTGGAGATTTGGGCATTGAAGCCATTCTCTATGAAGCCATTAGGAAGTGGTCCTGATTCTTGTTGAGGGTGGCCACGCCGTGAGAGGGGAGGCTCCCGAGTTACAAAGAATCTACTCATCCTTCGAAAACATAGATCTAAAACAACAGGCTGACCCTAGGAGCCTGTCTGCCTGGGACAATGCCAGGCATTTATATTCTAATTTTTTAAAATAATTTATTTAGTCACTCATGAGAGAGAGAGAGAGAGAGGCAGAGGGAGAAGCAGGCTCCCTGCAGGGAGCCTGATGCAGAATTTGATCCCCGGACCTGGGATCACGCCCCGAGCTGAAGGCAGATGCTCAACCACTGAGCCCCCCAGGTGTTCCTATTCTGACTAATTATTATGTCGTGCCCCTTTCTTTTAACTGTCAGGTGGGATAATAAATTATCTAATTAACAGTTACCAAATTCCAAATTTAGCTGTGTCATAATCAAATCACAATCGCCCACTTATAAATTGCCCACTTTACACTGAGAGTCTCTGATCTTCAGCTACTTTAGAGAACAGCTGATTTGAGAGTGGCATTTGCTTGGGACAGACAGCTAGCCAGTGTGAGGAGAGCCATACTAGCTAAAGAACAAAGCTGAGTAGAACAACAAAAGCAAAAATGAACTATTGGGACTTCATCAAGATAAGAAGCTTTTGCACAGCAAAGGATACAGTCAACAAAACTACAAGACAACCTACAGAATGGGAGAAGAGATTTGCAAATGACGTATCAGATAAAGGGCTAGTGTCCAAGATCTATGAAGAACTTCTTAAACTCAACAGCAAAGAAACAAACAATCCAATCATGAAATGGGCAAAAGACTTGAAGAGAAATCTCACAGAGGAAGACATAGACATGGCCAACATGCATATGAGAAAATGCTCCGCATCACGGGCCATCAGGGAAATACAAATCAAAACCACAATGAGATCCCACCTGACACCAGTGAGAATGGGGCAAATTAACAAGGCAGGAAACCACAAATGTTGGAGAGGATGCGAAGAAAAGGGAACCCTCTTGCACTGTTGGTGGGAATGTGACCTGGTGCAGCCACTCTGGAAAACCGTGTGGAGGTTCCTCAAAAAGTTAAACATAGACCTGCCCTACGACCCAGCAATTGCACTGTTGGGGATTTACCCCAAAGATACAGATGTAGGGAAACGCCGGGACACCTGCACCCCAATGTTTACAGCAGCAATGGGCACAATAGCCAAACTGTGGAAGGAGCCTCGGTGTCCATCGAAAGATGATGGATAAAGAAGATGTGGTTTATGTATACAATGGAATATTCCTCAGCCATTAGAAACGACAAATACTCAGCATTTGCTTCGACGTGGATGGACCTGGAAGGTATGATGCTGAGTGAAGTAAGTCAGTCGGAGAAGGACAAACATTATATGGTCTCATTCATTTGGGGAATATAAATAATAGTGAAAGGGAATAAAGGGGAAAGGAGAAAAAATAAGTGGGAAATATCAGAAAGGGAGACAGAACATGAAAAGACTCCTAACTCTGGGAAACTAACTAGGGGTGGTGGAAGGGGAGGTGGGTGGGGGGGTGGGAGTGACTGGGTGACAGGCACTGAGGGGGGCACTTGATGGGATGAGCACTGGGTGTTATTCTATATGTTGGCAAATTGAACATCAATAAAAAATAAATTTATTAAAAAAAGGAAAAAAAAAAGAAATGCAGAGAACAAACTGGTGGTTGCCAGAAGAGAGGTGAGGAGGGTATGGACAACTATATAAAGGGGATTGAGGTGCAAATTTCCAGAAATAAAATTAAAATCATGGATATAAAAAATATAGCATAGGGAATACAGTAAATAATAAAAAAAATTTCATTCTTAAAAAAAAGTTGAGTAGAACATGAGGAAAGGTCTATTCAATTCTGTTTTGGTTGGGGGACAGAAAAGACTTCATAAAGAAAATGTTTAACCAAAAAAAAATGTTTTGAGTGAAAGGGAAAGGGTGTTGCAGGCAGAGGGGACAGTGGGCAAAAGGCTCAGACATGAGGAGTAGCACTGAGACCCTCGGGGAACTGAAAGGTGATGAGAGTGGCTGAAGTACAGGGAGCAAGCTGCATGCACAAGCCATAAGAAAAGAGACTGGAGGGGGAGGTGGGTTCTAGATCACACAGGGCCCTTGGTATCTTGCTGGAGAGTTTCAACTTTACCTTAGAGATCACTGGAACTCCTACCTGGCCAATCTCCTGAAAACTCTGAAAGAATTTTGGATGCGGATTTATTCTAGGCCAAACACACATTTTTTTTTTAAATGTAGCTAAGGAAATGTAAATATGGACTGAGTATAGATTACGTTAAAAGGAACTATCATTATATTTATAATTCTGCAGACAAAAGTCCTAAATTTTTCTTTTCTGAGAGGTACACTCAAGTACGGAGGGATCAAATGATAGAATGTTGGGATTTGCCTCGAAATACTCCAACACAATAAAAGGAGAGAGTAGGGATGAAAAGAGGATGAGAGTGGGTATAGGGAAATGCTGATGGTTGTTGAAGTTGAGGGATGATTTCTTGTATTTGCCCCCTTTGAGTATTCGGAAATTTTCTTAACAGTAAATTAAAAAAATAAAATAAAATGCATATACTCTGGGTCTTACCTCTACTGAATTAGGATTACTGGGTAATAGGATCAGATGTAGAAACTGAATTAAGGGGTGGTGGAAGATGGGCAAGAAGCAGGGGAACCACCTGGAAAGCCAAAGCAGTTGTCCAAAAGAGAGACAATGAAGGGTTGACGTTCAGCAGTGGAGGTGGGGAGAGGAGGTAGGCTGGAGATGCATCTTTTTTCAGTTTATTAGACACACTCTACGTCTGATTAGATGGTGAAGGTGAAATTGAAGGTGACTCTTGAGAGACTGACTGACTGACTGAATGAATGAATGGTGCCGTTCCTGAGATGGGAAACACAGAAGGAGCAGACACGAACAATGAGAACCAGAGGATTTGCAGCTTCAGCTATTCCGAATAGTAAGAGTATTTGAGTCTCCTCTGTTAGTATCACTCCAATATTTCCACCACATTTCTTACTACTCAAAATCAGCACAAGACTTGAATTCTATGCAAATAATATAATGAAAATCTCTGTTCCATCTTCCAGAAATAGATCTATATCCAGAGTTTCCAGCAGGTCTGCCTATGAATTAATTTGACCTGATTCACTATTTACAAAGGCACAGACCCTCGACCTCCTAGCAGCCCCTGATTCTTTCGTGACTCCCCTGTCTAGAAAATAAGCAACAGGCCGAGGCTTTTCAGTTCACAAAGTGCAGCGTCCCTGCTTGTCTCTAATGCTCCTGAATGTGTGGATGCAAACACACCCAGAGGTTCTGAGACCCCAAGATCAGCTGCATGTGTGCTCTTAGCATTTTTGGTTTTTTTCCCAGTCATTTCCTTTTTGAGTTAAAAGAACCTGAGCCTGAGACATGTCATCTTTTTAGGAAATCCAGCTAAAGCCCAAGCTTTCCAAAAACTAGGTTTAGATTTGCTCAAGGGACATAAAGAAGTGGCCTGTGCGTTCCCTCTGCGTTGGGAACCTCTCTGGAGACCCAGGTCCTTCCCGTAATCTCCATGGGCTCTTTGCAGAAAGCTATATTTCTTCCAAGTCTTTCTTTTCATCCCCGTCTGAACCTGCCTTCATCTTCCTAATGGCTAATTAAAAAATTACAGCCAAGAGCATTAAATAGTAAACCCCTTCCCTGCTGTTCTCTGTTTTAATTTCTGAGGCCCCCAAGCAAAATGTCTTAAAAAGAATTAGAAGAGCCACCTTTCTGCTTGCAAACTGCATGATGGACAGCATTCTGGAGGGGGCAGAGGGCTTTACTCTAACGGGTAACCCTTCAATGCAAGGTGTGCTTGGGCGTTATTTACATCTTATTCCAGAAAGATGAAGTTTTGGGGGGGACGGTTCACATCCTCTCCAACATTATGGCTTCACTTGTACACGTTAAAGAATAGTGTGTGTGTGTGTGTGTGTGTGTGTGTGTGTGTGTGTGTGTTTCCTCTTCCCTCGGTGCCTACTGATTCCATCCCACACTTGAAGCAACGGTGAGTTTTAAAACTCACATTTCTTTTTCATTTAAGTTAGAGGTCTGAGCTTGATGAAAACTCATCCCAATTCATGATGTGCACACTTAAGCGGCTGCTTGATTTCATTTGCAAAGAGAGATCTTGGAAGGCAGCATCTAAATAATAATCAACATAGTGCTCTACTTGCATTTGTTTATACATTATCTTAACACTTTATTACATATTTTAATAGGACAACAGTTTAAAAGCCGGAATCAGACATAGCCGGCTCGCTCTATTTTAGATGGTTCCTCATCAATTGTTTTTTTTTTCTTGTGATTATACAGTTTTACTTTATCATCCCTTTGATAACAATTTCTGCATGAAAATTGACTTTATATTTCATTTTTCCCGTCTGTTATCTTAGCGGCATTCAT
Source organism: Canis aureus (assembly GCF_053574225.1). Taxonomy (NCBI): domain Eukaryota; kingdom Metazoa; phylum Chordata; class Mammalia; order Carnivora; family Canidae; genus Canis; species Canis aureus. The sequence goes on along the minus strand of NC_135621.1, from coordinate 68,539,071 downwards.
ACGCAAACACCCTTTGTGCTGTGCTGGTAATATAACTGATCAGGCGAAGCTGTGCCATAAGAAATCAAAACCATAATAATGTCTTTGGGTTTTGCATTTTAAATACTGCGTTCATTGTTGCACTGAGGTTTCTGATCCCTTTCCAGACATTACAGAGATTACCTTTGGTAATGCCTATTTCATTGTACTTTGATATAAAATAATGTGTGTCATAAATCATCTGAGTGACTGTCATTAAACAGAAAAGCACCTACTTAGGATATGTAACAATTTGCTTTTCTAATTTGAAGAAGATTGAAGCATTTTAATTATAGAAGGTCTTTATAAATGAGACTGGAATTCAATATGAAACTGCACTCTTTAAAGAATTGCAGGTTAGAAATAATAAAATCCGTATTCATTAATTTTACATTATTTTTTTGCAAGGAAGTGGTAAATAAAAACACTCTTAGGAGGGTTTCCTAAATAAAGCCCTATACTTTTGTCATCATTAAGCTCAGAAAAAGTTATGTTTACATATTCGAGAAAAAGGCGCAAAGAATCACTTTCATGCAGGCAAATTCACAGTTGTAAATTTAAAAACTTTTTAAATGGAAAGCTGGGAACATCATTATCTAAAAAGTTGAGAAAAAACAAAGAAGGGGCATCAAGTGACAAGGGGTGGGAGGAGAGAACTATTTAAAATTATCGGTGTGCTTCATAGTTTCAAGATTGCTTCCATTTGGAACAGGATGGAGGTTTGGAGCCCTTCTCAGTGAAAAACAATTTAAAATTATTGGAGCCCTCCTCTTTAGAGGTGATCAGGGTTCCGCACACAGACATTGTAGCGAGATTTAAAATTATGAGAGCTCTTCCCATTGTTTAAAACATTGATTTTTTATAAAATGGATTTCCACGTTTTATTTCTTCAGTGACTAGGTAATTATAGCAGCCTGGAGACCGAGGTACTTTATTCTGAAACTAGTTTTTCTCTTTGGCTCCTTCTCTTTTCTTTCCTTCTGCCTTTTTTTTTTTTTTTCCTTAATAAGTTTTCTAGTTTCCCTTGCTGCTGGGATAGACACATCATTCTTTGTTCTTGCTCATAAATCACTCTGTGACCAAGGAACCAGGAAGTTATTAGGGGTGAGGGGAAGGTCAGGTCGAAAATTCAGATTGATCTAACCTGTTCTCGCAAAATAGCACTTTACCTACCCCAAACCTAAAGAGAAGCACCAAGGCAGGGATCTTCCAATATGACTTTTACTCTTGCTTCATGAGGGAAGAGGCTTGTGCAGCTTTTACAGCGAGTGGTACAAAAAGCCATGGGAACCACCAAGTTGTCACAGGTAAGTATTTAGTTACACTTCCATGTGCCCCACACATCACTCCAAGCACACTTTTCCCCTTCTCCCATCTGTCCTCTCTCCCTTTCCTTCTCCCGTTGTCTCTCATTAATATGGACAGCTAAGACAGAAATCCTAAAGATTTGGCGCGGAGGCTGATTAAATTGTAAGGGGTCCTTTAATTGGGAATTGTTAACTGTCACTTCTTTCCTTGGGTTAGAGATTGAGTCTATTGTGAACACACACGTATACACCCCCCACCCCGACCCACACCCACACACAGAGTCCTGGATGGACTATAGGGATGTGATAAGGGATCATTCACTTAAGGTCTTTACGTGGGATAACAAATCGGTATTTTTTTTCCTAGTGTTTCTCTCCCCTCCAAAAAAGAAAATTCCTTCCCTTGCTTGGTCTTCCCTCTTGGTGAAGTTTTTAGGGAAAAGGTGGGAGCAGTGTTCCATGTGTTTTGTAAAAAGCTATATCAAAGTGAATTGAACATGGTATTAAGTTTTTGTCAGCTTGAACTCACACCTGCCACACACAAGGTTTTTGGCCTTTCGTGCAAATCATAACTTGAGTCTAAATCTAAAGGAACAGGGAAAACGATAGAGCAAAGCTCTCCAGATGTTGCTCGGTCTGTGCGATTGTAAATTTCAAAGTACCAGCTTTCCATCCAGATTTTAGTGCATTGGGAACTATATGAAAATTCCAAGACATACTGGCTTATTGAAATGTCTGGCCATTTCTATATGAATTTTGCAACAGATGTACTGAGGTAAGCAATAAAACTGTGATAATAAGGAACATTTCCACATCAACTCACTAATCTATAATGAGGACCAAAACTCAGTGGTAGACGAGGGTGATTTTCACTATTATTATTTTTTAACTTAGTGTCGATTACTCAAATTTTCCCTAGATTTCACTTCTGGTCGCAATTTCAGGCTGATAAATACATAAAATGTATCTTGATAAATGATATATGGTGTATGGGTATCTTGCTTTATTCCAAATAAGTTGAAAATTTAACTTCAGTTGGACTTTTTTTTAATCAATAAAAATAATACAGGAACATGTTATAGGCCTTTGAATTTACCGTAACAAAAATTTGTTATCATTTTATCATTCTATGTAAGATCCAAGAAGCCCAAGTCTGTTGTTTGGAGTCCCTTTGGAATCTAAAGTTTGGGTCTAATTCTCAGTCTATGCTGGGAGTGCAGCCTAGGGGCTTGGCCAGGGCGTGTCTCTGGTGGTGACCATTGACTACACAGCTCATACCTCTGCATGAAGAAGGTGCACCATCTTGATAGACTTTTCTTGCTGCTTTCTCATTCTTAGCCACTTCCCAGCTGGCTCTTCTATTTGAGGATGAACAGAACATTCCAGGATGTAGTCCCAGGAATGGGACCCCTGGGGTTGATACTAAACCGTGTGTATCCCTTTCAGGGATTTGTAAAGCTGTGCGATTAGAGTTCGGGGATGAATGGGCCTACCCTGAATTCCTCCCATTCCTCCTAGCGCGACTGACTATTGATCAAATAGTTCTTGAAGTGGAAGGCAAAATTAAACTGTTAAACAAAATCCAAAATGCAATTACATCACTTATTTGATAATATGTGGAATTTTCTATTTTTTCTTTCTCAACCTCTTTTCTTCGAACGTGTGGTCATTGGAAATCAGATTTGTTTTTTAATGACTAATTTTAGCAGGAAGACCACAAGAGACTTTGGAAGTACAGGAGACAGTCAATGGGAAAAGGAAGGGAGTAAAGGCAGGTCCCTAACACAGGATGCGGCGACATGAGCGCCACACATGGAGAGCAGTTATGGAGGCATCCCCCTTCTTAAGCTCTGTTTTTTGGTCACATTTTGGAAATATTAGAGTTATGAAGATTCATATGATCTCTTGGATTTTGAAAACTTCTTTCCTGGCATCATTCAATTTTCCCAAAGTAGGTTCTGTCTATTTCTTTTCCTTTAAATTTTTTTTTTATTTTATTTTTTACTATAACATGGTCCTCACTGGTCACTTCATATATTTTCCTGTTACTTATTTTGGAAGAGTCCTGCAGCCCTAGGAAAACAAACAAACAAAAATGACAAGGAGGAGGAGGAGGAAGAAGATATAAAAAGAAGAAAACGTCGGTGACCTCCATTTACTGAGACAGTCCGCTCTGTTTTCCCTGAGCAGGGTCACAGAGGTTGAGTGGGGCCTGGGCCACTTCCTTTTTTGTTGTTTTTGTTTGTTTGTTTCTTTGATTTTTTTTTCTTGGGAAACTCTTAGTATGTTAAAAAGCAAGCACGGTCAAAACATGGATGAAAAACTGTAGTAAACTTCAAATATCGACATTTAACAATTAGTAGTTGTGAAACCCAGAAATACAATGACCGCATATTTAAGTTAACTTGAAGATGGAAAGTCCAAATCTGAGGCTTTCGTGAATGTGAGCCGGGGGACGCGTTCCCGGCCTGCTTCTCCCTGCCCAGCTCTAAGCCAGACACAGGCCTGTCCCTGAGTCCCCCGGACACCGTGTGCCAGCTACCTCACTGAGGGCCTGGCCAGTGGTCGAGCTCAAAGATAGACTCGTTTCCTTCCCCTTACTCCTGCCATTTTTCCCATTTTATTTAGACCTACACTTGGAAGACGATCTTGAGGCGATGTCTGTCAATGATGAATAAGCTCAAGCAAAATTCTTCTTGCCTTGCAAATGCTGGTCAAGGCGAAGGCGAAGGGAAGCTGTGGTGGGGTGAGGAAAGGTGGAGCGTTTGCATCCACGACGACGCGATGCTGCTCGCTCCCAAGGAAAGGAGAGAAGGATGCAGTGGTTTTGAGATACCTGGGGAACTACAGGCTTTGTTCTGGCGTCCTGCTCTCTTCTGTCGTCCCGATGAGATACTTCTACCTGGGAACCTAAAGCAGCTTTGATGCACTTTTGTCAGCTTTGTTCTTTTTTGAAATTTAATTTTGACTACGAAGAATTTCAGACATGCACAAAAATAGAATAATAACGAAGAACCCCCATTTACCCATCACCAACCTTGAGTGATGATCAGTGATGCACCTTAAAGTACATATCTGTGGAAATGGCTGCGGGAAGACGGAGGCGGGGGTTTTTGCTTCCACAACAGTCTCTGTTTACACCTGTGGGTTCATGGAACCAAACCTCATACACCTGCATCCACGGAAAGCTGCATAATTGCTTTTGAACCGGGAAGACTGTGTCATTGCCATGGAGAGGGGGAGTCAAAGGGAGGAAGGTTAGAATGGCTTACTCCTAAATGGATGCTTTCCTCATTCTTAATTTCAGGCCCACAGGCAGCTTAAAGATGTTTATTAACAACCAGGGGCAAAGGGGGAAAAACCACTGGCTGCACACTGAAGTTATGTCTCTGCTTTGCTGCTCGCTTTGAGAGAAGCCAGTTTGTGTGTCTCTCTCTGTGTGTAGAGAAATGGGAAGGGGGAAATAAAAAGAAACGGGAAGAAACACCAAGATAGAGAAATAGAAATAGCTCAAGGAAAGTGAAATTGTAGCTGTGCTAATCCCTAGACGAGGCTGTTACAGAGCGCACCTGGCTTCTGGAAGGACGGCTTTTCTGACTGTCAGTGGTGATGTCAACAGAGGGAAGAACAAAGGGTACTGCACGGGGTCACCGACGTACCCCGTCGTGTAAAGGGAAGGCATACAGCTCCGTATCCAGATTTTCCTTTGATGTTATCATCATACGATGACATGGTTTTAGTGAAAAACTGTGCCAACGACGAAGCAGAACTGACTTGGCGCTAAGGGTGTTTGTTTACGTGCTGCTAACACGTGCCATGGTTTACGAAATCGAAGGACATTGTTGCAGGCAGCTTTGGTGGCAACTGGGAATTGTGATATCCACTTTAGGGTTTTACCCCCTGTAGCTGAAGGATCTAGCACTGGAGAAGTTACTTAATCCCGGCGTGCTTCAGCTTACCCACCGGTGAGAGCCTAAAGACAACACTCGCCTTCTAGAGGGATGGGTGCCAAGGAAGTTCAAAGGGTGATGGGTGGCTGTGAACATAAAATGCCATGGCATCCTAAAAAAAAAAAAAAAAAGATAGTCTCCCCAGCCCATATGGTCCATATGGTCCCATCCCACTGAAGGCTCCAGAGTCTGGGCTGGCTTCAATGGCTGTGCCACCTATGCAAGCACAAGGGCCCCACGCTTGTTTAACGCGACATCACCATCCTGAAATTCTTAATTGTTGCACAAAGGGCACCCCATATTCATTTTGCACTGGGCCCTATAATCCTGCAGTCAGTCCTGTCCAGAGGCTCACAGAAGCAAAGCTAAGATTCTAAAATACTCTGAGAGGAAAACATGAGGTCAAGTGGACCTCAGAGAAGCTCGTTGAGAACTAGCTACCCTGGGAAAATGAAAGCAGATCCCCTGGAGATCGTCATTGCTTGGCGCCACGCTGACATTTCCAGGGCTCACCTTCTGCCTTCTGCTCTCTCGTGTCTCTACGTCAAGCATTATTCAGAAAGTTCGGCAGTTTTTCTAACGTTTGAAACACTCCGTTCTTTAACATCGGTTACATCCTGTTGGTTAAAATTTGAACACATCTTGCTTTCAGTGAAAGCAAACTCTTTTTATTTTGTGATTTCTTCTAAAATGTGGGTTTTCACTCAATTTTCAAATTGCCTCTGTTTATATTTGCCTGCTAAGAGTTTGTAGGACCAGGGGTGGTAATGAAACATTTTAGATTACGTGGAGGTTGGCGAACCTCGGTATTTGTTGCTACTTCTGAAGAGGGCTAAGGAAGGAATCCCACCCGTCTTTAAGAGTTTTTTTTTTTTTTTTTTAACAAAAAACTTTACATCCTCAGGAAAACAGCTGCTGAAGCTCCTGGGGCCTGGGTTGGCGAGATGGGGCGAGAACCTACCTGGTGGGTGATGGGATGTGTGAGTGGTGAGTGGGCCTGACCAGAACCCAGGGCTTCTATGGAATCTGCGATTTCGTGAAGTCTGCGAGGATGCTACTGCTCCTAGTCGGCACCGGAGCCTGCTAGTTCTCTGCCCCATTTCCCCAGGCTACAAAAACGACGGCCTCTGTAAATTGCTACAGGGTTTTTATTTATTTCTTGTGTAGGAAGCAATACCCCAAGTAGCATAAAACCTTTCTTTAAGGGTTTCCTCCCTTGAGAACAGACACAGAGCGGGGCTGCCCCCAATCCATAACTTGCATGGGCTGGGTACATGTTACAGTTGGAAGAGCTAAAAGAAGATTCCATTTGTTGTTTCCACTCCCAACTGGGGCTAAACTGGCCCCAGTTTTAGCACCAATTGAGAGAGAGGCAGAGAAGCCAGAAAGGTGGCAAGGGAAACATCAGCTTTGAGAAGGATGCTCAGGGCTGGGGGGCGCAGCGAACTCGAGCACTGGAGCTCCGTCCGGGAGTCGGACTCACCGAGTCAGGCCCCGGGGAGCCGCGGCAGGCGGAGGCCGAGCAGGCCCGCGGCGAGGACAGGGCTCCGAACCGAGGGACAGCGAGGGCCGAGGCTGCTGGGTTCCCGCTGCGGCTCGCCGACCTGCGGGGGCAACAGAGGCCGTAAGAAAGCAGCTCTGCTTGTGCAAAATTACCCCTTATGAAAACACGAGGATTAAGAAACAACTGTTTCCCACCACCACCACCACCACCACCACCACCACCACCACCACCAAACGGGGACTCCTGTTGAGCTTCACATAGGATATAAAAGTAAAACATCACGGATTCATATGCCAATAGTGGAGAGTTTTTAATGTCAAAAAGCAAATCCTTCGATTGACCAGCCCCCAACATCTTCCATCGTTTCAGGAAGGAAAAAAACTTACTTTCAAGAATTTTTAAACTTACTTTGATAACATAGAAAAACATAATGGCCACATTAATGACATTATTATCTCTCATTTACGAAAATGGCCATTAGAATGCCTACAGGGCTAGGCTGCGACAGACTTGTTCAAGGTTCTACAGGCTCTTGGAGGTAACGCCAGGCATTTCTTTTTTTTTTTTTTTTAAGATTTTATTTATTTATTCAGGAGAGACACACACAGAGAGAGGCAGAGACACAGGCAGAGGGAGAAGCTGGCCCCATGCTGGGAGCCCAATGTGAGATTCGATCCCAGGTCTCCAGGATCACGCCCTGGGCTGCAGGCGGTGCTAAACTGCTGGGCCACGCGGGCGGCCCCAGGCATTTCTTTAAGAAAGTCTCTAACTCCTGATTAGCACAGCAGGGAATTCAGCAGGGATGCCCCACCTGCCTGAGTTAGGGATGCTTTATCAGGGTAGCGAATCCAAGCTGGGGACACAGGGGGAGCCACGTGGCCGCCCGGAGACCTTTGATGGCTTCTGTCCCTGGGCTGCCTGTCCCCTGGAGACGCCTGCTGCCGCTTCACCCCTGCCTCCTCGGAACTGTTGGCTGGGCGGCGGCGCCAAGGGGCTCCAGGAGGGGAGGCGCGGCCCTTTAAGGCCGGCCTGCAGGGAGCCCCCTCCCCGAAGCTGAGACCCAGCAGCGCCAGCAGTGCAGTCGGCTCTGGTTTGAGTTAAGCTGGGACTGGGAGAGCCCCTGCCTTTGCGCAGAATGTTTGCAAACATTAAAAAGTGAGCTGGGGCTTCTTATTTCAGCATTAAGGCTTTATTTAGGGTGTTATGGGACAAAGAGGAGGACCACTCAGTTAGGGAGCAACACAACCACCTTTGATAAACCGCACTGTTAGGTCGTCCTGGATGCCCAGAGGGTATCGAGGGGGGCAGGGTGGTCTCCTTGACTGATTTACTCCCCAAGTTTGCCAGGTTGGAAAGGAAGGGTGCCTGGCTGGCTGTCAGGTTTTCTCCTGGAACATACCGCCTTGGAGGGGGGATGTTTTGCCTATTTGCGGAGGGCAGCAGCCTCTCTTTCAAGTGATTTGTTACGACGACGATGATTATTGTTGGATTATTATAGTCGCCCACTGGCAGGATTATAGTTAAAAATTTGGCAGTGTTTGCATTATAAATGACTATTTTTACAGCTCAGCCATAAAAGTTTACTTAGGTCTGAAATTTGATATACAAGCTCTCCATCCAGGAGTGCTTTCCTTTCAAATAGAATTTTAAAAAATGGTTAATAAAATTGGTCTGTCTAATTTTCCTGAGTTATATGAGTGTTTTGGAAAAAACAGAAATGTATCATTTGTATAGGCTCCCTACACTTTTCCTCAGTTGGCCTTGAGTTTGAACAAGATGCTATAACATTTAAATTATTCATACTGAGCTTGGATGTATTGAGAAGAAAGGATATCGTGCACAGGGCTAGACTAGAAGAAAGGAGAGGGGCAGACAGTCTCTCTATTTAACTACAAAGACTCTCTCTGTGGCCCACAAGTAGAAGCCGGTTTGGAACAATTATCGCTTTGCATTTTCATTATGCATTTTATACCTCTAAGTACATAATCACCTGCTCATGTCTATCTGATAAATAATGAGATTTTTATTTCCCATTTGCATTGTTAATTACAGTATATTACAGGAGTAAGATACCCGGCATCTGTTATTAATAGAATGTTAATTTTTTTTAATAACAAGGGTACTTTAAATAGACAAAGAGAAAGAACCCTTTATTGGGGGCCACCCAGATCTGTTGATAGCTTTTCGTTTCTACTTTAAGGTAGACGAGGCAGGAGTGGAGGAAAATACCACATGAATGGAAGCTCTCACATGAATGGAAACGTGACTTACAGGCTGGCAAGAGTTTATGTCCTTACCCTTGAGGAAGGAGTCGGCTTTGTAAAGGCCAATGCAATTAGAATACATTTAATGTTGAAAGGACGAAAAGTCCAACCCATGAATTCCCTCTAAGGGTTTGATAACCTCACAATATGGGGCTCCAGTTGGAAGAGTCAATTCTAGTGGTCTCAGAATCATTATCTTTCCTTTCAAAAGAGGATTCTTCTGAGCAGGGTCACTGATTTCCCCCCAACTCCCATGCCTGGGGTCTTACTGAGAGGCAGTGTGGTGGGAAAGCAACAGACAAGAAAAGTCTAGGAGCCTGGAAATTTTCCATCTGCCCTATTACAGTAACCACCTAGGTGGTGGTTGCCTCTCTGAGTAAACGGGGAGTACTGGCATCGTACTAAGCATCGGAGTGCAATGAATATGCCGTGAAAAGCAGATGGGTGATAAAAATCCAAGTAACTAGGTAATGACTGCCCTTTAGGAAACACTGCACCAGTTGGTTGGTGTTGGATGGGTTCCTTTTGGCAACAGATTTTATCACCTTACCAGCTGCCACAGGGGGATATAGAACTGTTCTAGCACCACAGACTCCCTCAAGTTGCTCCTTAACAATCATACCCTCCACCCGACCCCGACGTGATGTAGTCTCCACCACAATCGTTGCCATTTTGAGAATGTTATAGAAATGGAATCATACAGTATGCTACCCTTTGAGACTGGTTTTCCACTCAGCAGAATGCCTTTGAGGGTCATCTAAATTGTTCGTGTATCAGTAGTTTATCCCTTTATATTGCTGAGCAACTTTCCATTGTATGGATGGAGTGCTGTTTGTTTATCCGTTCATTCATGGAAGGACTGTTGGGTTGCTCCTGGTTTGGGGTTGTTAAACATAAAATTGCTGTAAACATTCGTGTATAGGTTTTGTCTGGCCATTTTAATAGGCGTGTAGAGGTGTATGTCCTTACAGCTTTAATCTGCATGTCTCGATTGGCTGGTGACACCGAACGTTTCATGTGTTATTTACCATCCATATATCCTCTTTGGTGAAGTGTCTGTTCAAGTTATCTGAAGTATCAAGTCAACCTTTGAAGAAGTTTTGCTCTGTGTTATGACTGCACCCTCCCAAGTGTATCTTCACAAGAGGCTGTAGTAATAAATTGAATTTCTTTCCAACTATTGTAAATGCTGGCCATGCTGTGATGGGACACAAGGCAGCACTCAAAAAAAAAAAAATCTTGTCATTTTCTTCTAGTATGTCTTTTCTTGGTTTCATATTCCATGTCTGTATGCTAGGAATATTTCTTTTTTGGTTTTTCAGCAGAGGCAGAAAAATCTCACTAAATTCTAAGATGAGAAGGGAAGAGAGAGAGTGGAGCCAGGATGACACAAGTGAAATTATAGCAGAAATGTAGCTAGATTCGAAGTCTGACTCCTATCAAGAAATCATGTAAGTTATGTGTAAATATTAAATAAAACCCCCACAATAGTTGCTTTAGCGGGTGACTAACCCCATTAAAAAATAGAATGAGAATTCAGAATTGACTTTACAAAAGGAATCTTTCATCCAACTTTAGCATGCATTCAAAATATGAGTTGACTTGAAAACTTTACTTGTCCAGGTCTGAATCTTTTTCTTAAATTAAGATATATCTGAAAATCCCTAGGAAAGTGCACTTTAAAATTTTACATATATAAATATTAAAAAGTATATTAGAGTAATCGAAGTAAAATAAAATCTGAGTCTTACTTTGAAAACCTAATCAAAAAAAAAAAAAGAAAACCTAATCAAAGCACATATTTCCTTTAATAGAGAAGAAAAAGTGTGACTTAAGTTGCAGAAATAATGAAAGACCCTTAATACAAGGAATATTTCTTTTGAGAGTCTTTTATATTGGAATTCCTTTACTTACCTAATTACTTATTTTCTTTCTTTTCTTTCTTTCTTTCTTTCTTTCTTTCTTTCTTTCTTTCTTTCTTTCTTCTTTCTTCTCTTTCTTTCTCTCTTTCTTTCTCTTTCTCTTTCTCTTTCTCTCTTTCTCTTTCTTTCTTTTCTTTCTTCCTCCCTCCCCCCCCTTTTCTCTCTCTCTCTCTCTCTTTCTTTCTTTCTTTAGAAATTCCTTTACTTTAAAGCTACCTCCTGAGACCTGGGCACCCAGGGCCTCTGCTGTGTGTCCTACCTGTTAGAGACCCTGCTTTGGTCCAATACCAGTGCTTCCCTCCCTTCAAGAAGATTCTGAGGAGTCAGTGGAATGCCCACTTGGAGCTCATACTACACGATCCCTCCTTCTGGAACATCTCAGGTTCCAGGGACCAGGAATTCCCTGCCTAGAGGGGTTGCACCTGCTTCCGGGGCCAACACATGCATCTTCCTTAGCACCTCGTTCATCTTCCTCCCTGGGGCTGACGAAGCTTCTGGGGTGCTCACTGGGAGGCCCCAGGGGTGCCAAGAGTGGCTCTTGTGGGATACGGTTGTGGACTGTGAGTCTGCACTGCACGCTGGGGCTCCCCATTCATGTGTGTGAGGCTTCCCCTGACCAGGATGGGGACAGGCCTTTGGCCAGGGTAGGGGACGGGAGGGGAGGAGCATTTGTGATCTAGCTCGAGGCCCCACAAACAGTGCTTGGTTTTAACAATTGACCAGCAAGTTTTCGGAAGAAATACATTTCAAGCTCCATCTCAAAATTCACCTACGCCACCACTGAAGCACTTCCACTTTTTAATTTGTGTGGCGTGTTTCACATCCTCACAGAGATTCTCTGACAACTCCTGTAATGCTGAGTCTGCGCCGTGCAGTTTAGAACTTAATTCTGTTCTGTCGCTTACAATGAGCTGTTGTTTTCTTTGAGTTTTATTTTCCTTTGTCTCCAACTAGACTGGAAGTCCCTAGAGACAGAAAATAAGACTTAGGCTTCAGTGGTAACGTACCTACTCGATCGAGCAGAACTTTGAATACAGAGTGGGTAGCAAATATTTGTTGCTTGATTGATAAATCTGCAACGCCTTATAAATATGGCAAACAAGACTTAGGCTAACAGTTTTAAAACCTGACTCTGCTGAGAAAAAGAGGCAGTTTCTCAGGTACGAAAGGAAACAAATCGGGGAAGGCAGAGTAAAAGCAAAGGAAATCGTTTGAGCACCTGGCTTAGCTTGCACAGACCCCTTCCCCTGCCCTGTGTCCCACCGTCACCTCAGAGTCTTCAAGAGTGATGGGCAGACCTAGGCCCGATCTAGGCGACAGGGCCAATTTCAGTTGTAAAAACAGTGGTAAGCAAGGGATTTGAAGATCAGCTCTGTTGTTTCACAGCAAACAACTTATTTGTGCCCAGATCAAAAGTAAATAAACAGAATGGTTTTGAGTGTGATTAAGAGGATTACACGTTAGAGAATCTGCTCTTGCTATTACAGCGCAATCAACAGTGACCTCCTGCTTTTCTGCTCCCTCACTACCAAGTTTTCCCATTAAAATATCAACAAAAGTCAGTTTATTTTTCTCAAAATTAGTTTCTGTTATTTTTTCTAAGGATGACAGCATGGATTCTTTGACAGTTAAAGGCTTTAATTTGCCTTATAACGTAGCATGGTTTGAGTTGGCTGTTTTCAGACTCGACTGGACTCCTTGCCAACTGCCTGTGTAACTGGGTATACGCTGAGAGTGGGACGGACCATGTTTCCTATAAAGCAGAGGATCCAGGGACCATGGGGAGCCCCTAAGACTCTTAGGAGGTGTGCAGAGTCTATGCTATCTTTATAAGAACACTGATATGTTATTTGCCTTCTCATTCTCTGATGAATATACAATAGAGTTTTCCAGAGGCCACATGATGTAGGACACCTTTGCTTTGATGAATAATGGGCTGTGTCTTGTGTATTCTGGGGTCTTAAAAATTTATCAGTCTTAATTCCCAATCCAGAAAATACCTATAGATGTAACCCACATAAATAAAAGCTCTTTGGCGTCCTCAATTTTTAGGTGTATGAAAAAGGGTCCTGGGAGTAAAAAGCGTGAGAAGCACTTTTCTTAAAGACAAAAAAAGACTACCTGGGTCTTCAGTCAATCCTGGAGTGTACCAAGGTTCAGTGGAAAATCAGAGAAATAATTAAAAGTTAGAAAATCAGATTTATAGAAAGAGGTGAAAGGAATGGGGATTCATCAGCCTGGAGAAGAGAAGCTGGAGAGACGCCTTCATAAAGATCTGCAGGTATGTGAAGGGTTGATGCACAGAACAAGGAGAGGTTGGCTGACGTGCCGTGTGTGAGATTCAAGCTGGAGATAAAGAAGGATTCTCCAACAAGGGCTGTTAAACAGCAGAGTGGGTGATTGGCAGGTGCGTGGAATCCATCCCCTCCTCTGGAAGTCCTTACAAACCAGCTAGATTTCCATCTGTCTGGTATGATTTAACTCTGGCCGTGCCAGAAAGCCGAGGGGATGGAACAGATGAGGTCTTGGGCTCCTCTTCCAGCCCCTTGATTCTGTAATTAACTTGATGAAAGGAGCCGTGGCGATTTGCAGCGCAGAGTTTAGACAGGAATGTGCTTGCTGATCTCGGGATAGGTCTTGTGTGGGAAAGCCAGAGAGGGCTGCTTCGTGGCTGGTGGCGATCCGTATCATCCAGGAACATGATTGATGCCTGCAGACATCCATTTCAGATCAGACTTAGAAGGATTGGGCCCTAGCTCCCTGCCTAACCTTTCTCATGATCTAAGATCCGTGAGAGAAAGAATTTGCTAGGTTGATTTTAGTCAGCTCAGGTGGGATGTGGAAAATTTCAAATATTAGATGTAGATGTAGGGTTTGGGGCATGAAATGCTCCTGATTCTAAAAGAAAAAAAAAATGCAGTTCTTAATTCTATAGAACAGTATCATAAAGTCTGAATGGAAAGTGTGACATGGACATAGCATTTCGATTTCACTCTGCGGTGGTGCTTTATTTTTCCTTACAGATTTAGTAGAACTTCGTTGCTTCTAGTTTTCAAAGATTCTGCATTTTGGAAATAAGAGTTTGACGTTTCCCTGCACTGGGCTGGAGATCCAGAGCATCAACCAAATTCCAAGGTAGTTTGTTTCCTTTGCTTATCACTTGAATTTCCGTGAACAATGTGCCTGGGCCAAAAAAAAAAAAAAAAAAAAAAAAAAGGAAGGAAGGAATGCAAATTTGCTGGATTTTTACTGTTGGATCCTGACAGTGGGGACGACGACACAGTAGAAATCAGTAAAACCATCTGGGATAATGAGCTGGATTAGAGAATATAAATGAGATTTTATCTAAATGTAGCCCCAATCACCATGGTCTGTGTTGACACTTAAAAAATATTTGGGTCAGGCATTAGCTTGTCTCGAGTTGATTGATAGAAAGCAGAGGAAGAAGACAGAGCTGGGAAGACCCCCTTGGGTACTTTTTGCAGTGGAGTTTGATCAGATATCATTCAGGAAAACAACCCTGGCAGATAGCAGATAACCCCATTGTGGGAAACGATTACCAGGCTCTACCTATCTCCAAAAGATTCCAAGAGGCTACTGACCTCTCTTCTGACAAAGCCTTGGTGTTGAATGAGATGGCAAGACCAGGCCTGGGGCAACGTGGTAAATATGCTTTCTGTCCCAGAGGAGAGAAAAGTAGGATAATTTCATAGAAGCTGTAAGACAATAAACCTCTTTAATAATTAAGACTCCTATCATGCAAATACTCAATTATGCCCCTTGATGTTGAGAGAAAACGGGAGAGAGGAAGGAAAGGAGTTCCTGTTTTTAGAAAGCATGGAACTAATCTAGGACAAGTTATTATTCCAAAGGTATCTAGTAAGATATCACAGGTGGAATTTTAAAGAAGAGTTTGATAATGTCCTTGTTTCTCATAACCACTCCTGCAGCTAAGCTAGCACAGGTAAGCACAGGCTGCTGGGTAAAAGCTTATCTTCTTTGTGGCTTAAGAAGGAATTTTTTTTTTCTTTCTGGGCCCAGGCAAACTTGTGACCACATAGGTCTGAGTAAGACTTTATGGCTAGAAGAGGGAAACATCACTGCTTTGGTTTTGGTTTTGGTTTTCATTCTAAGCCAGGGGCCACCCCATCTAGAGGCTATGGGTGTGCATAAGGAACATCACAGTTTGAAGCTTCGACTTCCCTTTCCTTCATTTGCCCAGGTTGTTCTTCAAGCCCTTACTTCTGTTTGCCATGCTCTTCAGTGTACGTCTCCCCCCACCCCCAGTTGTCTTCCAACCAAAATTGGGCTCATTTTCCAAGACTCAGCTCTCATTCTACTGTGTCTTCATACCTCCAAGAGCCTCAGAGCACCACTCACCTGCTGCACAAGCCTATCCTAAGACTTGCCACTATTTGCCTTGCATTAGAGTTATTTGTGTGTATGTCCATGTTTGTCGCTTGACTGTATGCTCCCACAAGGCAGGAGCCAAGTTATTTTTTTTTTTTTTTCAGATCTGAGTCTTACGCTCAATACATGCTCAATTAACGTTTACTACTGAGTCAAACTTAACCTAACACATCTTTTCCAGAAAAGGCATAAGATCCAGATGCTAATTAGTGGATTTCACGTCTAGATGTAGGTTTATTAGACCATTCAGTAAAACAACATAATTTTTACATTCGCAAGTAGAATGAGAAAACCCATTTCTACATGCGTATTTATTCAATTCATTGTAATTCAACAGGATAATGACTGAAAGTATGCATATGAATGTATATATATTTATGTATGAATGCAGACAATTCATATCTATATTTTAGTTTTTCTGCTACAAACCAAACAAAATCAAGAAGCACTGGAAACAAACAAAACATTTAAAACATCGTATTAAAATGAATGGTATCTGGATTTTAATTTGAAAAACAAAATGAGGAAGAGTAGAATAAGTAAAATTATTACTTTGTATCTTCCTAACAGGATTTTCTTAGTTTAAAAAAAATACTGTGCTTTGAAAGACTGATATATTTTTAAAAATTTTATACGAATAGTCACCTGCTGAAAAAAATGTGTAAAGATGACATCTAAAAAGGAATATAGTCAATGGTTTTATTTTTCCTCTGTCCTTTACGTGGAGAAAATTACAAATTATTTTCAAGGGAGCAACATGACATTTCCGCAGATGGGTACTTTCTAGGACAAATGTAAATTGTAGAACAAATAACTTTTTTTTTTTTCCATGGGAAATGGTCTCTGTAGTTGTTACAAAGCATACCTTAAAACAAAAAACACTTTGAATAATTATTGTTGGAGGAGATATAATTGCATTTAAGATTCTGCATGACCTGAGTATTTATTCTCTCCCTTTCTGATTCCTCCACCAAATTTCTTTTTCAGATCAGGTTTCAAACCTGAATTAGTTTCTGCTTTATGTGAATTTAGATGTGTGAGAGTGTAAGTGTATTTTATAGTACATTTTGAAAGCCTCTTTTGAGAGATTTGTTTTTTGTAAAGTTCACTATGCTTAATCGCATAGATTTTTTTTTTTTTTCTTGTTAGGGGCAGAAGTCAACAGCCCAATTCTTCCTGTTGTAATATACAGAACCAGAAACACAGAGTGAGTCCCACAGCCTGGCAGTGACAGAACTTGGTCTGACGGCCTTTCGAGGTTATTTTCTATATTCCACTTAAAAAAAAATTCACAGTTTTTCAGCAAAATCATGCCCTTCGTAGAGACCGTATCGATCACAATATTCATGAAAAGTGCAGAATCCGAGATCTAAAGAACATAGGCTCAAAAAAGATTGACTTAAAAGCATTTCTCATTTTATCCTTCAGTTCTCCAGAAGGTCCTGGGGAGAAGCACTTTCAACCTTGATATGAGCAGGATTCTCAACGCAGAATGGACTCCAAGTTTGGTTAGACCACAATGAAGTGTGTTGAAAGCCATTAGCAATTACGAGCATGGCTCTGTGCTGATTTGCTTTATGGTATATTTCATGCTGCTCATGCACAGTAGGTAATACACATGGATTCAGCATAAATTTAATTTTGCACATTAAGTAAAGTGCAATAGATAAATTATGCCTGAAGAGGAGCCACCAGCTGCTGTAGCCACTTCAACTAATGTACCCCGGAGGTGCCTGAGCACATCACTTGTGTCGAACCACTAATGCATCCTGGATATCTGCATGGATACATTTGCTGTGTGGAGCCAGGAGTAGCCTCCTGGCTCTCAGGGAGGGGCCAAGGAAGGGAACGGGTCCAGCTTCCTGGGGCCGAGCTGCCCTTCCCCCGGCCCCCCGGGCCCTCGGGCGTGCTTTGCCAGGCCTGGCCTCATTCAAGGGCTTGGTGGAAGGGTCCTAGACAGGATTTTCCCACGACCTGGGGAAGTGAGAAGGAGCAGAAGGGACCCCAAACATCCCTCCCCTGGCTTAGCTGAAGAATCCAGAGTCCATATGAAATGGGCGTTCCACTGAGGATTCAGAGATCGGAAAGGATGCATTACTGCAAAGATGGCTGAATTAGAGCTGCTGGGGGAACACTTACTTTTGAATTTCTTGGCAACCTTGGACCTCATTTCTCAACCTTAATGTTCACTTTATGGTCATTTTTTTGTATTTAATATATCTACATCCCATACAGGGAATTGAAGCAGAACACTCTGAGGGCTTTAAGGAAGAAAACAGATCTCCACTCTGTGGCAGGATTCATTCCTGTGGCCGGGAATGGTGATGACATGCTTTAAGTTATTTGAGATGAGTAAGCAGTTACAAGTTCCACTGGAAATGTGGCTCCAATCATTTTCAGCCAAACTCTGATAATGGAAGTTTCATCCTCTTGGCCATCCCCTCCTGGGGCCCTGTGACTGCACCTGTTTCAGGCTTACGCTCTTTCCCACGAGGTGTAGAGGAATGCCTCGTCGACGCCTGTCGTCGTGTCCTTTTGCCCATCGAAAGCACCGTGCTAGGACTGGCTTTGCCCTAATAGCCCATTTGCCATCCCCTCTCCTGGGGTAAACATAGTAGAGAGTAGCTGCGGCTGCGTCTTACAAAAGGACACCCGAACACACTGAGGCATGTGACAAAGGCAGGCAGGACAATCAAAAAGTAGTAACAGGAACCGCTTACCATACCCCCCTGCTAAGTCCTTTACGTGCATGATATAGCTAAGTTTTCATGGAAACCCCATGATCATTCATTCTCATTTTGCAGAGGAGCAACTGGAGGTTTTAAAATTCAAGTTACTCATCCAAGGGGTTCTGCGACTGGTAAACGAGCAGAGCCAGTGTCCAAATCCAGACAACTGGATGTAGGACCCGTGTTCCACAGCATCACATCACTCTGCTTTATGCTGCCCTTTAGTACACTTCACCTTTGGGCTGTAATTTTTTTTTCCCTGCAAGATAGCATAGGTTTTCTTCAACTCACTTTTTTTTTTTTTTAATTTTACAGACAAAGCAGATCACTCTGTCTTTAAATGGAAACTTCCTCTTGAAAGGAAACTTGAGATGTCCTGCATGTAGGAAATCTATTTGTGACAAACTGCTTCTGTTCCCTATGATGTTCCAGAGGAAGATTCTAAGATAAGAGCAAAAAGAGACTCCTGTTACCCATTAGTTAGCTGGATTGACTTAAGGAGTCAACCTTACTTTGCAGATTTCCAATGCTCCTTCTATAAGAACACAAGTCACAAGGGTAATGGATTCTTGGCCTGTCAGGGCCCCTCCTTGGGCTCAGTTAGAGAAGGATCCAGGAGGGACCCTTCCAAGGGTACACTGGGGCCTCTATGTACCAGCCTCAAGAGCGCTTTGTGCATCTATCTTCCCAATTCTATAGGCCATGACATCATACTGGTAGCCTGAAATTGGCCAGGGTAGGAGTCTTGATGCCACAGAGATTTGTTAGCTCTCCAAACCAGGGCTTCTCTCTCTCTCTCTTTCTCTTTTAGATTGTCAGTTGTGCAACATTTACCAGGACAGCCCCCAGGTACATGCTCTGCGGCCTCATG
Source organism: Canis aureus (assembly GCF_053574225.1). Classification (NCBI taxonomy): domain Eukaryota; kingdom Metazoa; phylum Chordata; class Mammalia; order Carnivora; family Canidae; genus Canis; species Canis aureus. The sequence goes on along the minus strand of NC_135621.1, from coordinate 68,520,096 downwards.
CGACTATATGACTGCTCTGGATACTTGGTAGTTCTTGTTCCACTAGCTCTCAGTCTACAACTCTTAAAGGAGAAAGAACTCTCATCAGCAGCACAAAACTATTGATAATATATAAAGCACCATTCGTGTGTTAGGTGTTACGAATGCTGAAATTAGGCATTATTTATTGGGGCAAACAGAAGGTGTTGCAGTATTAATAACAAAGTTTACATCTAACCCTGAAAATGGGTATGTGGTAGTAGAGTGCTCCAAAACCTTTCCCCAAATGCATCCATGTTCGCCTACCCAAGAAAGAGAAAATTCTAAGAATTTTAGTGCAGAAAAAGAAAAAAAAAATTTTTTTGGCAGAGATTACTGCTGTCAAGAGAAATGCTCTTCACCAATGACTATTTCTGCTTTGGATCTGGTTTGTACTAAGATCACAACGGCTGTAAATTGAGCATCAGATTCTCAGGATTCCACATATAACTTTGCCTCGAATTACCCACTGGGCCCAGCCACATCATTTAATCCATTTGCATGTGAATTGCCTCTATTTCATTTAGGGTCTTGCAGTTGCAGGCAACAGACCCTAACTTAAGCAGAAAAGAAATGTACTGGGTAATTTTTGGATGGCTCAAGGTACTGATGAGAAGGTAGGAGAACGAGATTCTGAGAACTGGTACCAGGGGATGAGCAAACACCAGTCACTTTCTTGGTAGCACGTGACCACTGAGAAGGAATCAGCCACAGCCACCTCCTCTCCAGGTACTGCAATCTGTTTAAAACACTTCGCTGGGAACTTGGGAGGGACAGGGACAGGGCACCTTCACACAAATAGGTCAAAGGCGATTCCCCCAAAGGGAATCTCGGGATGCACAACCAAAACATTAAGGAAATAGATGCACTGTGGTCACTACAATAGTCAACAGAGAAGACTAGAAACTACAGTTCAGTTCACAAATGGTCTATAAAATGTTCTGAACTCTTAAAAAAAGATTGATTGGTTGATTGACTGATTGATGTGAGAGTAAGCACACAAGCAGGAGGAGCAGAAGGAGAGTGAGGAAGAGAGAGAATCTCAAGCAGACTCTGCACTGAGTACGGAGCCCAATGCGGGGCTCGATCCTACATCCCTGAGATCACGACCTAAGCCGAAACCAAGAGTTGGACGCTTAACTGAGCCCTCCAGGTGCCCCAAATGTGAACTTCTATGATAAAATTATGAAAACCTTATTCATGAGCCTCACACTTTTGAACAGGTTGCTTTTAACTTGATACTTCAAAGTCAAGAGTCAAATTTGTGCTTCCTTGATTCAAATCAATGACCTTACATTGGATCCATTTCTGGTTCCATTTAAGTCTCTTTACCCCAGTGTTTTCTTTTTTTGCTTTATGCCTATTTCTAATTTATATTATGTAGCTATATTTTATATGTGTTCCTAAGCTACCTAGAATCTTTTTTTTTTTTTTTTTGCAGTGAGGCAGCCTATAAATAAATAGATACATGCAATCATTTCTTAGGATTCTTTTCTAATTTTAATATCCTATTGTTCTCATTTGGAAAAATTGGGTATTCAAGGGAACAGAGAACGTTCTCTTAAATTCAAATATAATTTCAGAGTCATCCTGTCTTGACTGATACTTACTCAAAACAGAGTTGCTTTTTACATCTCTTTACTTAAATTCACATGCAGGGGAAAGCAATAGCATAGAAGTAAGAGGAATGGTAATTATTTCCCTGGAGAACAATAATTTTGCAATAAATTTCAAAAACAGCACGATTTAGCAAATTAAGCTTAGAGCCAAGGATATTAAATAGAGTTAACTTTGTAGAAATAAATTCTGATACCACAGGCTTCAAACATTACTTTAAATGTATTCATTTCGAAAAGAAGCTAGTGAAGGGGCCCTTAAGGCCTCGGTTTGGGATGTTGGGTTCTGTTTTTAAAGGCTGAAGGAGTGAAACCTTTCTCACACCAGGCAGGATATAATAATGAATATATGTCTATATGAACACCTTATTTTGATATCACTGGACTGCCGAGTAAGCAATATTGATAGCAACAGCACCTTCAAAGGAAACTTGTACTCTGCAGCCATGCTTCTGTGCTTCGGCAACTCCACATGGAAATAGCATCGCTTTGATCCTATATTTAGTACTGATATTGTTTATGTTTAAATGTTAAAAATAACTCTTTAAAACCACATGCCCTAAGGTTAATAATAAAGGCACATTCTCACCTTTTGGAAGGGTTTATAAGAAATCTAGGGCCACCTCCTGTAGCCATATACGAAACTACGGGTCTGAGAGGACTTGAATGATAATTCGTTGTGAAAATCTTCCTTTTTGACTCTCTTCCCAATGCATGTGCTTAGACCCACCGAATTGCTACAGGGACTTTTTATTTTTTCTCGGCCCAGGCTTTGCTGAAGAGAATCAAAGCATCACTCTGAAAGGAAAAAAGAGGGAAAGAAAGAAAGAGAAGGGAAGACGGGGAACGATACACCATGGATACCACACATACACCTGCTCTGTTGATCCCGTGATCCATCTCGTGATCTAGTGATCTAGCTAGCGATCTCCATCCATCTAACAGATACTGACACTGTCTGTTTCTCTGCTTTCATCTGGGGGGAATGTTCAGAGATGGAAAGACAGAAGTTGGCCCTCTCTTACTTAAGCTAGAAGCATTCCTCCCGAAGTGCTGATGCTGGTCTATTGTCAGACTACACTGCACTCTCTCATTAATATTAACCATTTCCTCTAAAGTGTCTTACTCTTTGACTCACTCCGTTTTAAGGAGCCATTATTCTTACAGTGGTTGCTAAGTCACCATCAAAGAATTCTAAGATCTTTGAAGCACGAACATACAGGAAATGGACATTATCGGTTCCTTGGTCTTGGCAGGTAGTGTGGAGTAATTTTTGAAAGATGCGGAGAAATTGTGGTTGGGTCCATCTCAGTCGAAACACATTCTACTCTAGCAGTGGATATGGCTGAAGAATTACCCACACTGGTATCAGCGTTGTCTGCGACGGTACGGGTCATTACTACTGAGGCCTACCTGAGTGACTGGGTGTGTGGAGCGCGTGTAGGTTTTGCTAAAGACAACATTATGTTCTATTTACGGCTAGGATATCTTTTTCTGGAAGAAAACTGAGACTATACTTGGCCACCTCAATCTAATCAAGTTGAGAATTTAAGTTTCTTAATCTATTTGCTGGTTGACAGGTTAGTTGGCTGCTAGGTAGGATGGAGAAGGTTCCATTTAGTTTTTGTTTTCTTTTCTTGGGAAGTAAAAAAAAAAAAAAAAAAAAAAAGAGGTGACTCTGTGGCTTAGTAATCAAAGATGAACTATTCATAAAAGCGTCTGGCGGAATGCTTTCTTTGCTTGCTGCTGCCGAATCAAATCTCTTCAGTCTAACCTTGGCCTCCAAACACAAACTCACTCCAAACTTGCTTCTCCAATACCACGTGTGGCAAATCCGCGTTCCTGCCAAACCACCTGAAAGGAATTATTTTCCTTGCACACAAGAAATAATTGTCAGTTCTTTTAAAGTTCAGACTGTAGAGGTTTTGATCAATTAAAACCGTTTCCACGCCTCAGTAGCATTCCCAAAGGTTAAATACGTTTCTGTTCTTGCATCCACGGGATAATTATGGAAAAGTGGGTGAGTTTCTTCCCTGAAAAGATAGGGAAACCAAGTAGTTATTTGTGCCTGCAAATCCTTTTGGGTCTAAAGAACGAGCAAGATAATAAATTGTTTTTGCTAAAAACAGGAAGTTTGGCAAAGATGCAAAAGTACAGCTAAACTTTGGCCAGGAAACCCAAAACATTGTGTTCTTCTTTGAAAGTATTTCCAGCAAGAAAAAAGTGGAGTGCCTTGAATACATAGTTTAAGAAACAGTGAAGGCATCTGGCAACATGAACCGCCTGCCAAACTTGTGGTTGTGCTGCGCTTGCTGATGGAAAGATGTGCCAGTTTTCAATGACTTATGTCATGCACAGCTGGAGACCCATGCACAAGATCTCGAATGTTGTGAAGTCCAAAAGGATTCGAGAAAATATCCCCCCTTTTCTCTCCCTTCAACCACACTGTAGAAAATATTAAACAGAAGAAAAGGAATTACTTGGAGTTTAGGTGGGGGAAAGCTGACTTCAGATTTCTCAGGGAAACCTGTCTCAAGGCAGAAGCGTTCAGTCGGTTGAGACATTCCGGAAGTTGTTAGGGTTTCTTTTTCTTCCTCTCCCTTCCCTCAAATTCTTCATACTCACTCTTGCCAGCTTTATTAATACGATTGTGATTATGTGGCATCTGTTTTGGACAGAGCCGATAGGACTGTAATTTCCACTTTAGTCCATCAGTCTGGAAAGGCTTCAAAATGCGGGCCAGAAAAAATAAAGAAATTAACCCAAGACGTCTGGAAAGGAGAGTATTGTGCTTCTGTCTATTGGAGCAGTGGGGAACCCTGGGACATCTTGATTGGAGGAGGATGTGTTGGAGAAATGATGCTCCTTGGGCATGCAGGACCTCTTCCAGCTGGCAGTGGCAACGGGACTCCTTTTACTCTCCCTCTCCAGTGATTTGGCTTGCAGTTTTGAACTCAGGATTTGAGGAGAGGAACTTCCAATTTTAGTTCTTACCACTTATTTGGGGCTAGAAGCAATGGCCCAGCTCCCTTAGTTTCTCAACTGAGGAGCGGGAGAAGGGAGCGAGGCAACCCAGAAGGGGCAGCGAATGGAGTCAGCGCCTCCAGCAGGGCCCTCAGGAACCCCTGCAGGGATCCGGGAGCAAGCGGAGAGGAGAACCGTCTCCCTTCTTTTTCCTTCTGAGACAGGCTTTCTGTCTGAATCACTATTTTCTCTCTCTGGCTCCTCTTCGTTGTTTCGCTTCACCTTTGATGCACCTCTTGATCTTAAGGGCCAATTGTTTTCCCCGGGGGTGGGGTGGGTGGTGGGAAGAGAGAGCAGCTTAGCGTAGCCATGAAGTGGGGCGATGGACGCCTGGCCCTGGCTCCGTACCTGGTGACCCGGTCGAACCTGGCTCTCGTCATCTGTTGATGAGTCATTTTGGTACTTCGATGAGTCATTAGGGTGCTTCAAAGGCATGTGCAGAATGTAAGCAAGGCACACGCTGCAACCCTGGGTGGGTTGCATGGATTCATCTGTGATCAACAAATGTTGGCTCCTGGTGGGATGAAGAGAGCCCACAACCTGACTCCCTCCACCTGGGAGTCAGCTTAGAAAAGTTTTTGGTTTTCTCAGCATCAATGTGTTCTTTTTGGAGACCAATGCTACCAGCTTTGAGACTGTCCTATTTAAAAAAAGATTAAAATATATAGTATTTGCTGCTTAGAAAATGACTGGCTATCTTAGAGATTCTCAAGAGAGAAAAGGCACAAGAATATCCTTTATTTTTTATTTTTATTTTTTATTTTAAAGATTTCAAAAATTTACTTATTTGTGAGAGACACAGAGACACAGGCAGAGGGAGAAGCAGGCTCCATGCAGGGAGCCCCACGTGGGACTCGATCCTGGATTCCCAGGATCAGGCCCTGGGCTGAAGGCGACGCTAAACCGCTGAGCCACCCGGACTGCCCAAGAGCACCCTTTAATTTACTAGGTAGAGATAACCATTATCTGCATGTTGGCATAACTCTTTTCAGCCTTTCTTCTGTGATCTTGTTTTGAATTATTAAAGTGGAGCGCTATTATACGCCCTAAGCAATTTACGTTATTTTGTAAACATTTCCCCATTTTAAAACTGTTTTTAAAGGCCTAAACATGTTATTTTAAAGAGCATCATAACATCCCGTGGTAGGGATATTCTTAGTAGAATTGGGGAGCGACGTTTCTTTCTTTCCTTTTTCTTTTTTAAAACACCATGATGAACACTTTTGCATTTGTATTTCCTTAGGATAGAAGTTATTGGGTTCTTTTTTTTTTTTTTTAAAAAAAGGTCTTTTTAAGAACTCTTGCTATGGGATGGTTATGCTTGGTTATGCTTTGAACTCAGGAGGGATTTACCTTGCTTAGGAAGGGTGGAGGGAGACAGCTGCCCGCAGCCCGCGGTGTGCCCACCGGAGCCCTCGGCGGTGGACGCGGCGTCTTGCAGCCCCGGTGGCCTGAGCCCTGCCCGCCTCGTGCGAGCGCCGGTGCACGGACACTGTGTCCACACGCGCTGTATGTATGCAGCCTGCAGCTATAATCATGCGTGTGCCCGCGTGCACCAACACACATGCAGACACGCGTATACAGTGTGTGCGCCGCGCGGACAGCAGGGAAGGGGGAGGCGGCGGGCGGAGCAGCTGCCCGGGAGGGGGGCGCGGCCCAGCCATTCCCCCGGCGCAGGGGACGCCGCCTGGGAGGCCGCAGGGCGAGCCGAGCCCTTCTGCCCCTGCGCGGCCGTCGCACACCTGGAGGTGCACCCCGAGGCCCGATGAGGATGGGGCGCCCAGGTGCGGGGCGGGCGGCGCCCCTGCCTACACCGACGGTCGGTGCAGCTCGCAGGGGCCACGGCGAGGCCGCGGAGCTGGGGGGGCTCCCTGGGTCCCCGATGTGCAGGGGGCGGAGCTTCCCGGGTGGGGGGGCTCCCTGGGTCCCCAATGCGCAGGGGGCGGAGCTTCCCGGGTGAGGGGGCTCCCTGGGTCCCCCACGCGCAGGCCGCAGAGTAGGTGCAGTTGGGGGGGGGGGCGAGGCTGCCAGGACGCCCCTGCAGGGACCCGACGTCCGCTGGAGCACGCGGGGGCTCTGGCCCCGAGGGGTCGAGGGGTGATGTTTGGCCCGCGGCGGGGGTGGGCTGCGGGGTACTGGGCGTAGACGCGGCGCCGCAGGCAACCGGGGAAGGAAGCGGGGCACAACCGGGGGAAAGAGGGGGAAATTGTGATTAAAGGGAAAAAATGAAGCCGTGCGCATCTGCAGTTTGAAGAAACTGGAACCTGGAGCCGGGAAGGGTTGCGTAGAGCTCCGGAGCGTGCAGGGGAAGAACGGCGCAGGTGTCCCGCCATTGCCCCGGGGTGTGGGCGCCAGCGGGGGGGGGGGGGGTGCGGGGCAGACCCGGGGCCCCCCTCCCGCAGGCCGCCGGCCCTTTCCTTGTCCCTGGAAGCTCGGGAGGCGAAGATCTCAGGTGAGCTGTGCCTGGTGGAGCTCCGGGTCCAGCCCTCCACGTGCTGCACACGGTGACGTCCGTGCGTCCTCCCGCGGCTGTCTGTCCTGCCTCCTAGGTCTAACCCCGTTCCCGAGGGCTCCTCCCCCTGACCGCAGCCCCAGCCACCTCCGACCCCCCCTCCCTGCCATCCCGTCGGGGGTTCGGTGCCAGCCCCGGACACGGCGCCCCGCCGACAGCGCCCTCCGGGGCAGCCCGCCTGGCGCACGGCTCCCCGAGCCCCCCGACCCCAGGCCGCACCCCTC